>NC_049171.1:3373384-3675384 GCF_009769625.2 Cygnus olor
GCAGCTGCCAGAGGTTTGAATTCCTGTTTTAATCTTAGGCACTTCTGTTCTCAGGTCTTCTGACTCCAGTAAGACCGTATCTGTTGGTCTCCTGCTAAACTGACGACCGCTGAAGGAGTAGAAGGAAAAAATAGAGCTGATAATACAAAAAGACAGTTTCAATCTTCCTATAAACCTCTCTGCCCTGACAGTAACCTTTGCTTTTAGAAGAGACTCTCATGTTTTCTGCTCAACTGGTCAGACTGCAAAGCTATATCAGATTTAAAACTAGTGCAAGGGAATCTGAACGAGTATTGAATGTTACATGTAATAACCTGCCTGTCACATTTGAATGTCCAGCTGTGAGCAGAAAATGTTTGAAGTCTAATGTCAAGCTTGTTCTGCCTGAAGTATTCGTGGGAATCTCGCACCCGGCTGGCAGCTCAGTCAGAACGAGGTTTGCCAGAATCTAGGGAACAGAGACCCGTGTTTAGCTCTGGGAGGTGGGTATGGCCTAGGAAAATGGACTTTTCTATGCTCTGATGCTTCCTGCCACCAGAGGGACCCAATGGGACGTCTCCATTGCACAATCCTAGCACTAATACTAATTTAACAGAAGGATTAAATCCCGCTCTAAAACCTGGCAGGCCAACCTTTTTGGGGAGGTGACTGATTCACCTGGACAGAAGGCAGCTAACTCCCACCCAAGTTGTAAATGTTATTTCCTCATCTCTTCTTTGAAAGACAATGCTGAGTAAACTGCTTTAGGTTTCCACCAACCCCATGCTTTGTTGAGGAGTGGTACAGAAAGAATTAGCAGGAATGTTCACCCTTGGTTTGTCTGGGCTGGTAGCACATAGGAGAGCCTGTGGCAGTCTAACCTGTGCATTTCTGACAAAATGAGTCTTAGTAGTAGAAAATCGAAAGCTAATTTGGTCCTTTGGGTTTCCCAGGTCTAAGCTGAAGCTGCCACAAAAGACCATGTCCCTGTGGTCCTGGGTGAACCGGTCTGAAGAGCTGGGCAAATTCAAGAACCCTCTTTTTGAGGCCAACAGCCTTGTCATCTGGCCCTCTGTTGCCCCGCAGAGCCTGCAGCTCTGGGAAGGTAAGCCAGCCTTCCTTTTTCTGTTACAGGCACTGCGTGTCTTGTGGCTACTCGTAAAGCTTGCGTCCACTCCTGTTGTCTCTGCTCCGTGCTTAGTCTGTCTCAGCTGGTGGTGACCTCACTCCTTTTGAAATCTATTCCAAAATATTTCTGGCATGTAGCATCCCCAGAAGCGTAATGCTTTCTCCTCACGTTTGGCAACATGCTGTTTTTTGCCCGGGATCGTACCAAGCCTTCCTCTTATCACTTAACTTTTTAGCACAGTATTTCTGCAGTGCTGTAGCCACATCTACATCTGCAAGCCTCAGGTTTTTGTTCTGTATAAACAAGGCTTCCCTTTCTCCTGACCAGCAGGTGAGTACTTTGTGCAGTAGATTTTCTGCTGCAGAAACTTCCTCCGTTCCACGTCTGCTAAAAAGTTAACCGCAACGTAGTCAGCAGGCAGTCGTGGCAAGCTAGAGACTAAATATGGATCGGTCTTGGTCAGTATAAGAGGAAAAAAAAGGAAGGCAAAAAAAAAAGCTTTTATTTTTTAACCTTGCTTAATAGAATGGTGGACTCAGGGGAGGTTCAGTATTGCTAAGTGCTGTTTAGGGGAGATTTCTATTTTTAAGAAAAAAATGTATACATTGTGTGCACATTACTTGAGAGCAACGGAATATGAATAACAGTCCCCTGCTGTAACAAAAATCCCTCCTGACTCTTTCTGTCTCTGGGCTTTCAGGTGTCTTCCTTCGGTGGAACCGGCCTTCCAAATTCCTCGATGAAGCCCAGGAAGAAATGCTCAACATCATAAAATACAACAGGGAACTTCAGGCAAAGGTTAACGCGTTGAGGAGGCAGCTGGCAGAGCTGGAAACGGATGACAGGATGCAGGAGAACCTGTGAGCTCGCAGGGCTTTGCCTCAGGTCTTTCTTTTCCAGTTCCCTTTACGTTAAAGACTAAACATGGAAAGTGCATGTATTGCAAAGTCCTCTGGTACAGCTGCCCCTGCCCTCCCGCTGCTGAAACCTTCACTTCACACTATGTACCTCCCTGCTTTTCGGGAGGGATTTTTTTTGTTTACAGAAGATATACACAAGTGGGCACAGTGTCCTCTCTCTTGGCAGCTTTTCTGTCTCTAAATTGTGTACAGTGTCAGTATAAGCTGGAACTCTTACCTCCACCCAACTGTATGGATGACCAGGATGGGCCAAGAGATGGGATGTTTCAGACTTACTTTGGACTTTATTTCCCTCAACTCTCTAAACACTCTTTGCGGGATTAAATGACGAAGTTCTGTGTAGATAGGGAAAGGCATTCTGTCTGAAGGCACCTTTTCTCCCCAAGAGTAGGTAAGGCAGCTTAGTTCTTTAGTTTCCTAGGTAATGGTATAATCTAACTACAACCTCAACCAGTCTATATGATGCTTTCTGTAGCCTTCATATCTAACACTTGTTTTTGTGTTGTTTTTTTTTGTGGCTTGGGAGCCGTAGGTTAAATACCAAACCAGAGTAAGAAATTCAGTGCAATACAGGACCGAGGTAGGGATTCTGCTGCTAATGTTTAAGCCATGACCTTCAGGTGGAATTGTCCCTCGTGGACAAATACCTCCTAAGGAATAACAAACGTTTTTTTTTTATTCTACCTGGAAAACACAAAGGTTAAGTGGCTGGCGGAGGTGTTCATTTGCTAAGCAAAGCAGTGATTTGGAGCTGTCCTTTTTGAACTACTGCCCTCTTGAAGCTTCTGACCGCACTGGCTGTTCCTGTACAGTTGAACAGGCTCACGGCATTGCCAGGGTGCACGAGCAGCACTTAATCTACAGCTCATCAAAATATTTTTACTCCATTCAGTGCTTTTTTTTTTTTTACCTCTCACGCTCTTAGAAACGTCAAAAGCAGGAGTTGGGAGTTAACGTGATCTAACATCCCAGGTTGCTGCTGCAGACTGGAAGGCTGTCACACTACAGAAATGCTCACAGTGTAAATCGCTTGCAGATGCTAAAACTGCCTAAAGATGCTAGAGAGAACTTTTCCAGGTAGCTTTGTATTTTGTAGTTACTTGTTTCTGTGACTGCAGTCTGCTTTGTTGTAAAGTTGGTGGGTTTTTGCTGGAGATTTTTTTCCTCCTTCAGAAAGGCGGGTAAGAATGGTCTGGCATGTTAACTCGTCTCAACGTTTGTTCAGCTTGATTCCGTTGGTAGCTGCACATGACTTGAATTAAAACAGTGCGTGTGGCTGGGATTGTTATTAAAAGTTGTTTGCTGTCAGCCTGATTGGGCTGAAACAAGTGGAGCTGTGTGAGGTCAATCTTGATCTCTTTCAAAAGTGTTGAACTTCCAAGTAATTTCTTTGGTGTTTTGGAATGAAGCTGCCTTTACCTAAAAGCCACTTAACATAAAGACAGATATGACAACAGGATCTGTAGTTGTCTTGGAAGTATCTGGAAAGTAGTCTTCTGCAAAATATGCATAGCCACTAAAAATATTTTTAAAAGTGTTCCGTAACCAAGAAGACTATTTGTGATAGCGATTTTCAGGCACTCCCTTAATGCCTTTTGTTCCAGTCCTTATTTCCTTATTTATTTTTTTCACTAGCCTAAACTTAGTCCTAAAGCCATCGCGCTTCAAAAAAACAAACAAACAAAACAAACAAAAAAAAAAACCACAGCTGTAATACCAATTTCTACCAATTTCTTCTTCCATAGTGAGAACAACTAAATCAAGGCTGGCATAGGGAACACTTCTCAGGGTAGCTGGTGATCTTTACTGCGTGACAGTAGAGATGCAAGTTGGCCGTGCCTTCCTTCCGCCTCCAAGCTCCAGATTTTGGAGCTGCCTTCTGGGTGTATTGCAAATGAAAGCCCAGAACGTTACTGCTCTCCCTTTAAAATTACAGCTGCGTGCTCTGCACCTGCCTGGATGTTGTGCTCCCATCCAATTCCCAATTTCTGCTGTTCCTGTACATCTGAAATACATGGTCACTAGTCAGATGAGAAGGGTTCAGAAGGGACTATTTTCCCCATAATAGACTATACATAAAACACGCTTAAAGGTTATGCAATTTTCTAACATAATAATTGTATATTGAGCTAAATAATAGAGAAGCAAAGAGGGTTGTTTTTTTTTTCGATCCAATTGCCTGCCTGCTCTGGTCTCGTGGAAACTGTAGGCATCTGAGGAAAATGGGTAACCAGCTGTGACAGCTAATGGAAGGCAGAAAATTCTCTCCGAGCTGGCATTTCGTCCTCGACTTGGTTTCAGGCCTGAGTCCACACCCAAGCGCAGTGCGTGCACCTTGGCTTCGTGGCAGTGTGGACCTTAACGAGGATTCCCTAGTGTCATCCTGAGCAGCGACAGCAGTTTGTCCCACCCCCTGATTCCTCTGCCGCGCATCGCCTTGTCTTCACAGCAAGCAGCAGGAGCTGGAGGGCTGAGTTAACCCGCAAACAGTCACCTCTGTGCCACGTTTCAGTCCTGCAGGGCGTTGTGTGAGGTGGGGTTGAGACGAGATCTCTCCTGGGAGTTCTCTCTTGGGAGAAGACGGTTCTCAGTCCTGCGGCAGGCCGCTCGCCAGGTCTGTTTGCCTTTTCATTCCCAGCGTTTTCCAGGTTCGAGTCTAGTGACCACTGGTAACACGCAGTGGAGCAGCGCCCCTTCTTTGCTTACCCGTACGTCCACCATATTTATTCGCTTATTTTGATCAGCTTGCTTCTCGTTAGCCCGCTGCACTCGCCCCGTGCAGTCAGTGACACGCTGCTTGCAGTCACCCGTGTCTTCCTGAGCTCTGAGCGCTGTGGCAGTGCCCAGCTCTGGCTCGGCAGCGTGGCACTGCTGCCGAGATGCCCGTGTCAACTCTTTTGCACGTAGCTCTCCACGTAATAAGCTGGACGTCGAGGGGCCCCTTCTCCAAGCTCTGGGGTCAGTCAACGCAGGGACGCTGCCGTTTACCCCCCAAAAAAAGGGAAGAAGAACTAACTTGCACAGCTTTCATGAACACAAAGGGAATACGTACCTTCAATATTCTGATTGTAGCGATCTAACCCCTGAATGTGGCGACCCGGTTAAGCGCACTGTTGTCCACGTTGCATACGATGTAACTTAAATTGCACTGTGCAGCATATCGGCGTCTGTCTGCTTCGCTCAAGCCTTGGAAAGCGTTGTACAGGTTCCTCTGCGGGGGAAGGCGTCCGTACTAGCGCTCCTTTTGTAACTGTGACACTGGATAGCACTGCGTGATGTGTGCTGTATAGCTGTTAACTCGTACAAATCTAAGCGGTGAGTGCACTTCCGTCCAGACATCTGGGATTGTTCATTGGACTTGGCTGCTGCATTGATCCTCATTTTAAAACGAATAACAGGGCTGGGAGTTTTGTGCTATTGTTCGATGTATGCTGTATGTGTACAGAATCCTAGCTGCTGTGGTATTGAATATATTGCAAAACAAACAAACAAAAAAAAAAAAGTAAAAATTGAGGAAAAATTATAATGGCTGAAATCGCTTAGCCATTTGAGGGGAGAAAACCAGATACAAAGTGGCTGTAAACTTTGCTGTAGATATGTTGAGAACATAGTAGACTTGTCTGTTCATATTAAAACCTTGAAGACTCTAAAATTCTTTAATTACAGTGGTGAATCTTCTTTATTAGTACTGCCTTCACTTTCCCTTGGGGGTGCGTGTGACTTGGGTGTAAACACTTGCCCGAAGCTTTTTTTTTTTTTTTTTTCCAGCTCACGTGCTTTTTCTCCTACAGCTCAACATGGGCTGTGGTGGTAGAGAAGGAATTTGTGCAGCAGGGCTGCATGAAAAGGTTGAGACCCCGACTCTCTGCACAGTGTGCAGAGCTCTGCTTCCATGGTTTTGGTCCTTTGACACCAGCCCTGCACGTGATAAATAAACAAATTAATTAGCTATGATTTTAACTTGTATTAGATTCTCTAAAGTAAGGCTGGCAGATCTCCTTAAAGGGAGAGGGGTCAGGACCCTAAAACCCAGCAAGGAGTTCATCAGGAGAGCTGGGGCTCTGTTACCTACTGTTTTAAGGAGGTGTGTGGGAGGTTATTTTGTGTGCCAGGGAAAGAGGGGGGGGGAAAAGGCAATTTCTTGAGAAATAGAGTCTGTGACCCATGGAGGAGATCTCTCCAGGCTGGTAGGTCAGTGCGCTGTCTCCCTGGGGCAACATTGGTGGTCTCTGCCACTTGTTTGGGAGGTGAAGAATGCGTGTGGCCTTTGGTTTTTCAGCAGATGAGCACTCTGCTGCCCTGCAGCTCGTGCGGTCCCTGATGGTTACCCAGCAAAGGGTGCTGAAGGCTTCATGTGTTCCCAGCACCTGTGATGGGTTCCTTTAGCTCATCCAGTCTGCGTGCAAGCAGTGCTTTGGTTCGGCGTGCAAAATATTTGATGGGAAGGAGCAGTGAAGATTGAGACAGGTTCTTCTCAGTCTGAGAGTCATGTCCCTTCCAGCCTGGCTTTTTCAAGCCTCCATTCCCAATCCTTAAAGTCCACCTGCCCCCAGCCCCATCCAGCCTGGCCTTGGGCACTGCCAGGGATGGGGCACCCACAGCTCCTCGGGGCAGCCTGCGCCAGGGCCTCACCGCCCTCTGAGTGACAAATTTCTCCCTAATGTCTGATCTAAAGCTCTCCCCTCTGAGTTTAAAGCCGCCCCCCCTTGTCCTGTCCCTACCCCTGACACAGAGTCCCTCCCCAGCCCTCCTGCAGCCCCTCAGGCCCGGGCAGGCCGCTGGGAGGTCTCCCCGGAGCCTTCTCCTCCCCAGGCCCAACACCCCCAGCTCCCTCAGCCTGGCTCCAGAGCAGAGGGGCTCCAGCCTCTGCCCATCCTCGGGGCCTCCTCTGGGCCTCCTCCAGCAGCTCCACGTCCTCCTGGTGCCGGGCCCGGAGCTGAGCGCAGGGCTGCAGGTGAGTACGTCTTTGTGTCGTTTGGCATCTGATGTGTCCCACCTCGCCCCTTTCTAACCCGTTCACCGAGGTAGGCAGCAGAAAGGTGAGTGCATTCCCCCAACAGAAGCAGCAGACAAGCCTCTTAAGCCCTGCGGAGGGGCTGTGTGTGAGCTCACCTCTTCAATTCTGAGCTCCTCTGGCTAGCGATGATCGTGCAGCATCCAAATCCCAGCATCTTGCGCATATTGTGGCATGAATAGATGTTGAGGAAGCTGAAAGTCAGCAGATTGTGCCATAGGCGTTTATTTTTAAAAAATCCAACTGTTTTTGTTTAGTGCCATTACAGGGCTCTCTTCCATGCCACCAATTTT
Source organism: Cygnus olor (assembly GCF_009769625.2). Lineage (NCBI taxonomy): Eukaryota > Metazoa > Chordata > Aves > Anseriformes > Anatidae > Cygnus > Cygnus olor. Next base: position 3,380,720 of record NC_049171.1, read on the forward strand.
CCCCAAGCAGTGGAAGAAAACGAGGAGGAGGAGCCACCGGCATGCCCTGAGCGTGACTGCACGACGCTGGACTCTGCTTGGCTGCTCACGGTTGCTCCTGCTGCGTAAATGTAGGGACAAGCCTGTGGTGTTTGTCTTCCAGAGCTGGAGAGGCTGGTACGTTGATGTTCTGGTGCAAGAGCATCGCTGGTGGACTTGGATTGCTCTAATACTGCAGGTCAGGCTAAAGGAGGAGGGGTTACTCCCAAAGCTCAGCATCTGCGAGCTGTCCTGGACAGGCACAAATCCAGGATTTTCCCTGGACCAAATTAGAAACCTGCTGCACTAGGCACAACAGGATATGTGGCAGTACCGTACGGGGTAATAGTTTCAAGGTGTGGCTTGTGATTATTTCGGGGAGGAAAAAAAGGCGCTCGGCCCTTTTCGAACTAATTCTAAAGTGGCTGATTCAAAGACACAGGAGATGCAGGAACTTGGCTTCATGGTGACTTTTTGCTCACGTGAAAAAAACTTGTTGTGATGGTCCAGCCAGGTAAGTGCAGCATTTCTACAGGATATATACGTATCTATATATTTAATTTATATATACTTGTGTATTTAGCCATTCCTTTTTGCCTTGTAATTCCATGGTGTTGTATGAAACGTAACCTTTTTTCTAAAAATTTTCCCAGCAGGAATAAGTGTTGTTCCAGAATTAGTATTTTTGAGCAGAGAACTGCTTGCTTTTTGTGTGCTGTGCTTCGTCTCATCAGCTGCCGTCCTTAGCAGTGCTTGGGGCATTTAAGCTACTCTGGCTGCATCCTTCACGGCCACGGACTCTCTAAGCCCGTGTTAACCGGTGGAATTGATGCAGCACAGGAATGGCTTTGAGTAAGCGCAATGCTGAGTGTACTAGATTAAGACCTACACTTGACCTGAACTCTTTTCCCTGAGGACTTGATGACTTTGCTGCCAAAATGAAGAAGATTCTCTCCGTTTCTTAAGAGTCGTTGCAGGGAGATAACAGCACTTTGAACGGCATTGGAGTAAGCACAAGTCTCTGGTTTCTTCAGCTCCTCAGGTCTGGCAGAGAAAAAGAAAAGTGGACTCGGTGGGGAGAAGGTTATTTTTTATTTTTTAAATGCAAATCTGTTTGGACACTTAATAAAAAATAATAATTAAAAAAATGCACGTTAAGTATTTTGGCGGTGTTGCCCACGGCTGGCAAGGCTGTGATTTCACAGCGAGGAAGGCTTTGGGAATGCTGAATTAAAATTGTTTTGTTCTCCACCTCTTTTTTTCCTCCTCCTTGTGCCAGCCCAGCTGTTCACGAAGCCACACAACACACTGGATTGGAGAAGCTGGTGAGGAGAGGTAGCCTGGCCAAAAGGAAAGAGCCTTGCAGCCTGAGTCAGCACCCGGGGTGTTAAACGTTTTGGTGATGCTTTTAGCAATTAAGTCACAGAGACCTGTAAGATGAAAACCCACGTGGATTAATCAGATGTCATCTAAGGCGCTCTCACTGCAACTGCATCCCCACGTAGACTGGAAGGAGGATTGATTTTTTTTTTTTTTTTTTTTAAGGCAGGGAATTGGGGTTTTGGGGGAACAAAGTCCTGGTCCTGCCACGCTGCTGTGCCGCCTCGTGTGGGTTGTCGCCTGCCTCGGTCCCTGCCGAAGAAGTGCGCTGCTGGGTGAGTCCAGATGAAGTTCTCTGTTCTCCTGTGCTTCCTATTTGCCATTTGGGAAAGGGGATGCTCGGCTGTTGGACAGCTTTGAGCAAAACCAGCCTCCGGGGCAGAGCCCAGGTGGAGCTTCAAGGGGAGAGGAGAGGGCAGACCTCAGCCTTGCCCACCCTTGACACCACAGGAAGTCACACTTAGATCTGCACCATCATCAGCAGGACTAAAACTACCCGGTGTGCAGAAATACCATCTCCTGTGGGCACCGTGCGGAGCAGAAGAAGAAGGCAGCGTGGAGCAGGCTGGGGAGAGTGAAGGAGCACGCCAGGAGCCATCGGCTCCACGGCACCGCGCTGCCTGCGGGAGGACGGAGGGTTCTTTGCTGCTGGAAACCCCTGGCAGCAGAAGTCATCTTCCCATCATAGCATGTTTTAATCTGGTCCTCCTGGAAGGTGGGACTGGCCTGGGTACTGCCATTGCTTGGGCTTGCGTTGTACCTGAGAGACGTCGTGTTAAAATTTGCAGTTGCTGTTCTGCAGCCGCTCTGGTGAAATAGGATCAACTTCTAAAGGATGGGATCGTTCTCCGAACCGAGCACCACCCTTAAATCTCCAACTCGCCGGGTGCTCCAGGATGGCACCTGCTGTGTGGGACAGGAGGAGCTGCGCTGTGAGGATCCCCTTGGATTAAAACCAACCTTTCACTGTCCTCGCAGCCTTTTTTCTTTAGGACAAGAGCAGAGCCTCAGGTGCTGGCCCAGGTTCGCCTTTCCCATCCCTGCCATTGGGGCCGGGGAGGCAGAGCAGCTTGTTGGGACGCGTCCTGCTCGCTTCGTTTGCCTCTCCAATATTCCTTCCTTAGCACGTTTCCCGACTTCAGACTGGCTTTTCCTGCTCCCAGTCCCGCAGATGCTGATTTAACAACAACAAAAAAAGGAACTTGTATTTTTCCAGCCTGTCCGGCACTGCCAGGGACTGGGCACCCACTGCTCCCCCTGGAGCACCCCCTACACGTGTAGGGCAGCAAGGGCTAGTGAGGTAAAGGCTGTGCTGGCGCGGGCACCCAGATTTGTCCCTGTTGCCCACTGGCAGCACTTAGGGGGATAGGTTGGCCTCGGCTGCTGGCTGCAGAGCTGCCCTCTGGCAGCTCAAGGCATCGGGGTTTCTCCCCCTCGGGATCTTTTTCCCTTTTCACACCGAGTTTTCTCCTCTTGGACCTTTGAGCTGCTACCTATCGTGTCTCGACGCGCTCTGTCCTCGGTTTTACCTTTCTTATCTTGCAGGGCTCTGTGCTCTTTCTCACAATTTGGCAATCTCTGTGCTCAGAGGCAGGGTTATCCAGCTGGGCTCTATCAGGGAGGCCTTGGATCGCAGCTGAACCTCCAGGACGGGGCGGTTTCAGGGCCAGCTTGCTGCGAGCTCTGTCTGGCTTGCGTTCGAGCCAGTTCCACGCTCCAGATGGTTGCCTCGGCGCTGGAGGAGGAGGTAACCTGGTTATTAAATCACTCCTGCTGCTTTGGCAGCCTGGGGCATCTTCCACCCTGGCGTGAGAGTGGTCTAGAAGAGAAGCGTGCTCTGAGCCAGGGTTACACAGTCAGTAAACTCACCAGCGAGCGATTCCAGCTGCTCCATCATTCTTCGGGAGCAGGAGAAGCCTTCTTGCTCAGCCGAGAGCGTGTATCGGGGCCCTGGAGACAGCAGGACGTTTGCTTTTTGACCTCCACACCGTGCTGGGTGAGCTCTGCTGGGCCCTGGGTGTGTGGTTCAGATGGGGAACCGATGGTTGCAGGACGCAGTAGATGCCAGACATGATATGCATTCAAAAAGCAGCTAAACACGGGGAATAAAAATCCGTCAAGGGCTATATAATACAAACACGGGCTGTGACCCTGTGCATTACGGTGTCAGAAGCACAGCTGCAGGTTCTCCTCCATGCACCGTGTCCTCACGGGGTGCTGGTGGCCTTTTAGGGCTGGGACAGCCCCGTGGTTTGACGCAGTTTGCTGAGGCTACTGCAGGGCTCGCAGCAGATGGAGCGATACTGCTGATGCTCCCACGTCTCAGCTTCCCCGGGGGCTCTAAATGCACTCTGCAGGCTCTGCAGACAAACAAGAGAGTTCTCTGTGTTTATTTTCCTGCTGCAGCTTTTCTTCTTTTAAGAGAGACAGCTGCTTTTGAGAATGGTGCTTAACGGTTCTTTCAAACTCAATTAGGCACTCAGGAGCCAGGAGCTGCAAGCCCACAGCTTCTACAGCTCGCAGAGGATTTTTCCACCTGCAGCTTCTGTTAAACCGCGGCTTTCCAAGACGTCCCCGCTCGGCCAGCTGAGCATCCAGCAAGTGGCCGTTGGTTAGTGCCTGAAAGCTGGAAGCCTTGGAAACGGGGGCCACTCCTGCTTTGCTTGCTCACCTAACTTTGAAATTATCTGAAAGCAATTTCATCCATCACTTCCTTTCTTTAAAAGGAAAAAAAAGAATCTTAAAAATAAATAAATCAGGTTCTGTCCCAATCTGGAACTGAGCTGAATGTTGTATCTACAAGAAATGCCTTTTTTTTTTTTTTTTCAGACTTGACAACAAACCATTCATCTATTTGAAACTGCAGGATGGTGAATCTGAAGTGTTTTTTCCTTTTGTGATCAGTGCATAGCAGGGTGCGATGTTTTGTGTAGGATCTTCTGCTCATCCCCGAGCCGGCGTCCTGAGGGATGCGATTAATAGCTGTCGTGCGTGGTTGGCTCCAACCCTGGTCTCTGGCTTGGGAGATGTCTGTGCCGTGGAGGGCTTTAGTTTTGCCAGCAGAGCTCTGTGAAAGGTTTCCGTCCAAGGAGATTGCTTCTGGTACTTTAAGGTTGGTCTTTGTCCTGGCTAAAAAGTTAAGACCTCAAAAAAAAATTATATATATATATATATATATATACACACACATGCATGTTTTTGTATGACCCTTTTTTTCTTTAATTAGTTAAGTTCACCAGAGTGTTTCCTTTTGGTGCCTTTAACAAACCACTTCAGTATTTCAGGATGCCTGTTGGGGTTGCTGAGCTGAAGGCTCCAGGTTGCTGCACCGTTCAGAGCCGTGCTCTGGGCTGCTTTGCGCTGTGTTTTTGTGGTCTGGATGCTGGAGAAAGGGGTCTGGGCTGGCTGCAGGACGCGTGCCAGAAGAACCGTGCTGGACAGGACGAAGGTAAGACAGCTCCATGCTTAAATCTCCTGCAAGCACCACCAGCGGGTGTTTAAGGAGGGAGTTCAGGCCATGGGATGTCCCCCAGGCTCCAGCTAAACACGGTTCAGTGACTACTTGAGGCAGGAGTTGCATCCAGGTCATTGCACTCAGTGGTCGCTGTGGGGCTTTCCTCTGCGAAATCTCTTGAAGTCCCGTGCCCTGTGGGACTGCAGCCATCAGACGCTTGAATTATGCTTTGTGAGGGGGTGAAACGATGTTCTCCTGTTTGCTTTGGAAAGGCTACGAATGGACGGCACCCAAACCTGCAGTCCCAGCAGGCGAGCGATGGCCTGAAGCCATGCAACTAAACACTGGTGGGACTTGAAACTCTTGGGATTTAGTTCAAGAAAATACTGACATTTAATTAGGGGGAATGGGAAGAAAATTGAATGATTTAGGCAAAATCGCTTTTTGCCCCCAAGGGCCATTTTTTCTTGCTGAAGTTGCTCTTTTTGTGGATGGAAAATTCCCAACCTGCCTGAGTTGGCAAGCTCTTGCTTTGAGCTAAAGCCTGTGCTGCTGTATGTTTCCAACAAAAAGCTGCGGATAAACACAGGTCTGAAGGCAGCATGTGCTTCCCTGCCGTGTTCCTGCAGTCCTCGTAGTGCAAGCGAGGGCAGGGGAGTGGGAAAGTGTCAATTACAGTTCAGTCTGCGGAATTATAGTAATTAAGAAAACAAAATATAAATCAAGCTCTGCCACCTGGCCTACGGGGAACTTCACTGTAAGCGCAGAAGAATCCTGAAAAGTTTTCTCTTAGGCAATGGGTGCTGCAGATCATCAAATGAGACAAAATAAGCTGGCTTTGTTTCAAGAAGAGGACTATTAAAACTTCAAGAGCAAAATTTTAGGCTTATTATGCCAAATTATGAAGATTATCTAACGATTCCGTATGGAATATGGAATTCGTAAATGCTTTGCCTCTCTCCCAGGCTCCCAATTCAATACCTTGCTACCCTGAAGCAATGGAAGAACTACTTTTAAGTTTTTAAGCTGATTTTCACTGATACACTGTGCTGTTGGTGGCGGTTTTGCTCGATGTTAACAGCTGAGAGCCTGGGGAGGCTGGAGGAAAGGTGTTTGCCTCTCCTTGGATGCACCAAGCGTGCTCCTAGCACTTGGCAAGTGATTTTACAGCTGTGGTAATGGCTCTGTTTTGCAAAGATGGCCATTTTAGATTTCGGCTTAAATGCGTTTTAACTTTTCTGTCCTGAAGTTTCCCCCCAGGGTATTCTGTCAGAAGTCAGCTTTGCTTTAGAGTGAAGGTTTTGAGGTTAATTGAACAGAGCGCTTTGGAGATGAGGGATTTAAGGCCACGAGGCTTGAAGATTTCACAGAATACACCGGTATGCACTTAGCTTGCTTTTTTCAGGTCAGTTCATGGGGGTTACATCAAGACGTGAAACCCAGTGGTTCCCTGGACCATAATAACCTCTGCTGGCTTCACCGAGCAGTTGTGCATTACGCCCAGACCTGGCAGACTCTGCCAGTCATAGATTTTACTGCTTTTAAGACCCTGACAGGGAAATTTTACTTTATCAGATGAAACCTGAGTCCTTTTCATAAATCCGCTAGTTATTCTCTAAAATTTACTTAACAAATGGCTCATGAAATAGAGTGGCTTTAACTGGATTACCGAGTTTTCCTCCTGTGCTTTGTTCCCTTGCAGAACACTGCCCGTGGTGAACGGCATGTCCTCGCAGGCTGGAAATGGCCTCACCCAACCCTCCCTGAAGCAGCTTCTCAGCCAGCCCTGGCGGTGGGAAGGAGGAGAAGAGAGGAGGAAGAAATGACGTTGGGCTCGTGGGCATCTGAGTCCATCACGGTATTCCCCTTCCTGAGCATTTGGTCTTTCACAGCTGTTTGTTTGACAGGTTGCCATCTCTTGGGCAGATGGAGGTCGTTCTCCACCCTTCTCGTCCCACCGTCACTTGCTCGGCCAGCCCTGGGTCACCTTTGTCTTCCCTGTCATGTTTAATGCCTGCTCCTGCTGTGCTGCCGAACCTTTTGCCACGGGGTGCAGGAGGTGGGCTCATCTCCTCTCCTACTCATCTGAGTAGGGGCCTTTCCTACTCAATAAATAGAGAGTATACTTACAAAGCAGTGTATTCACAGAATCGCAGAATCACCTAGGTTGGAAGAAACCTCCAAGATCACCGAGCCCAACCTCTGTCCTAACACTAACCAGCCCTCCACTAAGCCATATCACTGAGCTCTACATCTAAACGGCTTTTAAAGACCTCCAGGGATGGTGACTCGACCACTTCCCTGGGCAGCCCATTCCAACGCCTAACAACCCTTTCTGTAAAGAAGTTCTTCCTAATATCCAACCTAAACCTCCCCTGATGACCCTGTTCATCTGATAGCTGTGTTCATTGGGTAAAAAGACTGTATGTGCTCAAGGAACTGCAGTCCGTCGGCACTCTAAGGAGAAAACCACCAAGTAATCCACCCCTTTCAGATCAGATGGTCGCTTCCCCTTTTCTTGATTCCCCAAAGGTGCGTCGTTGCATTAAATTGCACCTAAATTTGCAAAAACAAAAGCACAAAGATGTTTAGGCATTGGAATGGACTGCCCAGGGAAGTGGTCGAGTCACCATCCCTGGAGGTCTTTAAAAGCCGTTTAGATGTAGAGCTCAGTGATGTGGTTTAGTGGAGGGCTGGTTAGTGTTAGGACAGAGGTTGGGCTCGGTGATCTTGGAGGTTTCTTCCAACCTAGGTGATTCTGTGATTTTCCAAAGCGTTCTGGTTTGCCTTTTGTGGCTTCCAACCCTCTCCTCCCCAGCACCGAGGGATCCATCCGTACGCAAAGCTTGCGTGAGGGGCCTGCTTCTGCGAGGCAAAGCATCCCAACAACTGCAGTGGTAGCCTCAAGGAGCCTCAAACAGTGTCCTCAGGTGGGCACTATTTGGGTTGGGAAGCTAGCAAAGAATTTGTGCTGTCGGATGGGAGAACAGAAGAATTTTATCTGTGACTGTGGAGTATCTTCTCTAATGGAAAACTCAAGGCTCTTCTCCCTTCCTCTAACTGAGGAAAGGATGAAATCCTGTTTCCTCTCCACTGAAGAGGAAACCATACTATTTCTCGTGGGGTTTGAAGCCTTGCTGTGCGTTCTGGCCCACGCTATCTCATGTACCCACTGCACAGCCCGACTATTACCCTTTGAGGCCAGATCCAGCTGAACTCTGATAGAGGAGAGCAATTAAATTGTCCCATGCCCTTAATAAGCATTGTTCTTTGTGGTGCGTGACAAACTTGGTATGAGTCTTTGTCTGAATTTTTGCTTAAAATAGTTTGGTTTTCATCTTTCCCGGGGTACATTCCTGAGCCCTTACTGTATTGCAACATCTGCTCCTCACACACCTGTAGGAGCTTGTTCTCATACCAGCTCGGGTGTTGTTCAGAGGATACAGACCTTTAGGAAAGCAGACCATGATTTACTGGATGGCGAAGGCTTCTGGCAAACAAACTCTTCTCTCCTGGCCTGAAAGCTGCCTGAGACACTGCTCCTGCTTAGACTGGAGACTTCTCTACGCACTAATTGTGCATTTCATTTCCAGAGCTTGCTTCAAAACAATCCCTGTGTACAGACCTTCACTGCAAAGGCCAGGAAAGAAGAAAGATGGATGCTGCGTGCACCCCAGGCACTGTTAGAGTGGGTCTAGTTTTGCAAAAACAGCTCTAGCAGTTGTTATGTACCGCTAGAGGGTATATAACATTTCCCGTCTGCCTTCGTTTTTTTTGCTGTAGTTACTCATGTCTGTTATATGATGAAGTTATATATATTGTTTCATATGAAGTTATGCTTTGTTTTTATAGATGCTCTGATGGGCGAGGAGATTGGCTGGCACTTACTGGTTTTGTTCTGAGCCTTCCATCTGACTTTCTCTGGGGGGAAACCAGGAAAACCAGCCAAATGGAATTGAGAGTCAGCTCGAATTAAAGCGCCTGCCCATCCCTTGTGAGCTCCGTGTGTCTGCTCCGAGGTGTGAAAACCCTGCTTAAGGGCGAGCATCAACTTGTAGTGGATTTCTTAGAAGCATCGTGGCTCTGTAGAGGCAAGCGTGAATGAAGGGTAAGTCTTAGGGCCTGACTCTTCCTACGCGTGCACACATACCTCAAAGCACTACTCATGTTTTACATGCATCCTTCTCCATCTTGTTTGTTTAGCTGAAATGCTGTGAGGCAGTGGAGAAATGGGTCTGTAAAAGGAAGTGTGTAGGTAACAAATGATAGTGTTTCCTTTCCCAAAATAATAAATGCATTTGTCGGTGAGATGTATGAATTCCTACCAGCTGGTTGCAGTGTAAGCCAGGGCTTCTTGAGGACTGTGCAACCTCCAAAGCTAAAATCCTTTTTGGTGTATTCTTAGGATAAAGAATTATCCCCTCTTTTCCATATGCTGCTTGGTTATGAAATAAATCACAAGCATTTCTATGGGTGACACCAGAACTGGAGGGGCAGTTTGTATACAAGCAAAGCTGTGCTGCAGAGGCTTCCAAGCAGCAGAAGTGGCAAGCATGGTGGGAGGTTCAGGCTCTAAATCTGAAGGGAGGAGGTTTTAAGCCTCCCCACTTGCGCCAAGACAGGATCCACAAAATGTGCCTTGTCACTGATGGAGGTTTACCCAACCTGCTCTTAAATCTCTCAGCAGCAGAAACTCTGCTCCCTCCTCAAGTGATCTTTTCCAGGACTTCTTTACAGCTAAAAGTTTTCCCTAATGTACAGTTTTGCTCTTATATGGATACATGGCTTCCCGTCCTGGCCTCTGTAGTCAAGGACCAATATATTTTTATTGCCTTTTTTTTTGGTGATGTTTTATTTAATGTAAGATTGACCACTTGTCTCCTCCAGCCACTTCTGCTCTTTCCCTGCCCTTTTCCCTGAGTTTTTCAGTCATTCTTACCACCCTGGGCTGTCATTAATTGTCTCATCTCTCTTGTAAAACCTTTCATCATCAGGCTGGAAATTAGCATCATGGATATAACAGAAATCAGATAAAACACCTGCTGTCAGTGCATTAGCAGCATTCACGTGTCTCGCATTGGACAAATCACTGTCTTTACGGGGCCCTTTTGGGGTTGTTTTCCTGCATTTGCATAAATATGTTGATTATAAGGAGGCAGCAACACAAAGGCATCCAGAGAAACGTGACTGTAAGATAAACGTGTGTGATGCTGGAGCGAAGCCTGCTGCAGACCCCCCTGCTTTCTCTGACCACCCTGCCCGGAGAAATTGCTGGCTGTCAGGCACTGATCTCCCACTGCGTTGCACAGCCAGGCTGGGGGCTGCTACCAGCAGAAGCACGTCTCCTCCTCAGCCTACCCGAGGGGCTAACACCTGGGGTTTTGATTTACAGGAGCCCACAAGAACTGGAGCGATGCCAGGCGAACGACCGCAAACACCGCGCGTCGATGGCTGGATGAGCAAATCCGGCTGAGCTGTCTTCTAATTACAAAGAGTATCTTCTAAATAAAATCTTTTCCCATCTATTCTCCTCCAAGGAAATAGCGATCCAGCGTGACATGTGTTTGGGTGCAACAGCAACGCCACTCACCCACAGCGGGGGAGAGTGACCTGGCTCTGATCGGGATGAGGTTCTGCCCTGCCTGCCAACACGATGTGACACCTTGTGCACAGGCACAGCCCACGTCAGATCTGTTGGGGCTGATGAACATCAGGGTTAAAACAGCTCGGTGCCACAAGGAGAAGGTGTTTCTTCTTTTTGCATCCTGTGTGGCTGAGCTGCCACCAAAGCGAAGTTCAGTCTCCCTCCCTTGTGGCTCTTGTGGCATTATTAGGACACAACAAGAACTTGCAGTGTCTAGAATTGAGGATTTACTCAGTAGTGCTGGCTGCTGTGGTCTGAGGGACAAAAAACCATGTGAAGTCAAGGCAAAAGTCCAATTCCTTACTAACCTGCCTTTTGACAGTGGGCAGTGGCAGAGGTTTATGGAGAAATCGTAATACAGCCTGGTATACGGTGTTCTTACAGTACTGCATGCCTCGATCCTACTGTGAATCACGCTGTATTACTTTTTCCTTGTGTGGAGAGCATGTAACTTCCCTCCCCTGACACCTGAGCTGGCTGTTTGTTTGTTTTCCCCCATGATGCATGTATAGTCCTAAACTGCTGCATATGCTGCATCATGTGGGATTTACATATGGGAGCTGCTTCACATGGGAATTGTCTGACGGTAAAAATTGAGTCCAAATTATTAGTAAGTATGGTGGAGCACCTGCTGTTCTCACTAAGTGTAGATCAGTACGGCTCTGTTGGTTTACCCAAAGTGTGTGATCTGGTCCTACAAGACTCTGCTGGCATATAAATTGTGTGACCTGGATCCTTGGAGAAAACCTATAGCTTGCCCTCTCTGCTTCCCATTAACAGTGCCTGGTCCAGTTCTCAAGAGCTGTTCGTCACTGCCAGAGAATATAAGGACCCCGAGTGTGTGATAAGGCAAGGACAATTTAAGATGGGTCAGACAGAAGCTTTATTAATCACATTAGAGAACATTTGGACATAAGACAGAAGAGGACTCCCTCTCTTCCCCCCTGTTCTCTTCCAACTGACCGCAGAGCCCCAACCTACACAGTGTTTCACAAAAAAAGGTGATGAAAAACAATCATTCCAACATTAACAGAGCCAGGTATCCATCCCTGGGAGGGATGGACTCAACAATAATATAAGTCTTAACAAAGCCAAGTGTCCCTCCTAGGGATGGACTCCTTAAGTAGCTTGTTAACCGCCAGAGCAGTGAATAATGTGACAATATGGACAGATGGCTCTTGGTGGAGCCTATAGGAGTGGCACACCCAGTATCGTCTTAGCTCCGAAGTGGGCAGTTGGAAACAGTCACAGACTTAGCTTTTAGTTGAAAGGAAGGCTGGCAGTTAGGGCACCACGCTTCAAACCTGGACACAAACCCTATCAGTGTACAGGCTCACATTTACAGCCCCAGCTGCCGTTCAGCAAACTCCCGTGCAGCTTCGAGCATATCACAAGAGAGAGTCTGCTGGCTGATTTTGTGCAGGAGATGGGCGTAGCTGTTCCAAGAAGAAAACTCATCCTATCAGCAGACTTGCTTTCTAAGTAGGGGGCCATGCAGAGAATAAAGTTAGTGGAGCTGAATGACTGCAGCAAGGATCCTATTGAGTATTACACTGGGGTGAGGCTAACACTTAGATACCACTAGACTCTGTAAGTGAAAACTAAAAACATCTGAGAAAGGGAATTCATTTGATACCAAGTATATTGAGCTGGGATAGGATGGTACTATCTATTGCAGACTTCTTTTTTGTAGAATCACAGAATCATTAAGGTTGGAAGAGACCTCCAAGATCATCTGGTCCAACTGTCCCCCTACCACCAACATCACCCACTAAACCATGTCCCTAAGCACCACGTCCAACCTTTCCTTGAACACCCCCAGGGATGGTGACTCCACCACTTCCCTGGGCAAAAGCCCAGCCTTGGTGCTCTGAGTCTCCTTCTCTTCTGTTCCTCTGCCCACCATGTGCTATTTGCTGCCTCTGTCTGCTGTACCCCTCTCCAGCCTGCATCTGCCTGCTTTACTTAGAGGAAATGTCCTGAACTGGCTGTTTTTGTTGGCAAACACCCACTGAAGGGCAATGCCAGCTGGTGAGGGTCTATGCAGACACTCCCCAAATCAATGTGATTAATACCGGAACATAGTGTGGAGGCAGCACAGACAATGTTGTGCATCTCTTCTTTCCCTCACACCCAGCCTGACCCTCCCCTGTCCCAGCTCCATGCCGTTCCCTCGGGTCCTGTCGCTGTCCCCAGAGAGCAGAGCCCAGCACCTGCCCCTCCGCTCCCCTCGTGAGGGAGCTGCAGGCCGCCATGAGGCCTCCCCTCGGCCTGCTCTGCTCTGGGCTGAACAAACCCAGGCACCTCAGCTGCTCCTCAACATCGTGACTATGTGGATCACCAAGATGCCCTCTGAAAGACAAAGGAGACAAGCTGCTATCAAACAGGACACCATGTTTGTCAGATCATTGACCTGATGGGCCATGGCAGGTCCTGAACAGGGGCTGCATTGGCAGTCAGAACTTGATTGAATCTTCCTTCCTCTGGCAGGGCCCAAGGCCAAGGGCTTGGGGCAACCTTGTGTGGTGGAGGTGTCCCCGCCTATGGCAGAAGCCTGGAACCAGATGGGCTTTAAGGTCCTTGCCAACCCAACCCATTCTGTGGTTCTACCGTTCTGTGATTCCCTGAGCTAATCCTCACAAGTCTTATTTCCAGCAGCAGCTATACAAAGAGCTTCCAGAACTCTAGACCCTTCTTCTTTCTGCTGAGCTGTACTTCTAGAAAACAACACTTTTTCCCCCCTTATTCCAAACACTTATATCTTGCACAAGCATAAACGACATTAACTCCCCAAGCAATCTTAAAGAACAAAGACTTTGAGATAAGATTAGCTTGCCACAGAGATGTTTATAAGACTTTTTTTCCCCCTTCTCTCCTGCTTATGAATTTCACCCCTTAGCAGGCAGGTTGGGGATTGTTGTGTAACAGTTTAGCTACATATAATTAGAAGGCACAAAATTATATACGAAGCAGGCATGTTATCCAGTATGGATGACAAAGGCTTACCTGAGTTTGAAAAGCATATGGAGGAGTTTATGGAGGACAAAAATATTAATGGTGAGTGACTGTAAAAATACCGATTATGAAGTTGCCGTGTCTGCTTCACAAAGTCCTTCAGCTGTAGAGCACAGAGATCTGTGAGAGAATTGCAGGGAAGCAACTGCTGTTAAGAGTCCAAATGAAATGGGCTACGGTGATCTTCATTGGATTTCATGTGGTTGTTTTTATGTTCTTAATTCAGTTCACTGAATGACGAGCAGTAGCTGCCTACCCACAGCAAAGAGTGGATGAGGACCTCACAGATCCTTGCAAACTAACTACCCTTTCTAAAAATCCTAGTTTACAAGGCCATTTATTATAAGCAGAGCACTGAAGCATAAGGAATCTAAGTGCAGTGATTGCACTTACCTGTTTTTAATACTTTAATAATTTGCCAAAAATGGCCCCTTTCTGTTGGCTGGACCCACTTGATTGCCACTCATACAATGGAGTCATTTTTTACAGTGTTACGCTTATCATTTTGTGTTTTAAAAATGGTTAAAGCTTGAGTCATGTTTACCCTCAAATGCTCTCCTTTCAGCAGTACTTTCTGTGTTTGAAGGTGTTCCTGAAGGCAAACAAGCCTCCTCCTTTGACCTGGATTTCACATTTAAACATATCTCTTCGAAATGTCACCTATGTTTTTTGAAGTCTGTTGTAACCCAGTGTTTCCTAGATTACAGTATTTCCATTTTACCTAATTTCTGCCCATGAATAGGTTTTAAACTCTTCACAGTGGGAAAAAAGGGAGATTAAAAGAAAAAAAAAAAAAAAGCTTTTGCTTTTTCATATTCCTTCATGTAGACAAGCAAATGTCTAGTACTTTATTTATTCCTCAAGTCTTGACATCAGTATTCTGCCATTAATTGCCACAGAAAACAATTACCAGGATCTTGGAGGACCTTTCCCTTCTATCTTCTTCATGGTTGAGCTTTTTTTTTTTTTTTTTGCATACTGCATACTGATTATTTAATGGTCTTATTACTAAGTACATGCATTTTGTAGAACTCACTGATTTGCCACACCTTTGTCAGCAGCTGTTTGATCGCAAGGTTTTCTTTTGGGTGTACAACAAAATACTTAGGTAGCTACTCCTTCCTCTCACCCAGAGGTAGCATAAACAGTAGCATTCATCCTGTCCAAGGAGTTGAGAAACAGGTAACGCAATCACAAAGAGAAGTTTCTTCACCGTTTCTTGAATTAGTTCCATCCTCTTCACACTCAGACAGGCTTTGTGACATTCTTACCTCGCAGACAAATCGGAAGATGTTTTGTGGTTAGAAATATTATTTTGGGTCATGTTTGCAAGGGGGCAACCCTAGGGCAAGGTGGAGTCCTGCCATGCTGGCTCCCCTTGCCTCAGCCTTTGCACTGCCTGGTGATGCCCTTGCAGGGTGGCTGGTGTTTTCCTCTCATACCTTCCAGACCAGTGCACATCCTTAATTTCATTTCATACATAAGGCCTCTGCCAGCATCATTGGGTTGTAGCATAGGTTGGTTGGTGACCACATATGTTTGTACTTTCCCTGGTGTCTCCTCACAGAATCACAGCACGTTGGAGGTTGGAAGGGACCCCTGGCTGCCCCTGTCCCCTCTCGGGGCAGCCCGTGCCAGGGCTCCGGCACCCGCCCAGCCCAGCAGTGCTGCCTGAGGGGCAGGGGGAGCCGCCGGGGCTCCAGGCTGGGCCCGGGGCCTCTGGGCCTGGCCCTGGGCACCGCTGAGCAGAGCCCGGCTCCGGCCTCTCCGCACCTCCCTGCGGGTACTGACGGCCATGGGGGAGCTCCCCCGGAGCCTCCTCTGCTCCAGGCCCAGCAGCCCCAGATCTCGCAGCCATCCGTAATAGAAGAAATCCTCCAGTTCTTCACTGGACTCTCTCCAGTATGTCCATGTCCCTCTTGTACTGGGCGGCCCAGGACTGGTCCCAGCACTCCAGGTGCAGCCTCACCAGGGCTGAGCAGAGGGGCAGGATTCTGCCCCCCAGCCTGCAGGCGATGCTTTGCCTAAAGCAGCCCTTTTTTTGCCCAGGGTCCCATCGCTAGCTCACGTTCATCTCAGTGCCCCCCAGGCCCCCAGGTCCATTTCTGCAGAGCCACTTTCCAGCTGGGTGCCCCCAGCCTGTCCGGGTGCTGGGCCTGTTCCTCCCCAGGGGCAGGGCTTTGGGCTTCTCCTTGTCGAGCTGCAGGTTTGTGTCAGCCCCCCTCTCCTGCCTGCCCAGGTCCCTCGGGATGCCAGCACGGCCCTCCGGCATATCCACCGCTCCCCCCAGCTGTGTGTCATCTGCAGCCTTGCTGAGGGTGCGCTGTGCCCCATTATCCAGGCTATTAATAAAGGTGTCAAACAGGACCGGACCCAGCACCAATACCCCTGTCCTGTCCCTACAGACCCCGATTAAGTCCCCAGTCCCCCCCCCCCCCCCCCGCCTCTCCCACAGCCCTGTAGGCACTGGCACACCAGTACCTTGCACCACCGCTGCCCACCCCACACCCCCTGTTCAAGCCCTGTCGCTGAGCCCCCGATCCCTAACGAAGCAGCTCCCTTTACGAGCCATGACGTCACGCCCAAATGTGTGACGTCACTCCCAAATTCTCCTCCCCGTGACGTTGGGCTTCAGCTCCTCCTCTCCCACCTCCCCTTTCCCCACCTCCCCCCTTTCAGCCTTTGGGGGAACGGCGGCGGGCGAGAGGCAGCGGGGGCTGGCGGCGGCGGGAGCTCGGCGGGTGAGAGTGGGGCTGGTCCTGGTCCTGGTCCTGGTCCTGGTCCTCATCCTGATCCTGATCCTGATCCTGGTCCTGGTCCTGGTCCTGGCCCTGATCCTGGTCCCGGTCCCCAGAGCCTGAATGACTGTCTTTTTTTGGAAGCCCTTTTGGGGCTGCCGGGAGCAGCAGGGCGGTGCGGGGCTGGGGGTGCGGTGCCCCCCTTTGCTCCCCTCCTTTTCATTTTATTTTAGCCCCCTGAGCCCGATGCGACCCAGCAGCGCTTCAGGCTTTAACGCTTTTTGCTCTTTTTTAGCCCAGTTGCAGGAGGGACGCCGTTTTACGGGAGATGTGTTGTGAGCTTGCAGGCTTCATCATGCATATAACTCATACTGGCCTCTTTGTTTTATCCTAAAGGCCACGTATAAAGTAGCTCTTATCCGCTCCCAGAGCACCATGCTTTTCAGCAATTTATATAATCTGGCTTTATTTGGGGTGCCGAGGCCTGATTTCTGGCTGGCATCATTCCTTCGCAGGGCTCCGGCGTCGTCCCCTCTGAAAATCAAGCCGTGGTGGCCGTGTGTGTGCCTCAAGGTTATTTTAACGTAGCTCGGCCAACAGCTGTCTGCCGCAGCCCATGTGCGAGCCAGAGATAACAGGCGCAGCGTGCAGCCTGGCCACGCTCCTCTCTGCCCGTACCAGGGGACACGAGGAGGGAGCAGGGTCCGGCAGCCCCCGCTCGGGGCTCTCCGAACTACAGAAAAGACCAAGAGGAGATGCGGGATGGCTTTCTGGCTGTGCAGGCTGCTTTAAGTGGTATTTGAGCTGAGAGTGTCCCCTACTTGTTGCAGGTTGAGCATTCCCAGTGTGATCCGGTGGATTTTCCAGTTGGCAGTGCCTGGGCACCAGTGAGTAAGGCTTTCCTGCGGAGTGACGTGTGCTTCATCTTCTGGACACCCGAGGCTGGCAGTGTTTTTCCACTGGAGCTCTTCTTGATACAGTTGGAAAAAAAAATAGAGGAGCTTTCAAGTGCATAAGCCCTTCTTCAGCTCTTGAGGCAGAAACTGTGTGTTGTGGAGCCAAAGTGGGCTGAGAGCAATAGCGTGGAGCTCAGCGTGTCGGTGCAGGCCGTATGCGTGAGGCTGTTTTGAAAAAAACTGGTGGCTGGGAATCTGTGAGACCCCATGCCCTGGGAAGTATCACAGCTTTCTTTGAAAGAGGCAGCTTCGGGACTGCTGTGGATAGCTTTGTGTAGAAGCATCCTGTGGTGTCTCAGCAGCAGTGCAGCCCCTGGGATTGCTGCAGGAGGTTTTGTTTCGGGGTCTGACCCTCCTCTTCTCCCTCTCCCATGTTCTCCAAAACTTTCTATTAATGGGATTTTCCAGAACAACCTCATGAGTTTCTTATCGTTCTTATCACTGTAATGTTCTATTAATAACTAATACACAAGAAACTACGAGCTCCTATAAACATGTTTTTGTGTTTTATATGAGCAATAGGTGCTTGCCACTTATGTAACACTTCTGAAAGCTCATGATGGGACAGCGGATGGCAGATAACTTGCTAAATGTTGGTGTGGTTTTTTTAAGATGTTCAATTTTTTCATTTTTTCCCTATTTTCCCTCTCCCTGTACTTTAATCTTCTTACAAACCTTAAAAATTTCTTGCTATCCAAGGGAGATAGATTATTGCTCTACATTTGAACATGTGTTGGTTTTATACTAATCCTTTGTGTTGCAACTAATTAGTTTAAAACCTGTCCTTCAGTTATGACCCTTGAATGCTCCTGTTAGTTAAAGGACCTGGCTGCATAGCTTCAGAGACCTCTACCTATCACAAAGTTACAGACATTTCAAAATAAAGCAAATGTGAACAAAGTGATATCCCTGGCTGCTGCTGCTCTCACGCACACACTTTTTTTTTTTTTTTTTTAAGGTGTGGGACAACTCCTACTTTCTGTCACATTTTGATTGGCTTTCCAAAGAGGCAGTGTCCTATAAATTGCCATTTCCAGTTTGCTTCTGCCCTATTGCCAGCTGAGGGGCAGGTGAGTGCAGAAGAGAAAATGGTCTAGGGTGTATTTCATAATCCTTAAAATTAGTGCTGGTTGTTAATTTGGATTAGCAGGCTGGGGGAAATAACAGCCATGTTTCAGGATAAAGCTTCCTCATTTAACTTAATTTGGAAAACAAGAGAGTTATTTTTTATTATCAATTTCAGTCAGTGAGTAAAATGAGTGACTGCAAAGCTAGTTAGAAAGTAATATAGGAATTGGTGGGGGTAGGATACATACATATATATATCTTTTTTTTCTCTCCATTCCCTAAATGTACAAAAATATTTAACTTTGGGACAGGCAGAAAAAGAAACCTACCCCCAAAATCAAAATTTTCACATCAGTTAAATTAATGCTTTTT
Source organism: Cygnus olor (assembly GCF_009769625.2). NCBI lineage: Eukaryota > Metazoa > Chordata > Aves > Anseriformes > Anatidae > Cygnus > Cygnus olor. The sequence goes on from NC_049171.1 coordinate 3,399,365, forward strand.
GTGTTCAGTGCTGTTAACAACTCCTTGAAGTTCTTTAAAATGAGAAATGTTGATCTAGCAGAATGGGATTTTCTGTCCAACTTGCTCTTGAAAGGTAATGAAAAGTGAATGAAAGTTTTGTGTCAGGGCTAGCTATATCTTATGGTTAATTTGGGGAAGTGTTTTTAAGGGATAGTGTTAATGTCTTTATATATCTGTGCATTTGATGATAATTTTTAGAATTTAGTAGCTAGTTACACCATTTTTCCCTTCCTATCTGACACAGCAAGAAATGCATGTCATAGGTGGTATTTTTATATTTAGTTGTACTGCTTGATAAACTAAGGGTTTTTCAGTGTCTGGTATGAAATGTTTACTGTTCTTTTGAGTCAGCCTAGACTTGCAAGTAAATTCTTAGCATAAGACTGTGTGTTTATTCCACAAGTGAATTTGGAGAAACCAGTCTATTGAGTGGGAAACCAACTTGATCCTAACATGGCATTTTTGTAACTTTAATTTGTGTACTCTGCATCTAGAGCTCAGAATGTAAAATGCCTGTTCAGGTCCTGTGAGGGGAAACTTTGGGAAACAGATCTCATGAGTCTCCCTTAGTACTATAAGGATTTTCGTATCCCATTCTGAAACAAGAAGGGATTATCATGGCTCTTTAAGGTGCTGGTGCTGCCAGTTTTCTTATGTTGGTTTCCTAAGGAGAAATATGTCCTATGTATTGCCTGGATATGTTTGCCTGCTGTCTTCCTCCTCTTCTACCCTCAGCTACTTCAGCAGCTCGTGGCTCACTTCAGTGAATTTGATAGGGACTGAGTCTTAAAAATATCAAGAACACATCTGTTTTGTGAGCTGGGCTCAGAGGGGAGAGAAACCTCATGAGTGCCTTGGCTGGACATCACAGAATCACAGCAGGGCTGAGGCAGGGGACACCCCTGGATGCCCCTGTCCCCACCTGCCCCAGCAGGGTGCCCAGCCCCACAGCCCTGGGCTCGGGGAGCTCTCCAGGGAGCAGCCCCCGGCCCCTCTCGGGGCAGCCCGTGCCAGGGCTCCTGCACCCGCCCAGCCCAGCAGTGCTGCCTGAGGGGCAGGGGGAGCCGCCGGGGCTCCAGGCTGGGCCCGGGGCCTCTGGGCCTGGCCCTGGGCACCGCTGAGCAGAGCCCGGCTCCGGCCTCTCCGCACCTCCCTGCGGGTACTGACGGCCATGGGGGAGCTCCCCCGGAGCCTCCTCTGCTCCAGGCCCAGCAGCCCCAGCTCTCGCAGCCTCTCCTCACAGCACGGGGGCTCCGGGCACAGCAGCACCCTGGGGGCCCCAGGCTGGGCTCTCCCTGCTGTGCCCAGGTCTCTCAGTACTGGGTTGGTGTATAACCAGGAATTAAAGAGCTGTGCAAAGCCCAGAGGAGATTAGAGCAGTTGCCTCTAGCACTGTGACAGGAGAGATACGGCTGTGACAGATCAAACCTATGATCAGGGAGACCGATCCCTGTACTGGCTTTGTGGCCGTGAGGTGCAGCAGAGGCATGGTGAATTCGTCAGGGCACTAATTGACCCTGCTTCTCAATGCAGTAAACAGTTGAATAAAGAAGTCTAAAAAGGAGGATGAAATGAAGAAGATGCACTTCAGAATAAGTCTTTTTGCGTTTTAATGTGCAAATGTGATTTTTTTTAATCATTCACAGTTCTTGCGGGTCTTATTAACCCCGCGATAGGTGGTTTAGCAGGTCTTCTGTATTTAAACAGCAGATCTCCTTGAAGTATCAGAAGACTTCTCCTTTTTGTGTTGCCTTAAGTGAAAGGAACAGCCAAGTTAATTAGCTGTTCGCTTTTCTATGCGTATTATAAATTGGTGCTGCTGGAATTCATTGCATTAGCTAGCTGCCATAATTTCTTGTTGTGTCCTTCCTACTCCCCGATTCTTTTACTTATAATATATGCAACAAGAACACATGAGAAAGGAATTGACAGCATAATCCCAGTTTTAAATGTAAGCTATTTTTAAAGGGTGTCTTCATTTTGGAGTTTGTTCGTTGTATCACTTTGGGGAAGATGGTTAAAAGTCTGAGGCGAGGTAAGGAAGAATTTTAGTGGCTGTGCCTTATGAACTGTATTTGAAAGAAGGAAAATATAACCTCACAAAAGGCCGATTGCATATGCATGTGCAATTTATTTGCTGACAATTTTTCAGCAAACTTTTCTTCATTTCCTTTCCCAGTAGGAAAGATCTGGGGAGACAGAAAACCTAACTTGCGTATAGCTCAGGATAATTTAGGGATACTTTTGCAGTGTCTTATTTATGAATCATGGCTTTTTTTGTGAAGTAATTAGGAACTAGTCCTGAGTAAATAAAACACAGCTTCTCCTTTGCTTTCCTGGTGCTGTCCATCATGCACGTTAGTTTTGAGCAAAGCAGTGCTCTCTAAAGAGGCTGAGTTTTGCCACTGTTGGTTTGAGAGAATCTTGCTGATGCAATGCTAAGGTTAGCTTATTTGTGGCAGTTCACAAAACTTTCGCTCACAAATACCTACAGTGAAGCTGTGTAGTCACAGTAGGTGAACTTGTTGAATTCTGCATTTGCTGTCGGTTGTGCTTTGAATCACAGTTTCTAGTGTAAAAGGTTTAAACTTGGACTGTATTCTCACTGTTCATTATACTGGACCCTGGGCTGGGGCTGTGGATATTTTCCTGCACTCTCTGTTGAATACATTACCTCTATTCATGTTACTTCGCAGGCTGCTTCTAGCAGACGTGGCTCTCAGTTGGCACATCAGCTAGGATTTGGATTGCATCAGACCTCTTTTAAACTCTTTAGAGTATTCTAAGGGAGTATTTAAAACATTCAATGTGGTTGAGTCACTTACGACTAATAACTTCTCTTGTTCTCACAGCCTAATTGAAGAAGGAAGATGCCAGTTGTCAAAAACGTGAGCAGAGCTGTCAGCCAGCTGCTACAAAGCTCTGGTTGTGGGTGTGGGATTTCCATCGTGCCCGTTCGATGCATCGGCGTCTCGCCCCGCCAGGTGGCCTCTGATGCTAGCTATCACTCAGTTTCTTTTTCGGAGTCAGATCATCCTCGGGTGCTAATTACAGGTCAGCATTCCTATCATAACTGTATTGCTTCTCAGTCAAGTTCCATGCTCCCCTCCTCCCTCTCCAGTGAGCAGATTAACAGAAGCAAAAATACTTCGACAAAAAAATCCAAACAAAATATACTGGAGTTGTGGTCTCTCCTGAATGGTGCTCCATGTGAACTTGCTTTTTATTTTTATTCCAGAAATCTAAAACCAGTTCATTGGGTTTTCCTTGAGGACAGTTTAAAGCTCTTCTCTCTGAGAAGACAAATAGTACTCATTTGTGATATAATGCATATAACACTTCAATACTGTGTTCTGATACCACCTCTTCTCTGATTTTTTTTCTCCTGTTTTAGGTGGCCTTGGCCAGCTTGGAGTGGGACTCGCTACGCTTCTGAGGTACGTCATGATTCTTTGACTTGCTATTAGTGAGGAGTTCAAGCTTTAGCCACAACTTGTAGAAGAAAAAATTTTCAGGAAAGCTGTTTTTAAAACAATCCCGGTGATGATTTTAGAGTTTTTTGCCTCTTGGTTTTGTAAACAACTTTATACTTTTGCCATCTTTTTATTTTTTACTCCTGTGCTTGTTCTATGTTCACTGATGTACTTTCTGTATGTACATTGGTCACAGTTCCCAAAATAACATAATTTTGTCTAGGAGACTAGCCACTGGGTTCAGTTTGTTTCCAGTTAAATGGAAGTATTCAGAATCTGAATCCTCAGAGGGCGCTCAGCCAAATAGGGCTGCGTTTCCATGCTCAGGAAAGACAAAATTTGGGGTTTTATGCGGATACCGTGGGAGAGGAAAAAGTACAAACATCCACTTGAAAAAATGTGTAGTCCTATGCTAATTGCCCAGCTAATTGCCAGGCTTTGCAACTGCTGACTTGTCTCTCTGAGAATTTCAGTTATGTAACTTCAGGCATAAGGTGCCTTGTTTAGTACAGTGCAAATAAAAATAAAACTTCAAGACCTTGTACCCTAATATTTTATAATTTGGTGAAAGATGAACTGATGCAGCAGAAGCAGTAAATCAATAAATGTAAAACGGTCCAAGATATCTTCCTTGACTATATTGTGGTTTATATGTACATCCACTCAGCTCCAGAGTATCGCTTGTAGACAGTGTTTGTTGCAGAGGATTTGGACTATGATCAAAAGTGAGCAAACTTGCTGTATTCAACACCATGGTATGGATTGAATGATTTCAGTCATTTCTATGAAATCGTGCAAACAATGGAAGGCTGGAATGTACTCCAATTCCGACAGTCTTGCTCTCCAAGACAGCCTTGTGCTGATTAGAGCAGTACAAGTCAGAGATTACTTATCAGCTGTATTTACCCTGTTGATATAAAAATAGCTGCAGTTACAGCAAGCCCCGTGGCATATGCTTTTTGGTGTCTGTAGGGGACTAGATTCTCAGGGTACAACTTGTGGTGAGAAGAGGGTAGGAAAGAGTTTTTTTCTCTACTGATTTTCATTATCTTAAAGACTTACGTATGAGATGCAGTCTTTCAGTAAAAGGACTACAAGGAGTAGTTTACTAATTTTCGAAGATGCTATATTGACGCTGAAGAGAACATTTTTTTATTTTTTTAATAGAATAACTGATTTCCTCGTGGAAACTGTTGTTCTTCTGATATTGCTCTTGGTAAACAAAATAACAAAATAGCAACTCATAAATTATCATAAAGACTGTGGACTCACTGTACCGTGTGGGTATTTTTATACAGGAAACGATTTGGAAAGAACAATGTGATCTTGTCTGACATTAGAAAGCCTGCGGATCATGTTTTTCATAGTGGTAAGTGACTGGGGGAACATATGGAAAAAAAACCTTGACTTCACCTCTGATGTTGATAAACTGATTACTCAAGTCTAAATGAAGAGTGAATGAAACTGTACAAACTGTTTTTTGAAACTTCTGGATAGTGCCTTCGTGGTTTGAAGTCTTGCCCAGATACTGACTTCATATATCAGTTATTCCTTTTTTCTCAATATTTTTCTCTGCATTTTTCACTGTCTCTTTGCCACTTTGACTGAAGCACTCAAGTCAATTGTCTTTTGTGTTCCTGCTTTAAAAAGAGATGTTTATTCTTTTGGAGGGGACAGGTTGGAAATTAAATATGTGCCCTTTTTCCCAAGCTGAGGCAATTTAGATGACAAAATGCATGTAAAATTGTTTTTCTTGTATTTTCTTTAGAAACTTAATCATGTTTTTCTTGTCACTGTTTAATGATGTACTTAGATATCTGAATAATATATGTTAATGTTCCTTTTTCTCATGCCATTGACTGGATAAAACAGGAATTCTTGGATCAATGTGTTGTTGAGGCAAAGGCAGCAGTTTACCTTACTTTCTGCTATTTATCTACTAATCATTAGGCTGTTGCTGTTAGAAGGTGTGTATTTTGCTGTACAGTCAAATTTCAAAGTCAAATTCAAAGTAGAGGAATGGGCAAGAATCAGCAATCTATGAGTATCATGTAGAACTCTTCTGTTTTTCTTGTCATTAAGTTTCCTTCTGGTTTCATTTCTTTTAGGCCCTTTTATCTACTCAGATATCTTGGACTACAAGAATCTGCGTGAGATAGTGGTGAATAATCGCATAACTTGGCTGTTCCACTATAGCGCTTTGCTCAGTGCTGTTGGAGAAGCAAACGTCCCTCTAGCCAGAGCTGTAAATATTACTGGTATGTGACAAGGTTTCAAGTTTGTGATTCCTACAAAGGCTTGAGAGAGCGCAGTGGATGTTCTGATTAAATCCTGTTATTGTTTCAGGTTTACACAATGTTCTGGATATTGCAGCTGAGCACAATTTGCGACTCTTTGTTCCAAGCACTATTGGAGCCTTTGGACCCACCTCTCCTCGAGATCCAACTCCTGATCTCTGCATTCAGAGGCCAAGGACGATCTATGGCGTCTCCAAGGTTCACGCTGAGCTCATGGGAGAGGTGAGAACTTTTATTTTGCTTTCATGAAAGTTCAGTGAGAACTTCACTGATTCTGGAAGATTTCTCATTGCAGTAGTTTCCCCCCTTTCTTTCCTTCCTTTTAGGCTTTAGTCTTCTATTGTAGTCTGTAGTGGTTTGTCACATCATGAAAACAAAAACCCTCTCCAAAGTCAAAGCCATCTGAGATTGTACATTCATAACTTCTCTATTGGCTTTGTATTTTTTCTAGAAGCATGAAATCGTTAAAGCTGTTACAGACAATTTCTTCACATCTTAAGTTTAAGAAGGACAGTGGCGGGTCTGAAGGCTGTATTAATTTGAAATGTCTCAGAAACCTGGCAATTATTGGTTTCTGAACATTAGATCTAAACCTTGTGGTAAAAGTCAATCCATATCTACTGATGTGAATGAAAACTAGAAAAGGAGGAGCAGAAAGATCAGTTACTTGACAGAATGCGGACTGATCAGTAATTCCTTGCCTTCCTTCCCTGCCATGGGAAGGTTACAGAATCAAGGTTCATCTTGTGGGAGATTGCTGTGGAAGCAGTGAGTTGTTTGGCTCAGTCTTGTTGTATAAAACTTTTTCTTCCTCCCTCTTTAGTACTACCATTACCGATACGGCCTAGACTTCCGCTGCCTGAGGTACCCAGGAATTATATCTGCTGATTCTCAGCCCGGAGGGGGAACAACTGGTAAGCGGCTTGTGTGTATTTCTCAGTGTTGCAGGCAAGGATAGCAAAAACATAAACCAATGCAGTCATTTTTAACCAGTTTGTAGAATTTAATCTGCAACCATGTAGAACATCAGTGTAGAGATCCTGTTTGAACTGAAGGTTATGACGATACTTTTGTCCACTGCAACTTAGGGTGTACTTCTGTAGTCTTTAAGTGCTATCTGAGAGAGTTTGGCTTAGATATGCTTATTAAGTCCATTTCCTTTAAAACATATTTCTAACTCTGCTGTCTTGCTGCAACGTGTAAATGCCAGAATGTCATTGCGATGGTTTGGGATAGCTTCTTGCACTCCTGCTGTATAGTGTAAATCATATACGGTTCTCCTGCTAGGAGTTCCCCTCCTAGACAGAAGACTTTGGAGGTGATCTGAGGAGTGTTGACTGTCTTGAAGTGAGCAATGGATTGGGGCAGATGAGCGCACACATCCGCTGCACTTTTCCACAGATTATGCTGTCCAGATTTTCCATGATGCCATAAAGACCGGCAAATTTCAATGCAACCTGAAGCCAGACACCCGGCTCCCTATGATGTATATTGATGACTGTCTGAAAGCAACTCTAGAGGTCATGGAGGCCCCCGCAGAGGCGTTGAGCATGAGGACATACAACATCAGTGCCATGAGCTTCACCCCTGAAGAGCTGGCACAAGAGGTGCAGAAGCATGTTCCTGAGCTTCAGGTGACCTACAACGTGGATGAAGTCAGGCAGGCCATAGGTTAGTATCGGCTTCTTGGCAATGGGTAAGTGAAAACTTCAGATTTCTGTATGTCAAGGACAAAACAATGTTTTCTTTTTAGACACTTGGAAATTGCTGCTGTACAGTTCAAGTCTTATGGCCTGAAATTCATCTTTTGTAGTTCAAATGGCCAGTGATGATAACACCTTGTAGTTTGAAGGGATTTTTCCCAAACCTCATGTTCCTTGTTTCTTTCTTTTCACTGCAGCTGACAGCTGGCCAATGAACTTTGATGACAGCAATGCCCGGAGGGACTGGGGATGGAAACATGATTATGACCTCCCTGAGTTGGTGTCTACAATGTTTAGCTTCCTTGGGTCTGATTCCAGGATTGCTCAAGCTAACTGAAAAATTTTTTCAGATGTTTCCAGATTTCCACAGAGGACCAGGAAGAAATGGCTAAATTAGTTTATAATTTACGAGTCCTAGAGCATGCCAATTATTAGTTTCATAAGTAGCAATGGAGTTGGGCAGAAACATACTGTAGCTCTAATGTCCTAGTAGATAAATGACACCATTAGGTGCTGTCTCCAAGCACAGCACCTATGACAAACACATAATTCTTGAACTTTCACACTTAAGCAACTGGGAACAAAAGCCACCTACTCCTGGCTGATGAATCTCCAATCATTCTTGCTGCCTGGCTCTTATCTGGCAAACAGCGTGAGGCGATACTGTCAGTCATGGGGTTTCAGTCAGATCCCACAGAGTTAATGATATGTTTTTCATTTCCCTAGTGGAGGTTATTAGATCGTAGTAAGATACAACCCTTTTTTTTTCTCTGCTTACAGACAGGAGATACAAGAGCTACTTCACATTTCCAGGTTGCAGGCAGGGGTTGTTGCAATTCTAGTTTGAAATCAAACTTTGGTTAGTAGTTCATATTTATATATATATAGTGCTGTAAAAACATACTTTTCTATACATAGGGCATACTAAGTACCGTTATTCTTATAATGCCTATAAATGTGAAGGGGAATAGGACCTGAATTCTCATTATGCTTTAAAAATAACAGGGTTTACAAGCTAAGCTTTTCCTGTTATTGCAAATGCTGCTGCTGTCAGTTTAACCTCAGAGGTAGACCTGAAATCCAAAAAGCTGTTATGTTTGTGTGAATCCAGGGTATATTTCAAGAAAGCAATGCCTAGGAATGGGGTTATTGTTCATTAGCACTACTTTTGGTTATCCCAGTTGTTTGCCACGCTGGCATAATGACATACTGCCTGGAGCAAGTTTTAAAGGTGGGCTGATGGTGGAGACTTTAACATTAGAGTCAAGTCAGCCTTTGAAATCTGTTCACGTTCACTGCTTTTTCTGTGTACACTGCATATGTATTTGTAGATGCTATTTATGCGTAACTGTCATACGCTTCTGTTCTTTAGAGAGGAATCCAGAGGCTGAAACCATCTCCTAGCTACAGTTAAGGCCTGTTCTACTCATTGAGTTCCATGCACAGGAGATTCTAGGATTAACAAGGGAATCTTAGTAGATGCATGCAGAGAAGATGTCTATCCAAAAGCTACTTAGGAGACTTTGAAAATGAGAAGTGATGGACTGGCGAGACAGGAAGGCCATTTTAGGTAAAATTCCAGTCTCTATGGATGTGAATCTGAGCCATTGGCTACTATAGCATGCCTCGAGAAACAACATCTGGGAACTTTGATTATATTTATTTTTCAAAGAAAAATCTTTGGTTTTCAGAATGACTGGAAATTCCCTATATGAAGCTCTCCATCTTTTTTTGTCTTGTATACTCCAGTGGCCCATGTAGGTGTCATGTTCGAGTACATTCTTGCCTACATAGTTTGCTTTGTTTTCTGTGACAGTGCTTTGGTAGTTGCAAGTCTGCTACACTCTATAACCCTGCAGTGTTTCTTCAGTAAGTGACTGACATGACCTCAGTCTTCCTTGTGAGGGAGTCTACATGCTGCAGGGAATATGTTTTCTCATGAAAGTAACCTTCAAAGAAAGATTCTGTGGTGAAAACCAGTTATTTTAAACATATGTTAAATTTGTATCTCTTGTTTTTGTATGTATCTTACTGTTTCATCTGTTGGTGAAGCATGAATTTCCCAGGTATTTAAACTTAAAAACCTTTATGGTTGTGGCCTGTTTAAACTTTTTTATAATGTTTACGTTTCCAGGAAAAAAAAATCAATTCTTTAAACTCTGCCGCTGTTGTAACTATCAAATTGTTCAAGTTTAATATTTGGCCCAGTGGGCCAGCAAAGTTGGGTTACTCATAACATCCAAGAAAAGACTGGCTCAAGTTTTGTTCTCTGCCCTGCCAAAACAGGATTATCTCCTAGTAAACTGTTACGCTGAGCCGCCAGATGAAGGGCTTTTAATATGATATGAAATGTCTCGTCCATTCCAGTCTTTCATAATTCAGACTCTGCAGACTCCTCATTGCTTCCGTTCCACAAGACCAGCATAAAATAATGCAAAGAGTTGTCGATGGGTCTGACTCCATTTCTTTAATTCAAAGAAAGTCAGGGGGCCTATCCCTTCACCCTTGTTCAAAGCTCTAGTTAACAGCAAGAGTGAAGAGCAAAAATGTTTTCTTCTGAAACAAACCGTCCTTGGCTGTGGCATTGCATGGAAGCTTTGGATAAGGTGTTGCACCGCAGGTGAAAAACAAGCCTGTGACATTTTAAAGTTTGTCTGCCAAAAGTTGCTGATTTATTTAGGAGCGGGAGTTTAAGAAACTTCTATTTTGCAAAATCTGAAATAAACCATATTGCAGTAGACAGTTCAGATATAACGACGTGATGATGACAGTCAAGGTGTGTGGTTAGGCTTGTCTACATGGTCTGAGTCCTGTTCGAAATTCTGGTTTTTAACCGGTGACCAATGATGCCTGTGTCTTATTTTTTTCTACATCTTCCCATAACTTCAGCTGTAAGTATGTTACAGGTTTTTCTGTATTAAACCAATTTGGTGTGGTACAAAATGTATTTTTCTACCACTATGAACTTTGACTTCTGGGCAGAGACTTCTCACGACCTTTGAGCGTTGCAGCTGTTACATTACCTATTCAGGAAAAAAAAAGATGTTAAGAATATTTTTTCAAATAGTACAAGTTGCTGATGAAGCCTACTTTAATAAAATTCTGTGTAGATGTGTCTTTGTTTGTCATCCTTTGTTAGAGCATATAAGAGCCATGTGCAGGAGGATGCTGGTTGGTGCTGAATCCTCTTCTTTAGCTGCAGAAGTGGTGGGTGCTTTGAAGCCGAGAAAGATCCATCCTGTCCTTGGCAGTCGGGGCAGTGACTCCCAAACATTTGTTTGCACACTTGACTTTCTGCTGATTATTCCAGTCACAGAGTGTAGCAGACGGTTGCTCACGAGCAGATACAGTGTGGTTACCCTTTAATTACAACATGGTTACCCTTTAATTGTCCGTGAGCCACTAGGCAGGTGTGTGGACGCTGCTTGTAGGTGGCAGTAGTCCAAAAGGTACTGGGTTTCAAATGTTCCCCTGTCACAGGTTTCTTAGCCCTCTTGCAGGGCATGAGAAGCCAGCTGGTCTGTGTTCAGCCACGTTTCTGTCCCTCTTGGTATCAGTGTAGCTTTGAAATTACAAGAGAAGAGTGATGTTCTGATGGAGGTAGCTTTAAAAAGCACATGCTTTAAATCATAGGGTCTTCATTGCAGCTGTAGAGGTCTTCTCACAACCAGTAATGTTGGTCACTGGGGGAATTTTGTGCAGATGTGAGTGAGAATGAGGGATGTGTCCCAGGATGCCCTCCTTATAACTTATCATAGACCTACCCCGCCTCATTAATTAATGGGTAAACACTCCCATCAGGTTAAACAGGTCCTTTCCCTTCTCCTGCACCTCAACTTTCTAATGATGGGAATTTCTTGTGGAGGAAGCGTTCCTCCATGACCATAATTTACTGATTAATGCAGCCGTTATGGTTCTTGCGGAACAAGTGAGGGTGTTAGAGCACAATGCTATTTCCAGCTACTTCATTTTGATAATTAGTTTGACTTGTGTTTACACATGCTCAGTTTGGTTTCTGTTATTGCTGTAGGTGATTGATGGTGCTTCAACCAAAGCTGCTGTAGCTGGGGAGAGGATTGCCATTACCCATCAGGTCCTGCAAAAAAAAACCACATTCTCTTACTATCATTTTCACAGTTCTTCAAAGAATTGAGAATACTTGACCCTGTAATCGTGTTCATGCAGCAAAACCAAAGCCTCCTAGCCTTTTTGCTTTTAATTCTCAGGTTTACTTCTGGCTGGTTTGCCTTGGAGTCATTCCTTGACTTTGCTGTACTCACTTCTCTGTTCCTGTTTAAGAGGAAACACAGAGTTGGAGCAATGCTGACACTTGGTTGATTTATATTAAACAGATTTAACGAAGGAGATCTGCACCTCAAGATGCAGAGTGCTGATGGAAGGTGTTGTTCAGCTTCCTGTAGGTTTAGAAGTCAGTACCGAACTCCGTGCTTCTACAGCAATGAGCTGTTAATGCCCAGAGCACTGAATTTGGAACGGAGCCTGCTGTCACTGCTCAGGAAGGGCCCTTGTGTTGTGCTCAAAGTCTGGGATATATCTAAGGCTGGCATGCAACTGCAAATCCTGCCTGGGTCGGGTTCCTTTTACAATGATCCTTTCTTAAAATGTTAAACTAAATTCTTTGCTTCTGTCCGTACAAATGCACCTGCTTTCAACTCTTGGCTGCTGAAGATCCCACAGACGCATAGAAAAGCAGGAACCTTCTTCCCTCTGGGAAATAAAGCGGGGGCAATGTGTGATTAACCTCTTTGTGCTTCTGGAAAATCCCTCCTTTAGCTCCTCAGGAGGGTGGCAGGTGCTAACATAACATTTGTCACAGGCTCTGCTTGTATCCAGGGAGGAGAAACCAGGCCCAGGGGCACAGAGAGAAGAAGGAGCTGAGGTCAGGGTTAGCCAGAGGACACAGCGTGGACCTGCGGGGCTGGGATGCCGATGTTGCAGCTCCCATTCATGCTTCTGCATGCTTCAGGCCCAGAGGGGGCTTTGCTGGCATACCCGAGGCAGGTTGTTGCTATTTTAGATGAAGGTTCGCTTGAGTTGTGAAACCTTTACCCTTCTCCTGGAGGCTTAGACCAGGCAAGTGCTCTTCAGGCTATTTTTGGCTTCATACCATAATAGTACGTGAGTTCAAATTCGTCTCTTGTGGCATGATGGAGTGGTGGGGGTGTGCAGATGGGTGTGCTTGCACATGCCCCTTGGGTGCTCGCTGTTCTTTGTAGGGGCTTCTTTTATATCGCACTGGGATCACTGTGTACAGAAATGCTACCTAGCTCTTTAAGCCAGGGCCAGCTTCTGGAACAGAACTGGATATCTAAAGATCGTCATAACTTCATACAGCAGTCAAAAGAGTTGGCTCACATGGGTGACTTTTGCCAGTGGAGACAGGGCCTATCAAAAGACATTTGTAGTTCAGCAGCACCATTCAGTTTTGAGGGGATTTCATTCATCTTGCTAAAAAAAATAATAAAATTCCACACCATGCTGCCCTTTTCTCTTCTCACAAATGGGTCCCCACAGCAGAAAAGATCTGAAGTGCTGGGTAATATTTCTTCTGACCTCATTAGATCACTGATATCCTGCACAACAAAGTCCTACAAGCTGTTCAGGGTTTCCATTCTGCTTCCTTGGCCATCCTCTAAAGCGGCGTCTGACCTCACTGATCTTTTGTCCTTCCAATGGAGCCGTGAGAGTCTGCAGCCAGTCTGAGGGCCCACCAGGATCTGCCTGGGATCTGCTGCAGGCATTCACTGTTGAATGTTTCATTAGCTGAAAGTGCCAACTTAAAAAGAAAAAAAAAAAAAAAAAAAAAAGAAGGCTGTTTTGGGTGACATTTAATGTGGAAAATATATATATATAGGCTCAAAAAAATATATAAGGCTGGAACAGGCCTCCAAGATCATCTGGTCGAACCATCCCCCTACCACCAATGTCACCCACCAATGTCACCATGTCCCTAAGCACCACGTCCAACCGTTCCTTGAACACACCCAGGGAAGGTGACTCCACCACCTCCCTGGGCAACCCGTCCCAATGCCTGACTGCTCTTTCTGAGCAGAAATGTCTCCTCATGTCCAACCTGAACCTCAGCTAGCACAACGTGAGGCCATTCCCTCTAGTCCTACCACTGATTACCTGTGGGAAGAGGCCGACCCCCAGCTCCCCACACCTTCCTTTCAGGCAGTTGCAGAGAGCAATAAGGTCTCCCCTGAGCCTCCTCTTCTCTAGACTAAACACCCCCAGTGCCCTCAGCCGCTCCTCACAGGACTTGTGTCCCAGGCCCTTCACCAGCTTCGTAGCCCTGCTCTGGACATGCTCCAGGGCCTCGATGTCCTTCTTGTAGCGAGGGTCCCAAAACTGAACACAGCACTCGAGGTACGGCCTCACCAGAGCTGGTACAGGGATGGCCACAGGTGGGTTTATTCCTTAGCACAGACCTAACTGTGGGTTCCCCAGAGGAGCAAATGAGACCCTTGATGAACATTAGTCCCCAGCCCGTGTGGTGCCTGTGGATGTCCTTGGCCCCATGGCTTTGAAGGACACCTTCTGCCACTGTCCTGAGGAAGACACCATGTCCTCCACCCTGCTGTAGGCCGCTCAACACTTCCCTGCATTTGCTCAGGACCATGTTCCCAGCAGAATAAATGTTTCCCCAGGCATTTCGGTGCTGCAAAGAGGCCGTAGTGTGCTGACGGATGGGCGGGATGACCTTTAGGCCAGTCTTCAACAGAGGAGGTTCTTGGCAGGGGACGTCAGCTCCAAGGCCACCAGTGAGCCGATCGTTTTTTGGCAGGAAAGGAGAATTGTTGCAAGGATGATCTCTCCTTACCCATCTGGTGCAATAGGTCCTTAATCTATCCGGCCTTTCAGTAATGCCAGGGTGAAAACCCGTCATCAGCAGAACCGTTGTGGACGTCAGAGGAGACAAAGCAAAGTCCAGAGTTCGTCCACCAGCAGGCCGCTTCCCCTTCAGCTGGCACTGCCAGTTCTTTGGAGCTGAAGCCCAAAATCCAGGAGATCTGGTGCATTTTTAAAGCCCTGCCTCCTGGAGTCTTGTGGTTCTGGGAGCCTCGAAGCTGAGCTGGAGAAATAATCCCTTGTAGTTTCAAGAGAAAAAAAAAATCTCCTGAAAATGAATGTGAATTGCATGAGCTCAAAAATATGAAATTCATTCAGAAATAAAATGGGGATTTAATATTTTTATTATTTATAATTGTTGTTTATATTTTTAGTATCTTGCTTAATTTAGCAGACTCACATGTTTTTCACTCAACGGCTGCCACAATATTTGTACATCCTGTTGGTAAATACAGGAATTACACTGTAATCTCTCAGATATTGCTTGCCAACATTTCCTAAATTGTGATAAACTGCTAAAATTACATTTTCTGTAGAGCATCTTATAGGGAGCTCATCACAGAGTGCCTGTGCGTGTTTGGTTATGCAGAAATACCACCCCAAGGATGCCATTTCATGGAATAAGTGGTTTATTGAGCTCCAGCACTAGGGAAACCTGGTTTAGTGTGGCTTTGTGCCTTGCAGCTGATTAATGTGGTTGTCTAACAAATGCTCCTGGAGTGGAGGTATTCAGGGCCTCTCTTGTGGGTTGATTCTCTCGTGTCTGATGAAGGATTGAGCTGAAAGGGCAGCCCCTTTCCCTAGCTAATAATTCTTTTATTCCACACCTCCTCGCCTGGTTCCATGAACCTCTGGCAATGCAGTATTTCTGCATCTTCTAACTGGGAGAAGGGAGAAAGAGCACACCAAGGGATGGACCCAGATATGGATGGGATGCATACTAAGCCAGGTTGGAATAGTCCTGGAAAAATGACCATATTGATCTCATTCCACTATTTTTCAGGGCTTATTTTTCTTGAAATAAAATTTTAATGATTTATTAATGAAATTAAACCTGATCCTTTTGTCAATAGACGTCACTTCCCTCTGCCTGCGTCCAGCAACCTCACGCCCCCCATCCCTCCATGCTCTTCCCTGCCACATTTGCCTTTGGGGAATGCAAAGGGAGGGAAGGACAACAAATAAACAGTTTTGTAATTTTCCAGTTACCCACGGTTTACATCATGTCTCCTCCCTCCACACCTACTTCTTGTTTTCGTGTCCATGTGTGCCTTACGTGGGTTTGAGGCCGCACTGCTATGTGTCACAGCTGGCCCTGGTGAAGCCAAACCTACCTTGGAAACTGGGAATGACCACAATTCACAGTTCTTCTCACATCCCCAAGGTCCTCTGTGCCGTGGCCAGCTTTGCTCAGCCCTGCCTGCCTCAGTTTCCCCACCAGACCATGCAGCAGTCTCCCTGCTTGAGCATGATGATGGGGATCGGAGGGGGTTTGTGTCCAGCACAGGGGAGAAAATGGGCCAAATCTGGGCTCTTACCAGGAGCAACAGGACCCCAGTAATCAGTGGGGACTCAGTGTGTCCCCCATCACCCCCATCCACACTTGTGGCCATCAGCTCCCCGTGCCCAATGCACCACAGCACCACCTCCCGCAGCCCTTGCCCGTGGCTGTCACCACCTCCATTCACACTGGAGGACGTGCAAAGCCTTCACGATGACTTCAACAAGAAAGCACCAACACCTTTAGCTCTCCATCCGCCCCACTCAGCCTTGCTGGGTGGGAGACGTGCCCCAGGAGCAGCAAGATCTCACCCGAGACACACCACGGGTGCCAGAGCAGGTATTTGAGCTGCGGATGACCTGTAGCTGCCCCGGGGGTGTTTGCTCTGTTGGCAGCAGCTCTGGGAAGCAGTGCCAAGAGCAGTTTTCCCACCTGCAGCCTCCCAGATGGGCCATTTGCCCCAGATAACACTGAGATTTCGGGAGACAGAGCGGCAACGGTTCCCGTCCACCTCCAGGCACACAGCCCTGCTGGCCACCCCAGCCAGGTCCACACCGCACGGCTGTACCTCGGGTCCTGGGGACACGCCGGGGTAGGTCCAGGAGGAACAGCTCTGCAAGGGGCCAGGGCAATTTGGAAGGCTTTTGACTCTCCAGGGGATGCAACAGAGCTGCGGGCACTGCGGCAAGGGGCTGTGACAAAGAAGGGCAGGTGGGCAGCACAGGAGGGGGTCATGGAGAAAAAAATGTTTACCATAGTAAATTTTATTTTATTTTATTTTATTTATTTTATTTTATTTTATTTATTTTTATTTATTTATTTATTTTTTATTTTATTTATTTTTTTCCCTCTTCAGTTTGCTGGCTTTACATATGTACACCTTAAAAAATTGTATCTTGAATAAAAATGTATTCAAAGTCTATTTGTCTTACCAAAAGGCAGGCTTTCAATAAGTAAAAACTTTCTGTAATTTTCTGTCTTAAAGGTATTTTCTCTCGATTCAGTGGCCAGGCAACGTATTTTGAAAGAAGGGCTGTATTTAAGCCCTGAATGAAGTGACAGAGCTGCAGTGAGGAGTGCCACTCGCACCACTGGTGACGTTGGTGCTGGCTCCACTTTGGGGTGTTGAAGCTGGATGTACTCCCAACACTTTGCAGATATTGGCAAGATGTTTCTGCTCATTGCTCTGGCTGATGTTTCTCCATGAAGCTCTATTTTATTTTTATTTTATTTTATTTTATTATTTTATTTTATTTTATTTTATTTTATTTTATTTTATTTTAATTTAATTTTATTTATTTATTTTATTTTATTTTATTTTATTTTATTTTATTTTATTTTATTTATTTATTCTTCCAGCGCTGGCAATCAGGTGTTTGCTGAGCTGCTCACACACCACTTTCCAAAGCCCCTCCTGTCGCAGCCTTCTGCCATGCCACAAGAAGCCACGAGAAGCTGGTTTGCATTGCCCCATCCTCTCCCTGCCCAGCTGGAACTGGCATTTCAGGGTGAATCTGGCATTTACAATACGAGGGCTGGAGATCAGAAAAAAAAATGCCCAACCTGAAGAAATTCCCAAGTGGATGCTGGTGGAAGGAGCAAGATGGAGGTGCTGAACCCCATATTAGACACTGGAGAAGCCTCTCCGCGCAGCAGGCCTCTTTCCCTGGGGTTCAGGGCCGCTCTCACCCCAAAACACGGGCTTGTTTTGCCATCTGCTGGTGGGATGCCGGCAGAGGAGGTGGAGCAGGGCAGAGGGCAGCCAGGAGATGGAGGCTGGGGGGCTCAGCACCCCTGCTGCAGCTCCAACCCTCTGCAGCTCCTACCCGGTCCCCCCCTTCCCAATGTGGAGGTCCCGGCCATCACACACGGGTGGCCTGGCCAAGGAGGACATGGTTTGGATTTTAGTGGGGTCAGGGAGCTGTAAAACCAGCCAACGGGGCTTGGCAAAGCGAGAGGAGCTCTCCAAAATCCCAAATGTGCCACAAAGGGGTGGGCACGGAGCAGAGCTCACCGTAGGTCTGGGAAGGTGTCCTACGTGCAACTGGTTGGCGTGGTGCTGGGGTGCTCATCTCATAATGTTTAATATTTTCTGGATGAAGCTTTTCCCGAAGGCGTTGAGCCCGATTCCTCCTCCTAGGTTTGCTGGGGGTGACCCACCACCTGTGTAGGGTTCGAGGGATGCCCGAGCTGCTCGGTCCATGCCCATGGCCCACACCCGATGGGCGATGAGCAGCGACTCCGGTGCCTTCCCCAGTCAGCTTCTGGAGGAGGTTTGGAGCAGACAAAGGTGTCAGGAGAGGGAGCCAGAGCCTCGGCTGAGAGCAGGGAGAGAAGGGATGGGGACGCAGCCCCTTCGGAGCTGTGGTCCCAGGTGTATTTGTGGGGAAAGCTCAGCAAACCAAGCCTCTCCGGGCCCTAATTTTTGGAGACACGTCCCAGCACGGTCAGCACAAAGGATCTGTGCCCCACGGGACAGCAGTTTTAAACCGTATGGGCGATTCACAGGACCTCACCAGCCTTGCAGGATAAAGGATGGGGAGCCTGAATTTGGTGTCTGTGTGCCATATGTTCTTCCACCTCTGTCCCACCCTGGGGACCAAGCATCCTTGGGTGCTCCAGCATCTGAGCAAGCACCGTCCTGCATCTCATCTCCAGCTCAGACTCCTGAATTATTGACGGCTCTGATGCATCAGGCTATAATTAGCTCCTCAGGCCTTTTCCCCGTGGGCTGGAGCTGGGAACACGTTTTCTTAATTTTTATGTGGTTTTGCTCTGTCTTGAGCTGATGGCTGAGGGAGGAGAGGAGGGATGGATGGGGACCTTGGGGAGGGTCAGGGTGGCTTCGAATGCATGGGGTGGTTTGGCAGAGTGGCTGCCCTTATTGCAGTCTGGTAGGGAAAGGGGTCTGGGGTTGCCCGAGGGGTCTTCAGCCCAGATTTTGTGGGGTGGAGGCCGTGCAGGGAGCCAGGAGAAGGCAAAGGGTCTTTGTGTTGTCCCCTGGGGCCTCCTCAGCCACAGGTCTGCAGGTCAGAGGGAGAAAACCACCGAGAAAAACCACTAAAGAAAAGTCAGAGGGGGAAAACCACTGAGAAAACCACCAAAAGAAAGCCAGGCTTCATCTCAGGTGGAAAAAGAGCCGTGTTTGTATGTGTGGGGCTGTAGAAAACGGTGGGGTGGGTGCATGTACGGAGTTACAGGCAGCAAGGGGCATCACCTGCGGGCAAAGAGCAGGTCGGTGGCTCTGCTTTTCATAAGGAGCCTGAAAATGATTTCAGCGATTTCCAGGAGGTCTGTGTGCACCAAGTGCTCATTTCTTGAAACTGTAAGTCCCGCTCAAAACAGGCATAGTAATACTCTGGTTTTGAGGTCAGAGGCAGCAGCCCCCAAGTTTAACTCCGCATATTGCTCCCAGAAGACCAGACTGTCAGAGCTGCAGCAAACAGTGGCACCTGCAAACCTCCTCGGCTCCCCGAGGAGGTTTAATTCAGGGGCTTAATTCAGCCCTTAATTCAGGGGCTCCAGAGCTGGGCTGGAGAAGTTTGGTTTAAAAGGAGTGGCAGAGCAGAAGGCAGGACAGCCCTGCCCATCTCCCCTGCTTTGCTCTCCCTTTTGAGCCACACAGGGAGCCCTTGGTGCGAAGGTCCTGGTGCCATCAGCTGAGATGGGAACCTCTCAAGGAGGACAAGGGGATCCCCACCGTGGGATGCAAAATAGAAGCAGGGATTATGTTAAACAAGGCATTTCGCATGTGGAGCCCATGGCTGGGTTTATGGGAAGGGTTTGCTGCAGTAGCACAACAGGTTCTGCTTGAGGGACTCCTTTCCAGCTTGAGGTCCCTCTTTTCCAGCTGGTGGGAATCCCACTGTGTGGTCCCAGGGGGGGATGCTGCCAGCTCGCCTTTCCCCCAGTGCTGCTGAGGACCCATCCTGCCTGGTCCCGTGCGTTCAGAGACTCCTGCCTGGCACCGAAGAGGCTGTCCCAGCACGCAGCCTGCCCTGCTGTGGGTGCTTGCTTCCAGATAATACACTAGACATGTGTTTAAGCACATTCCTGGCAAAATCACCCCCCTTTTTTTTTTTTTGAGAAACCTGTTGTAATCAAAGCACCGACAGCTTCAGCACCAGTGTAAAGCTGGAGGCAGGCTCAAGGCTGCATTCGTGCTCCGCACCCAGCCACCTCTTCAGCTGTGGGTGTAGACTGGGCAGGATGAGCCCCACCGACCCCAAAATCCCCTGTACATGTGCTCACACAGCTGGGGGTGCCAGCAGGGCAGAGAAAACCCAGAAGTGCCCCACGGTGCCCCACACCATCAAGGTGGGATGCTTGATGGCCCATCGGCACTGATTTAGGTGTGCTGCCTCCTCCCACGGGGCAGGGAAAGGGGCTGAACAACCTCTCAGGGTCCTTCCCAGCTCCATTTATCTGCATTCCTACGGGCTAACCCACCACGGACCGACCTTCCCTTTCTCCCAGTAATGCAAAAATGCAGAGATGAGTGGATAAGCAGAGAGAGGAGGGATTAAGTTCAGGGCACGGGTCATGGGAGCCGGTTATAAATAAACAGAACTCTTTTAAAAGATGATATATGCTGCAGTAATATTGCTCCCACTCATCACCGCGAGCTAATTACGCTTCCCGGAGCCATCAGACTTCCCTTTGCATCCCAATTGCACTGTGCAAGGACAGGGATAAGATGGCTTGTGGTTGGGTCTGGCCCTTCTCTTTAGGTTTGGTTCAGCTTCTCTGCTTAATTGCTCACGTAATTATATGCTGATGAACTATATCCCAGCCTCTGAGGAACTCTGGGTCCCTGCCACGTCTCCTGGAAAGAGCAGGGGGTTAACGGGAGGTGAAGTCCCACATAAATCTCAAATAAGGCTTCATGCAACTGGTTGTGGACTGAAGTGCGTGTTGTTGGCTGCATTTGTGCAGGCAAAAAAAAAAAAAAAAGAAACAGGGACAGGGGATGGACCCACCCTCTGGACCACGGCCATCTCCACTAGGTCATCATGCTCCCTTGAACAGTTTTGGCTCACTGCTTGCAAGATCAGGGATTTCTACCCCAAATCTGGAAGAAAAGGGCTTGATGGAGAGACTGGGAACAGTGCCTCTTCCCCAGGGTCTGTCTGTATGGCTCCGAGGGATGGAGGTCCTCCTGTCCTCCTGCTGGCCAAGCCAGGACCTGACCTAGGACTCCATGGGGAGGAAATCAGCAGGCCTTCCTCTTTGCTGTCCTTCCCATACCATTTGGCCAAAGTTTGAGTGTTTTGGGGACAATCCTTGCAGTGTGGCATCACGGTGGGCAAGGTGTAAGTACCCATTTCGTGCCAGCCCCCACTTATGCCAGACTGGAATCAGCGGGCCAAAACCCCTCCTGAAACCAGTTTTCTTGGAAGAAGAGCCCTCTTCTGATCCTAGCACCATCCCCTAGCTCCTGGGAGAGGCTTTCCAACATTTCCCTGAGAAATGCAAAC
The DNA here is from genome assembly GCF_009769625.2 of Cygnus olor. Classification (NCBI taxonomy): domain Eukaryota; kingdom Metazoa; phylum Chordata; class Aves; order Anseriformes; family Anatidae; genus Cygnus; species Cygnus olor. The sequence goes on from NC_049171.1 coordinate 3,420,710, forward strand.
CCCTGTGGCCAGTCGTGGGGTCCCTTGGCTGTGGCTGGTGGGCGCTATGAGGTGCCTCGTGGCCCCTTGGCCATGCTGTGTGATGCTGGCAGGGGGAAATGTAGGCAGCTGTGCAGATCCCAAAATGAAGGAGTGCCTTCCCCTGGGGTTTCTACTGAATTTTAGCAAAGTGCCAAGCCATGCAGATGGGTCTACATTCATGCAAAGCCAAGAGCCCAGTTTCTGCAGCACACAGAGGATGCTTAGAAATCATACATTAAAAGCACGGAGTCCCGGCGAGACTGAGCCAAAAACTGGGCTCTGAGGGTGCCCCTGCCCAGAGCAAGGTGCCCACACGGTGCTGGGGCTCGGCCTGCCCTGCTGCTCTCCTTCTGCTTGCAAAATGCCACCGAGGCTCACGCTTCGAACCCCACGGGTCCTTCTCCCTCCTTCCTCTCCCTTTTACCTGTATAAATGATCAGCGGTGCTAATTCTGGCACCCCAAACTATCTCCAGGTGAAATGAGCTGGGGGCAGGTGATAAACCCACCACTGCTCCCATCCACAGCACCCGTGGCGTTTAGGAAGCCAGCTTGCCGTGCCGCGGATAAGATGCAGGGTTTGGGCACGGATGGCTTAATTTCCACCTCCCCCCCCCCTCCGCACCCCTTCACGCTTCCCAGGCTAAATAACCCTACAAAACCCTAAAAACACTTGATGCAAAAGGGCTGTACCTGGAAAGAAGCGTGCCCAAGGGGGCTTTGTGGGGTGCTGGGGCTGCAGGGAGTACCGGGGCTCCTCCTGCTCCCACAGCTGCAGGACGGTGCTCCCCTGTCCCTGCACACACGCGTGCCCTGACCCACGTTTTTTGCCTTTGCTGCAAGGTCTGGCTGCAGGAGAGGCAGATAAGTCTCTTTCCTGAGCACAGAGAGCATCCTCAGCAGTCACGGGTATTTAGACACCAGCAGAGGGCAATTTTGGGGTAGAAATATAATCCCGTCCCCAGTTTAGCTGATATCTGCTCAGAGAATATAGACGTGCACAACAGGGGTATGGATGGGGCTGGTTTTGTTCGTGGTGGGCTACCAAAAGGTGGCCCGGGAGCTTCACGTGCTGACCCCACCACGCTTCTCTTTTCAGGGGAAACCTGGAGCCAAGCACAGCTGAAGATATTTCGGGCCTCACGTCTGGGAGAAATGGTCTGGAGCCAAGCCCTGAGCCCTGCTGATGAGAAAGGATCAGACAAAAGGCAAAGAGCAGGAGTCCAAATCACGTTAGTCCAGAGAGCAGAGAGACAAACGTCTCTTGAGATAGTGCATAAAAAAACAGATGGGTTAGACACACAAAACTGTATTTATGGGCATAAATCAGCCCTCGTGGGCTTGGTGTATCTCCTAACATCTTGGTGTATCTCCCAGCATCTCTGCAACACCTCTGCAGCCAGTGGACGTGGTCCTGGGCACCCAGCTGCAGGTGGACCTGCTTGAGGGCTTGGACAGGATGACACCAGGGGTCCCTGCCAGCCTCGACCATTCTGTGCTTTTTGTGCCCAGAAAAGGCTGATGCCAAGGGAATAGTACAAGGATACGCAAATTGAAATAATCCTTCCCCCAAATCCTCTTCCAGATTCACCGGTGCCTCCTGGTCTTCCTGGGTACAGGGCCACAAAGAAAAGCACCCGGATTTTTTGCATTTCTGGGCCAGACAGGTGGAAAACAGGACTGCCAGCAAGGACAGAGGGAAGCCCAGCCACCTTAGGTGAAGTGTTTCACAGTGCTCTGGCCAAATTAGATTTATTTTCCTCCTGAAGGTTTTAAAATAGCTGATTTCTGAGGCCTGAAGATTGATGGGTTCACTCCTTCCTTTCCCAGATGGCATTTCTCTCCTTCTGACCTTACTCTAACAGCTCAAAGTATTTAATGTCTGGGATATTTTCCAGATAGCTTAAGCATCAGCTCCAAGGGCTGACGACATTTTTCTGCTTTAGGACACGCTGCGGTTGGATGTCAGACTGCACACAGGTGATTTTTGGCTGACTCCTGCTGCACACCAGCAGCTTTCCATGGAACAACGTTGATTTGCCCCTGCTCAGAGTCTGGCTCTCCCTTTCCACACGTAACACCTGCTTTGCTTTTTGAAATTTGCTCCAATTTGCCAAATCAGAACAGCCCCAGGATGTCCCCGCTCCCATCCCTGCAAAGCCTCCTGCCACGACATTTCTGGGTGAGCAGCTCGCATCCATTTCAGGTGCTGGTGGCACCAGTAAAGCCTTACAAGTTCAGATGAATTCCATCCAGGAAGGCTTTTCAAAAGCTGTCTGGAAAAGTTCATTTACAAAACAAACAAACAAAAAAAAAACCAAAATCATCACCACCAACAACAAGAAAAACAAAACAAACAAACAAAAAAAACAAGTGAGAAATCTGTTCTGCTGTCCAGATGTAGGATGAAACTTATTCCTGGCCTGGTGACTGGTTTCCTTTATTAGTGAATACTGGTTGCTTTATTAGTACGGATCATGGAATCCATCTGAAATCACGGAATTATTTCTCTTGGCAGGCACCTTTGGAGCCCGTCTTGTCCTACGTCCTGCTTGGTGCACTCGAACCAAACCACTCAGGGCCGTGCCCAGCTGCGTCCTGAACACCTCCAAGGCTGCACATCGCCCAGCTTTCCCCACAGCAAAGCCAACTTCTGCCTCTCCACAGGCTACCAGGACAGCCCCAAGATGCCTTCACGCTGGCCTGGGCAGGGCTGGAAGAAGGCTTGTGCTTGTGTCCCCTCTCTGCTTTTGGAGAGGTAACTTCTCCCCCTGCCCGGGCACTCCGAGTTGGGTGAAGCCTCCCCAGGGGACTTGGGGTGGTTGGACCAGATGGTCTTGGAGTCTTTTCCAACCTTAATGATTCTATGATTCCTAGCGGTGTCCATGCAGGGCCACGGGACGGGTAAAGCAGTTCCTTGCTCTCACCCCATCCTGGTTTTGCAGTAGCCACACGAAGTGGTCCTGCACCAGCTGGAAACACGGAGATGGACAAAGCCCCTCCACACGTCTCAGGCTGGAGCAAAACCCCAAGGTGTTTATGCTGCCTATGAAAAGGGAAATATCCCCCAGCCAGAAACCCCAGGGCTGGACAACCTGCCCCAAAGCTCCCATCCCAACCAGAGGCAATTCCCAGGGCGCTGGCAGAGGAAGGGGTGCGAGTTTCCTACGCTGGATGGGAGCCACTGACCTTCAGCCGAAGGACACTTTCTGCCCTACCGATCTGCTCATTTTCTTCCCTCGTTAACGCTCCTTCCATGCCCGACAGTTGTGACTTGAATAATTTGGCCTGATTAGTGTTTACACAGCAACACTTGGAGGCAACGAAGCCACACGACAGCCAGCAGCCGACTCAAAGCTCTGAAATGCTGTTTTGCTGGGTTTCCTAAAAAAAAAGGGCTCACACGCCCATACAAAACCTATGCTGTGAGGTTAGTCACCTTGAAATATGTTGGCAAATCACAGCCAGGTCTCATCTAGGGGCACAGCTCTCAAATATCCTGGGTTCTTGCAGGATTTTGGCAGGACTGGTTAATTGGTGGAGGATGGGGGCTGCCTTAGTGTTGGCACTGAAGGAATCAGCTGCTCTGGAAAGAAACACAGCAGCCAGGCAGTGCCCCTGTGCTCCCGCTCAGCACCTGCACAGCTCCAAATAACGCCAAGACGTGGTGTAGCCACGGCCAGAGAGCCAAGGATGGGTAGGAGATAGGGGAAAAATGAGAGAAGGGAGTGGAAGTATTGCACCAGGGAGAATCAGGGGGATTTAGGGAGAAATGAGGGTTATGGAAATATCTGGGAGTCTCATGCAAGTGGGTGAAAGAAGCCTAGGGGATGTGGGGCACAAGCTTATAGGCTGTAAAGATTCATCCATCGCATCTTCACCTTTTTTTCCTGATCAAAGACCATATTTCAAAGGTTGCTGGGGATGCAGAAACTCTTTTAGCAAACCTTCTGCCCTTTTTCATCTCTGTAGGCAGAGTGGTGTTATCTGTTTTTTTTTTCTCTCTCTTATTTTTTTTATTTTTTTTCAGGGAAAGCTGATGTCCTGCCCCCTTCTTCAAAGGTGTTGGTGGACACTGTGATCCTTGAAAACGTGTGCAGAGCCAGGAAGGTTCCTTCTGCTTCTGTCCCCAGCCATCCCTGCCCTTCTCCCCTCTCCCTGGAGCTGGGCACCCTGCCCAGGGTGGCTCAGATGACCCCAGGAGTGCCCTGGCAGCTCCCAAGTCCCCGTAGAAAGTGTCCCGGGGCAGGACACCTGAACGGAGGGGATCTGAGTGACTTTGGTGGAGCTTTTGAGCTCTCCCAGGTAGCACTGGAGCTCTGAGTGCAGCAATGCTGGTGTGCCACAGGCAAAAATGGATGGGAATGGGGCTAGGATTAAGCTTCAGGGATCCTTCTGTGCACCGGTCCCTGGGGTGTTTCCATATTTCCTTCTTTATTTGACACTCTGCACATGGGCACGTTGTTTGCATGCACAGGGATTTCCAAATGAACACAAGGTTGGATTTCCTCGCTCTTTTATTATTATTTTTTATTCCTGAAAAAGGCTAAAATGCATTTAAAATGCATGCTCACCCATGCCCGCATGCACCCCAGGTGCTTTCCCAGTGTCCCTGCAGCCGGCTGGGAAGAGCCCAGCCTGGCTGGGAGCCCGCATGCCCTCTAAATACCAGCGTTTCTGCTTCTCCTTTTTCTGCCAGCTCACGGCACTGCCAAGGAAATGAGAAAGCATTCCCTCCTGGCTGCAGGAATTAATAACCAGCTCGCTGAGATGAACAGCACCGGCATTCACGGCTCGGCGAGCAGGGATGCTCGGCTCTCAGGAGCTCCCAGCTCTGCAAGGGCCCGAGTGTCAAGCGCCCGAGCTTGGTTTGTGCTGCCTCCATGCTCATCTCCACCTGGCCTCCGCCACGCCAGCCTCCCCCTGGATGGGTTTATACAGCCCCTTGCGTGGGGAGACCTCAGTCCCTAGTGAGGCTGGCAGGATCTGGGTGACACAAGCAGGATGAGCAGGATGTAAGCAATGCCCCCGGGGTCAGAGCATGGTCCCTTGAGCCCAGGGTGGACAAAAAGATCATTTCTGGGGAGGTTTCTTGAGCCTGGCACCTTTCAATGCTCTTCCTCAGCATCCTCGCCCCTGGGGTTGGAGTTGCTGGAGAGGATGGACGTCCCAGCCTGGCTTCCACTTATGGACCTCCTGCCCGCGATGGCTTCTAGCTCTTTGCCCAGCCTCCAGCTTCTTCCTGACACCCACTGTGCCTCGAGCTAATTTATTTACCCATTTTAAACAACTTCCCAGCTGGTTTCATCACTTGCTCTCATACATCACTCACCATACCCACATTTATGGCCACTCCGTGTGGCCAGGTCTTGGTGCAGAGGACAGACCAGGCACTGGTTAGCTTGAACAGAGCCTCATGCACGTCCACTGCTGGATAAACAGGCGGATGGAGAAACACTTGAGAAACGTTTATGGGAATGTGACATCTCTGAGAATCCCAGATCTGTCAAATCGGGCAGGGACCAGCAGTTCAGAAGTTGTTTGGAGTTGTTTGGGGGTGGCTGACAAACAGATACGCGACCGGCGTCATTCCTAAGCGTCACGGAATCAAAGAAAACCACCCCCCAAAAAATGTGTGTGCATCAACAGTCTGAGCTGATACTGTGAGAAGAAAGATCAGGACAAACGAGAAAATTGCACGTGGCATAATTAACTCCGTCCCCCAAACAAATCGCAGCTCTGCCCCCAAGGAAGCTGGGCAATTTCCGAAGCAGCAGAAGGTCAGGAATGGATGCGGAGAGATGTGTTTCTGCCTACACCACGGTGCAGACGTGCTCCCGGCCGTGGCACTCCCACTGCATTGAATGAGCTCAGCATACGAAAGGAGGGGGCTGGCGCCGAGCGGCGATGGGGAAGAAGCACGATGGGGAAGAAGCACGATCTTCCCTTGACAAGCCGGCAATGAGGAGACAAAAAAAAAAAAAAAAAATCACTTTTCACGGTGAATTAACCCAGTTTTGTCTGGAGCTGCATCCCCCCTTCCTGCCTGCCTTTGCTCCCCGGAGCGAAGCGCGGGGTGGAGGTTAGCCTTACTGGTAAATGGAGGCTGGAGGATGAATGTGGGTTGTTGTTTGAGCTGGGATAACGCATCCTCCCCTTAAAAAAATAGCTGCAGAGCCCAAGGGGTATGGAGATCCCACGTGGGGGTTAGGGAAGCCTGTGGAAAGTCAGTCTATCCGTGGTGGTTGAAACCATTCTTGCCCAAGAAGACCTCACAAGGATGGCAGAAGCTCAGAGGTGGGTCCCAGGGTGATGATGCAGCCCTAAAATGAGACCCCAAGCAGGTCAGGGTGCCTTCATCCCATTGAAATCCTGTGCCTGCTCAGCCCCTGCCACAACAGGGATGGCCGCTGCCCTTGCCGTGAGTGACGGGACAGCAAATCTCATTGTGATGACACCCGTCCTTCAGGATGGAGACCCATGGCTTTGTGTAGGTGATCCTGAAGACCCCACCCAGCTGCAGCTCCTGGTTTTTGGCTGTTGTGCCTGCATACCATAGAGCAGCTGCCCACAGAAGTGGCTGTGCTGGGAGCTTTCGCTGTGCTTTTAAAAAGCTCAGAAATCCTCGAAGCCTCTAGGCTCAGGATATAAGCCCAGCAGCCATGCTTGCAGCTCTGCATTTCGGCAGGGTGAGCACCTCTGGAGTCACCATGAAGAACCCAGGAAGCAAGGAGCAGCCTTGGACAGTGCCCAGAAGATCTCTGGAGGTGGTGATGTCCTTGCAGCCCCAGCCTGGCAGAGCTTCTGCAGCTGGATGGGGTGAACCAGCTCCATCCAGCACGGGACGTGCCACCAGAAGGCAGCTGGGGCTCCCTCCCTCCCTCCCAGCCCTTGAGGAGCCGTGCAGGGACCAGCTCTGGTTTCGCCTTCCTGCCCACTGCAGGCTTCAGGTCTGCTTTTATGCAGTGCTCCGACCCCACAGCAGCCAGGAGAACCTGGATGCAGCCAGCGTGGGACAAGCACCAACAACCCAGCCGAGAAAATATCTGAAAACACCATTAAACAGTAAAGCAGGACCGGCATAGTTTGTATTTATTTCCTCTTTAATTACGTCCTCTTTCTTAATGAGATCTGCACTGATATGGAGGACAGATGGGCTGAGTGAGCAAAAAGCATTTTTTTTCCTACCCCCATCTCTGAATTTTACAAAGAGGTGTTGAAAGGAAAGGCAAATTTTTGAGTGCTTGGGATGAGAGGGAAGGAGAAGCAACTCAAGCAGGGCTCCGCGTGGCACTGTCCCTGTCCTCCAACCGTCCATCAAAGGGGACCTTGTGCTCATGACGAGGTGCACGCATGCCTTTGCACAGATGCACACCAAACACACACCCACGTGCACACACAAGGGCATGCTCTGTGGTCTGTGCACAGTGTGTAAAACCAGTGTGCTTTCACACTTACACTGTTCAAAACACACACACAGCATGCATGTGCGCACAAGCATCGTGGTGCACATACACACGTGCTTTTATTATCACTTTATTATGCCTTGAGCACGATATTTGCACACACACAGCTCATGCTACGCACATCAGCATGCTCAGGGTAGCTTATGGAAGCGTGCACACCCATGGCACACACATGTGCCAGCACACACGTGCACAGAGGCACTTGCGCACCTGCCGCGGCACGCACAGACACACTGCAGTTCGCATCCTGGATGCTTATCCCCAGCCAGAGATCTCTTTACTTGTCTGAGGCTAATTAATGGGTCTTGGCAGCCACATTAATAAATGATAATCCCTTCATAACAGTGCGTGGAGCTCTCAAAGCCCCAGGATTTCCGACGTGCCTTCCTGGATGCTTGCTGCTGGCTCCAAGTCCTTGTACTTCCCTGCGAGCATCCTCACCTTGGTCGGCCGAGGCAGCGGCGTTCTGGGGGAAGCTGGCATCATTTTGGCTTTACTGGGGTGGTTTTGCTGATGCTCCATCCCTGCCCCCTTCAAGTTCTGTCATCGTGCTGGCTTAGCAAGGTCTGGCTGTTAATTGGGAGCTTTGGCACCACTGTGCGCCCATACTGGTCCAGTTGGACAAGAGCATTCTGGATATGTCATGGGGAGAAATGTGCTCGTGGGCACCTACTGTGAGGCTTGGAGATGGAAAAAAAAAAAAAAAAAGAGAAAAAAAAGAAAAAAAAAAAAGAGGAAAGCCGTTTTCATGGAGGGAGGAATATTAATGTCTGTGTTTTGCAGGAATGCCCCCAGCACAGGGACATCATCCCCTGGCCCTTCAGACCAGCACAGCCCCCAGGAGGAGGCAGCTCAGGTACGGAGGCAGCTCCCTGTGCTCCAAACCCTCCCTCCCTCCACTCCCGGGCGATGAAGGGGCCGACGAGCACAAAATCCATGGCACAAAATCCATGGCAACCCGGCCGGCAGCCTCGCAGCCATCGCCTCGCTCCCTCCCTTCCCGGCGCGCCTTTGTCTGCCGCTGGCGCATCCCTGTGGTCCCCACGGGTTTGGTTTTTTTTTGTTTGTTTGGTTTTTCTTTTTGTTTGTTTGTTTGTTTGTTCCTCTCCTGGATTTCGCTCGCTGGGAGCAGCCCAGCACCCACAAGAGCTGGCACGGCAGGCTGTGACAAGCAGCCAGCAAAACAACCTGTGGCTGCAAATCTGGGTGTTTCCCTTAGAAAAAAAGACCCTACGATAACAAACCCGGAGGTGAAGCAGTTTGCCCCCTCTGGGATCCATGACTTGAACACAGTAAATGCCTGCTGCTGGTGAGCAGCCCTGCCAAAGCGAACCCACAGCCCAGCCCGTGCTTTGCATGCAGGGGTCGAGGTCTGCAAGTGCAGCCTGCAGAGCACAAACCAACAGCCACAGGGGAATTTTGTCCCCTTTCCAAGCAAAATCAGGCCATAAGGAACCCCCCCAGAGTCTAAATCCCTTCTTGCTGAGCCCGCTCCAGATGCGAAATCCTTGTTTTGAGGGCAGCCCCAAATCTTGAATCGTCCCTTCAGTGCTCTGGTAGCTTCCCCCAGGAAAACAGCCTCCTCTGGGGTGCACGAAACCCCTCGGGGCACCTGGACGAGATGGGTTGAGCCTTCTCACCCCAGCAGCGACGCCGGCATTGTGCTGTTGCCAGACATTACTGACTTCTCCCCTGCCCCCTTAGCAATCTCCCTGGGAGACTGGGGCGAGCCCCGAGGAATCCCACACTGGGAATGCACGGAAAGGAGCAGTGCCTTGCATGGACTTTGCACTATACAAGCAGGTTGCAAGCAAGCCCCAGCTCCCCAGAGCTCAGCTGCCTGCCTCCTGGGATTGCTCCCTTTCTCCTCCAGTATCATTTTCTCCCCTTCTCCTCCAGCATCGTTTTCTCCCCATCTCTGGCTCTGATTTTCACAACAGGATACCCACGCAAAATGCGCCCATGGGCGCAGCCCGTTGGGGCAGGGCGTTTCTCCAGCACCCAGAGGAGGAGCCCAGGTGCCTGGAGCGATGCTCGCCTTGTCCTCGGCTCCTGCTGGAGCTGGTGGTGCTGCTCCTGCTGGAGGATAAGCATCTGCTTGCAGCCCGGGCTGGCTCCAGCCCAGCGCGAGCACAAAGAGGGCTTTGTGAAGGGGATGCACAAAGCAACGGGGCAGAGCTACTCTGCGAGGGGACCGGAGGCCCGTCCACAAAGCGGGTCCCTGTTGGGGGGGAAGCTAAAAGGAGACCTTTCTCCCTTCGCTTTCCAGGCGAAGAGCGGCGCATCGTAATTAACGGGCTGCAGGTGATCAAAGCCCCGCAGCCCCTAAGGGGAAGCGAGGAGGAGAAGGGGGGGAGCAGGGAGGCAGGAGCAAACTTTCCCTGCAGGGCAGGGCTCTGAAAGGCAGCAAGCTGAGCTCGGGGGGCTGGAGGCTGGCCCTGAGCTTGACAGAAGCTTCACATCGTACAGGCTGCGATGCTGATGGCCAGGCTTGACTCTTCCCCACCGCTTAGAACAAGGGAAGGCAGCGTGATAAGAGAGGAAAAGCATCCTCCTGTGCTCTGAACAGGTCCAAAATCCTTGGCCAGGCTTGCAGGGTAGACTTGTGTAGCTCTGCTGGAAGAGAGGAAGACTCCTGCCTCTGAACCCTCCTCCCCAACCCCGTTCATCCCCCTCCTGTGCATTAGCACAAGGGTTTGGGGTCATTGTATGGGAGAGAAATAAAAAGGGTGGGCAGCGGTCAGCAGGCAGCAGGTTGGCACCTGGAAGGGATCCAGGCCAGTTCCAGCGAGAGCAGGGCTGGCCCTATTTCTAACCCAGTTTTCTAGGGAAGAAAACCGGGCACCATCAGGGGCTCAGGGCAGCTACGTGCCAGCATCATCTCCCCCCTTCCTGCACCCAAAGCCATCCGATGTCCCCAGGCAGTGCCAGTCCCCGTCCCCACCAATCTGCCTGACCTCCTGCTGAGCATGGAGGAGCAGAGGGTGACTGTGGCAGCTTGGTCTGGAGAGCATCTCGAGGGGAAAAGCCCTGGATTTAGGACTCTGGACCTCAGAAGAGATGATTTCAGCTCATTCAGGGAGCTGAGAAGTTGTTGGGGGATGGGGGGGGGGGGGGGGGGGAAGGTGTCTGAGACAGCTGGTTGATTTTTTTAAAAGAGAACGTATTCAGAGCTTGGGAACAAGCCCTGCCTTTGCACATGAAAATGAGGAATTTCAGCACAAAGCCTGCTCAGTTAATTAAGACACTTCTTGGTGAACGGAGCTGCTAAAAGGGAGCGTACAAGAAATGGAAATAAGGAGGGCAAATGAAAGAAGAGTGCCAAGGCAATGCTCGGGTACTGAGGGATAAGAGCAGCAGGGCTGGCACCCAGCTGGGGCACAGGCTGGTCAGGGATGCTAAGGGTAACAAGAAGGGCTTTACGAGATTTTTAATGGCACACTTCAGGGAAACTGGGGGTTTGCTGCTGGATGGGGGGATAGCTTAGCACTGGGTGGTTGTGGAAAAGGTTGGGTACCTTCTTTTTAAGTTTTCATTGCTCCAAGCTTCTGCAGAGAACAACTTTTTTTTTTTTTTTAATTATTTTTTTTCCTTTTTTTTCCCCTTTGCATCTTACTACCAAGATGTCTAGGGAGCATCCTGGCATCTCTGGGGCCACCATTCAGAGCAGACTAGCAGCTAATGAATCCTAGAATCATTAAGGTTGGAAAAGACCTCCAAGATCATCTGGTCCAACCATCCAATGAAAATATGTAGTTATTAGCATGGACTGGACAAGGCTGGCCACTTGACCTGGTCAAGTCCTGGTTCCTGGTGGAGTAGCAGCCCTTAGAGGTCCCCTCTGATCCTGCGTTTTTGTGGGAGGTGAAGACTTCATGAAGACTTCATGAAGACTTCTTCTCCAAGCCTTAACTTGGAATTGCATTAGGAAATTGTCCCTTTGCAAGACTTGTGAGTCATTAGAGACTGCTGAATAACAAGGAAGGTATACCTAACCCTGTCCTGCCTGTGTCTTGTCGTGCAGGGCAGGCTGAGCGTGCCAAGGTGATCCCATTTGAAACCCAAAGCCAGACGGACCTTGGCTATACCTCTGGGGCAAGCAGTCAGCAATCCCACGTCTCATTTTCTAAGGTATAACTGGAGGATCACTGTTCTACCTTTCTGGGGTGGCTGGAAGAAGCTGACCTTGGCGGATCTCTCACTGTGAACAGCGTTCCCGTTTCCCGTCGAGCAGCTATCCTCAGTCTCAAGCAGTTGGGGGAAATTCCCTCTGCCTCCTGGAGCATTCCCCATCCGAAAGAAATCTCCTTGTGGCACCCTGCGTTTTTGGAGCAGCTCCTTCCTGCCCCCATTGTTCCCATGGAGCAGAGACAATGATCTCAGAACGCAGCACTCTTGAAACCCCTCCAGAAAGCTGCGATTTACGAGCAGCCTGTTCCAACTGGCAGGGGGAATTCGTCAGTGGAACAAAAACATTGTGTAATTCCTCCTTCCTCCTCTTCCCCCTCCGAGGGGCAGGCAGGAGCATGTCGGGGAGCCCTCCACTGAGGAGAAAGGCTTTTGGGGAGGGTTTGGTGAAACACCGGGCATCTTCCACCATGTTGCAGACCTCTCGTGGTGGACGGACGAGGGCACACCACGCTGCTGAAGGCAAGGACAACCAGGATGGCTTGGCTGCCCCAGGGCTTGGACCACAGGGACTCCACACTGCCCTCCTCTTGCTAACGGCTGGGAAAATCCAGGCTTCAGTTACCCTGAATGAAGTGTGTGCAGAGCTGGTCCCTCTTGATACAGTAGGCTGAAAGGATGAGGGATGACAGCCTGAGAAATCAAGGGATTGCCCCATATCTATTCATCTGATTTGGGGTACCTTGCTCCCTCGTGCGTGTTTCTTCAGACATGCACTTGGTAACAGAACACAGCGAGGGAAGAGAGCCTGGTTTGGTTTTGGTGTGTAGCCTGCCACCTCCTCCTTGCTATCCTTTGTTTTTTCTTTCAGTCCCTTCTGTCTTCTAAAATAAAACACACTTAGCAGTCAGCTTCAGTCTCTGAAAAAAACAAGCTGCTTTGAATACTCCAGCTGGAGTTGTATTCATATATATATATATATGTACACACACATATACATATATATACATATATAAATAGTTGGACCATGATATCTCTTCATAGACCATGTTAGACCATGACGATCTGTTCACTGGAACAGGCTGCCCAGGGAGGTGGTGGTGTCACCGTCCCTGGGGGTATTCAAGGAGAGGTTGGACGTGGTGCTTAGGGACATGGTTTAGTGGGTGATGTTGGTGGTAGGGGGGTGGTTGGACCAGATGATCTTGGAGGCCTGTTCCAGCCTTAATAATGATTCAAAAGTCTCTGATTCTATGATCTGAAATACCACATAGCAGAAGCAATCTGAAAATTCAGTATGCAACTCTTTAAATATGTAATTCCCCGGCATTCCTGTTATAAATGTGACTTACCGGGGCACTTCTGTGATGATCTCTCTGTTTAATTTCATTAAGGGCTGTATGGAGGCAATTGTGGCAGACATCAAAATACAAATCACTCACTGATTATATGATAACACTTCACAGTGCCAGAAGAGTAAGGAATGAGGCACTTCCCTCAGGAATAATGACCCTTTTTATCATCGCTGTACAGGGGCTGTGAAAGAGAAGCAAGGTCTCTTGTCCATTAATGCATCGTGATGGACCATGTCAGGGAGCGTGGCCAGTTGACTAAGAGAAAATATGTAAAATTGCTTCTTAATCAACTCAGAAAGAGTAAAAAAAAAAAAAAAAAATCAAGCTGGGCAAATTGTTTTTAAATGATTTCTTCATGATGTGAAATATACAGAGTTTTGGATTGACCAAAACTTCAGGGACGGGGTCTAGCTGGATGAATGGCTCTAACCCACTGAAAGAAAAGTTTCATCAAGGCTATTTCAGGAAAAATGTTTTGACTATTCATTACAAAACAATGTCTGAAAGCAAACAAGATGTTCTCAATGGTTTTAGTGTTCGATTAATATTTTTTTAGAACTTGGAGTAAAATAAAAATATAAACAATTAAAATACTAGGCAGACCATCTAAAATATGCATATATATGAGATTTTGGGGCAACCCTCCTGAAATTAGGTCTTTTAGTTAACCTGGGGAAATCTGTGATCTTCCAGTCTGGCCACCCAAATTAAAAATGTTCATTACTCACACAGACCAGCCTCAGAATTGCTCTTTAGTTTCAGCAAGGAGCATGTCTCATGGCTATGCAGCTGCAGACGACTTGAGAGAGCTTGGGACCACGTTCAGCAGAGCCATGGCAAATCAGATACTTTTCTAGTTATTTTTCTTCCTTAGCTGGATATATGTTTTAAGTGCCTGAAATCACCTTTGGCTCAGTGGCTGAGTAACAAAAACACACCTAGCATAAAAGAGTGACTTTTTTTTTGGCTCTGTTTCCTGTACATTTTTGTCCAAACACATAACATGTCCTCCCACCTTTATTTCTTTCCATCTCCTCCAGAATGCAAGGCAGAGAAACTGCTGCTGTAGCCACAGGGGATGTCCTAATGATGTGCATGGACAGAAAAACCTGATGGAAAACCTTTTACACCCATAAACCTTGCAAACACCACGCTGGTGCTTGGCAGCGTGGAGGTGCTGGAACCACCTGGTGCTTCACGTGAGGTCTCCAGCCCTGCCACTGCTGCCTGCATTCGGGAAGAGACCTGTTGGTGTGGAGTCATGCATTTCAGTGCAGATATCATTTTTTTTGGTCACTGCTGGAGGTGGTTACTGGATGGTTTATTGCATTGGCATAAACAGAGCCTGCTCCCGCAGACAGAAGCTCCCTGTGCAGCCCCCGACTGCTCTCCAGGCAGGACTGGAGCCGTTGAACAAAACGAGAGACCAGAGGCAGGAATCAATACAGACATCATTTTATAATTAAAAAAATTGTGCATTTCGATGAACAGCTGGCAGTTTATAACCATTCTCATCCCACTTAATGCAGAAAATACATGTCTGGAACCCAGACGTCTGATATCTCTAACGCCACATATAATGACCTCCTAAGACTGTGCTTGTACTAACCCCTGGCATTCAGCTGCCAGATAAGAGCCCAAAGGCAGGACCCCTCTATATTTGACTCTAGATTATCCTAGAGAGAACCAGTCCCTCTCTTCCAAGGCATTATTTTCGCTGAAATGCTGTCGTTGCCATCTTTTGATCGAAAATGCCTCTGAAAATCAACATGGGACATGAATAGATTTTTTTTTATTAAAAAAGTAAACAAAGAAGAATTTTAATGATTTTTTTTTTTTTTTTTCCCAAAATGTCCATGGGGAAATAAGGCTATTTCTCTACTAGTAAACTAAATGGCATCACAATCCAGAGGCCAACTGGCAGTCTGGCCACAACCCTATTAAACCTTCAGTACCTGGGCAGTAAAAGTCTCCAAGTTTAGGCACAACACTGATTAAACTATTAGTATAGCTACAGCTCTGCTGCCCCCAAATACCTCTCAGCAAGCCATACACTGGAGCGGGAGGCATCACCGAGCTGCTCTGGCATGCTGAGAAGAGCAGAGCTGGGCTCTGGCACGGTCAGAAGTGTTGGAACAGGAGGGAGAGCCTCGAGGCAGCCACGCTCCCCCTGGACAGGCTGTCTCGGGTACCAGGAGCCGCCGTGGCTAAGCCCCTTGTGTCCCTGCCCCTGCTGGGTTAGACCACGGGGGGCTCTGCCCGCTGTCCTCATGCACTGAAAGGCGGAAAACACAGCACCCACCCTACACGCTGCCAGGACGGGAGGGAATCCCCCTGTGATGGCTGCAGGTCCAAAGCACAGTGAGGGCAGCTCGTCGCAGCAATGTTTCTCCCTTTAATTTGTAGTCGCACTTCACCCTCATTACACGAAAGTCCTTTTTTTCCTCTCAGAGGTCCCTTCTCCGATGGATGCGTGTTGCTACAAAGGACCGAGGATTTGCTGGTGCTGCTGCTGGGAGGAGAATGTCAGCCTTGGGTGGTTTCTCTGATGCGGGATGTCCCGGGTGTAAACTCCCTCCGTTGCCTTACTGCTGTTGGAGCTAGCCACATGAGTCTTGTGGCCAAGGCTGACAGTGGGATCAGGAACAAATATTGCTCTGGGTAGAAATTCTAGGGCACACAGGTGACTTCTGGCCAGAAGGAGTCTCTGTATAAATAGGTCCATGATCCATCCATAATCCATACCACAGACAAAATTATGCTAGAGTACACTGGACGCAATGGAGCACGTCAACAAGCACATCTCACCACCTTTGGGGCTGCAAACCATTTAATCCACCATCTCTCACCTGCTGGGAGGGCTCCTTTCCACTGGAAACCATCTTTTCGTCTAAAACAGCCCCAAAGACCCCGTGCCTGGGCCGTCAGAGGCAGAGGACTGATGTCTCAGGAGACATCCAGGGAGGGGAGTGACATTTTCTGAAGACAGCTCTAGCCTGGGAGGAGGAAAAGGGATGGGAAAGGGGATTTTTGCCTTGCTTTCTGGCTGATCTTTGAACCTCCCCTCTGACTTCTGAGTACAACCATACTGAAGAGGTGTCCACCTCTTTGCTGCTGCAGGGAGAGGAGAAGGAGGAGAAGGGACTTTGCAAAAGAGCAGGCTAACTGCCCAAGCTGGGTTCAGATGCTCTGTGCTTCCTGCAGGTCCTGTCTTCTCAACGGGCATCTCTGAGCCATCCCAGCACTGTGCTCTGCTGCTCCTTATGCCACCAAGACCAGACGTGTGTTCCCCGTTTGCTCCCGTCCCCTCTGCCCCTCCGAGACCTCTTTGTGCCCAGCCATCAGGCAGGGAGAGCCCTGGCACTGCCCAATCCTTTCTCCTTCTCCCCCATCCTTCCCTCTTCTGCCCCCCTTCAGCACAGCGAGAACCGGCGCGAGTTGATGTTCATCTTGGTGACCCCGATGAGCTTGAGCGGCGTGGAGAGGCTGAAGGAGCTGACGAGAGGGAAGTCGCAGAAGAGGTCGGAGAGCTCGTCCCGCTCCTCCAGCTCGTACGTGGCGTCGTTGAGCATGCGCTGGTGGAGGTGGCAGGTCTGCTCGATCTTCAGCTTGTTGATGTCGCTGCGGAGGCGCATGAGCTGCCTGGCCAGCTGCTGGTCCTGCAGGCGCATTTCTGCCTGAAACGCAAGATGGAGGGAGGGGAGGGAAGAAGGCGTCAGCAAGGGCACTGCATGCATTCCTCAGGGTGCTGCCTGCACCAAATCATGGGAAACGTAACATGGCCAGAGGTGCTACCCCACTGCAAAGGACTGGGATGGAGGCAAGGGTCTTCCGTGCAACGCATCCCAGTCAAATATGAGCTCAGGATGGTGAATTGCTAGCATTCTGTGCCTGGTCAGCTTTCTGGAAGAACTGAGAAAATGGAATTAAAGCCAGCACACCAAGGCTGATGGTTTGGGTATCAGTCAGTGCAGGCTTCAGAGCTTCCCTCTCAGCCTTAAGCAAAGCCCGAATTAATCTTGCTCGTAAGGGAGCAGCCACAGTGAGAATCAGCAATTAGAGGTGGAAAGGAGCAATTAAAAGAACCCCAGAGAACCGATCCCCAACTACTTGGCACTGGTTTCCAGCCTGCATAAATCAGGGCTGGTTCGTGACAGCGGGGAGCGCGGCTTCCCACATCCCCCGTGGCTTATCTCGCGGGCTGGCAGCAGATCTCAGGATGGGGCCCCCACGGTCCCCATGGGACAGAGAACAAGCACCCTGCAGGCTAACGAGCTAAATATTTCGGAGGGTTTTTTTCCTCCCCTGGCACCTAAGTTTGAAAGGTGGAAGATTCAGAAGTGATGAAAGGAAATGGATTTTTTTTATTATTATTATCATTTTTTTTTTTTTTAAATTCCAACTCATAATTAAGCAGAAGACTCGTTGCCACCAGACATTGGGAGTGGTGAAGGAAGGAGGCGATCACTTGGCGAGATTCACAGCGAGCATCAGCCTTTACCTGGGGAACAGAAGCCGGCAGACGCCAAGCAGACAAGCCCCACTTCTCACCCCACATCCCTCCTCGCAGAGAAGCAGCAAACCTCAAAAGCCACAAAGAAAAGGGAGCGGTGGGAGAGAAGCCAAGCAGTGCTTGGTGAACCTTGAGGCTTGAATCTCTACTGGAGACAAGGAGGGAGCAGCACAGGCCGGAAAACTGTCCTCCAGCTGCCCCCGTGTGATGCCCTGACCCTTTCCTTGACGTCGCCTCCATCCCAGGACATGAACCAGCGTGAGAAGGAGCCCGTTGGTACCAAGGATTCCTGACTGTGTGTTTATTTTTGGTTACGTTTTTGGTTTTCTTTTTGTTCTTCTTAGCTCCCTGTGGTTTGAACGAGAAGTTCAGAAGCAGACCCAGGCTACATATATATTAATATGTTAAATTGTGCATGGCCACAGAACCTTTCTCTCCGCTCAGCTGCGAGCACCTGGCATCCTTTGAGCAGAGGCCAACGCACACAGCCCTAAGAAATTCCCCACAGGCACCCCTCAGGAGGTAACTTGGGGGGATTCATCCTCAGCAGGCATTTGGGATACAGCCACTGTGCCTGGATTTTAACAGCCTGGACACAGCCAGACCGTACCAGTCTGCCTCCAGGCCTGAAAACCAGCTGCTTAGTTTATGAGTACAGATGACGAGCAAGGGGTAAATTTATTCCTGGGGTAGTGTCTGGAGCACAAAACTGCAGAGAAGAAGGGCGGAGGAAAAATTCAGCTCAGGATGCTCCACAGGTGGCCCTAGTGTTTCTGCACAAGACCTTTCCGATGCTCAGAGCCCAAGGCAAGGGCTGGCATTAATATAATGTAAATTAATCCGAACCAAGCAAGGCTCTTCTCACTCCTGCCCCACGGAGGCACCGTGGAGGACCTTGCTTGGTGCTCTCAGCTAGCATTTGAGGTCCATTGCCTGCAGAGGATTAAGTCACCTTCCTACAAATCCCAGACTGAACTTCCCTCTTGAATAGTTGGTGTGGTTGTGGCAATTTACCCTCTTCAAAAAAAAAAAAACAACAACAACCACAACAAAAAAAAACTCAACCCACTGTTTCCTTGCCCCCAGCAGAGCAATGCCACTCGGTAGGCTTTTCTTCTCCCACGAGTTGCAATGAAAAAAAAAATTGTATTAGTGTTATCTTATTAGTGTTATCTTTCCCTGTTTCACAATGAATGCTGTGACTTGACATTTTATCAGGAAGGCGATCGCAGATGACCCTTGGTCAGTATTTCTTGTCGGTTTATTAAGCTACATGAGAAAAGTCAACAAATGCTTTCATCAGAGGTTTTGAGGAATGTGGGATTAAAAAAAAAAAGGGGGGGGGTTTAAAAAATGAATTAGGAGACCTTTGTGGAGAGGGAAAGGACTTGGAGATTGCTATTTCCCTCTTGCAAGCCAATTTCCCTCTTTTGACCTGTTCTTGCTTTCTATGCTTTTCTAAGAAGCCATTTTGCTTTTGTGCAAGTTGACAGACAAGGCCATCTGGGTTGTGGTGAGCGGACTCCCAGCTTTGTCCTTCAGGCGCTCAGTCTCTGGTCTCCCGTTCCTCCACCATACCTGGTACCCCTGGCGTTTGCTAAACCAGCCTCTTCCATATCCATGTGGACCACTGGCCCTACTGTATGGCAGGGTAATGCTGCACGGGGCAAAATCAACACCCACCTGCACCGATCACCCCAGATGAGCAGAAATTATCGTTCTAGTCGCAGCCCTTGCAGGCTGTGCTTTGGGGCTCTGCAGGGAAGCAGGGACAAGCAGTCAATGTGCACGCTTTCCCAGAAATGGTTAAGGATCTCTTTTGGAAAGGAGCACGGTCGGGTCAGCAAAGCTCCCCAAGGCTTCCTGGAAAGACCCAACGGGATTACAGGAGCTGTACTGCAGGAAGCCGTGGGTTGTTGGTTTACACAGCTCACCCACAGGGCTACTGCAGCGTGTCTCGGTGTCCCAATTTGTCTGTGTGGGATGGCAATGTGATCCCACAAACTCTGTGCAACGTCCTGGAAGAGCCCACAGGGCACTCCCGGCAGCAGCCATGTATTTTGCTTCAAGGTCTTGCATGCCAAATACAGGAACAGCCTCCTGTACATCTTTTATTTTGCACAAACCTCTATTTAACAAACCTTCCCCTGCCTCTTTTCTGCCCTGCTCCAGCAGACAACGAGCTGCATGGCTGGACACGGGGATGGACAGGCTGGTGGTTTGAACTTCCCGGCTGGGATGGGGAACCAAACCCAGTCCTTCCTGGCAGAGGACCTACTGCAATGAATAGACTGAATCACAAAGCCGGACTGCAGACGTGTGAATGGGCATGTCTTTTGACCCCAGGAAGGATTTTCTATTTGGATTGTGCCTTTGAGTCTACTGGGGATGTTAAAATGGGGGACGGAGAGAAAGTTTTGGATTCATTCTTGTCCAGTCTAGGTGGCTTAGCCCAAATAACTAGATGCAGCCTGGACTTGTCTCCAAGTTTTCCCAATCATGGACTGTCTATGGTCACAGACAGGAAAATCATCAATGTTCCCATTGCCGTTGGTGCACCTGCAGTGTCACTATGGGGCGAATTAGCAGCAGAGACCCCCCATGGCATGGAGGTGGTGTGGAGCTCCTTGGGACTTCATCCCAGAAGAGAAATGTTCCATGGACAGGGTCCCAGCCTGTGCTCCATGAAGCTCAGGGTGGTGATCTGTGGAGAAGCGGTTGCTTCCCCAGGGTTCGTACTTTTTATTTCCAAAAGATCAAAAGAAAGTGAAACCGGGTGCAGCCACTTGGATCCAAGCAGAGCTCAGCCATCAGACCCTTGCCAAACACTTCAGAGAAGTCGGGTAAGTCTGTGTTTAGGTTTGAGGCCTCATCTTCAAAGGTGCTTGGATGCCACCCTGCTGCAGCTAATTTTAGATGCTCACGCCCTTGTGGTGCAACCCACAGCCCAAAACAAGGTGTTTTTGTGATGCCTGCGGATTACACAACCCCAAATAAAGCCCAGATGCTTTAGCTAACACATGTAGGGCCTGGCATGGGTCACAAATCTCACCTTTTTTCAGTATTGAGTTTAGACTGTGTAGAGTCCCTCAAAATCTTCATCTTACCTTTCATGAGGGACGTAGTTACCTGTTTTTTGTTGAATTAAGTGGCATTAAAATGCATCCAGGACTGGTAATGGTATGTCCAGGAGAAAGCCCACAGCCAGAGGAAAAGCCTGGCAGCTCAGCATCCGAATGAGGCGAACACAGGGACTTAGATGTGGACTTACACAGAGGAGTACAGTGTTTCTCAGAGCTGTAGTTCCATCTCTGCCACGTGCACAAACCCATATCCACCCCTGAAAACCCTCCACTCTCTAAAAAAGGATGGCTGCACCCAAACTGCTCCCTGGGGATGGTTCTGCTCTGTGTAAACGCCCAAACTGCCCAAATTCCAGCAATTTAACAGTAGCGATGGCATTGCTTCAGTGCATGTGAACGAGTCCTTCCACTGCTTGAATTACAAATATTGACAAATCCTTCCTGGACCTGTTATGTAGCACAGGATTTCCAATGCAGACCAGGCTCCATCGCTAAATCCATCCTCTAGATTCCTCCTCTTTCTCCCCCACCTCCCAAAACTCACACAGCAATCTGGAATGACGCTCGTGGCAAGAGTGTTTTGGTGCCACACCGACATTTAAAATCACTTAAGTACTTGCTCAACCAATATCAGTGTCAAAAATGGAAATAATAGCAGGAGCTTCGTAAAGCATATTGCCAAGTCCTATTGCTCTTGATGAGGAAGACAAATTGATCTGAAATGGAGACACCAATGGAGAGAGCATCTGACTTTCAGGTCCCTTTTCAAAAATCTTTCCTGCATACTGGTTCACACGCCTCTGATTTCAGTGCAAAAATGTTGGTGAATTTGAGAAGGAAAACAAACTTTCCTACCATGCCGCAGTCAGAACTGTCCGAAGGCATCCCAGTTTATGGTGGAGTTTTGTCCTTTAATTACTTGCCACACATTTAGGGAAAAAAAGCACTTTGAAGGCTCAGTTTTAGAACTTGTAAAAATTTGTCTTGACAGGCCAAAAACAAAGAAGAAAATAGAGCCTGACCATTCCGATCCCTGGGTCTTTCACCATACCCTGGCTGGTGGAGGTCTTACTTTCAGCATTGATGATGAGCAGGCGCATTTGACAGTGCAAAGGCAAAGAGGAGGCAGGAGGAGTTAGGAAGGGAAATGTTCCAGCCCCCAGGCAGTTCAACACATGCTGAGTGCTGCAATTTGCTCGTACACCTACACAGAGCCTCGCAGCACAAAAACAAGAGCAGGAATTTGCATGTCTGAATAAATCAGCTTCCCAAGGCCAGATTCTCAGCAGGTCCCAGCTGACGTGGCTGGCTGGAGCTCGGTGGGCATATGCAGACCTTAAAAAACAGGGCTAGGCCTTCGTGTGCAAGGTGCAGAATCAGGCCCCAGGACTGGTCACCTGGGGAGAAATATCATGATCAGCAGATGCACAGTAAGACCTTGGGCTTGTCCTTGGCTTCCCTTCTGAACGTGAGGAGCCTGGACCTGGCTGAACCCGAACCAGAGCAGATTCTGGACACACAGGGACAAATTCCCTGCAGTGTTGGATGACTTCTGTTTGGGGAACTGGAAGTAATGCTTCAGGTTTAGCAGGTAGCTTTACTTGTAACACCATGGTTAAGAGGAAACCTGGGCATACACGTGCTATTAAATTCACTTTGCTTCCAGAACTGGGTGTTCTAGTACAAACCGCTTGTTGGGGATGGTCTCCTGCATGTGCAAGCTCCTGAAGCTCTAACGGTTTGGCAGGGCGCTAATGGTACAAGCCAAAACCATGCCGGGGCCATGCTAACAAAACAGCCCCGCCTAAACGTGCTGGTAGCTGTGATGAGGATTGCACAGTGTGAGTGATGGAGCTACGCTCTGCTCTGCTTCATTTTGTTCTGTAAGGGCACAGGCAGTGGTGTATCTGTGTCCTGGGCACGCATTGCTTTTGCCATTTAGATGAACTAATTTAGAATAATCTAAATTGACTCCTCTTGGAGGACTGCACAGAGTGAGGGAGAATTCAGCCTCCCAGGTGGAGGACGGCATGGCAGAAGCGGATTTCCCCCCAGCTGCAACTACTGGATCCTTTTTGGATGCTGTTAAGAAAGCTGCCCAGATGCTCATGCTGTCTCTGTCCATAACAGTAGAGCAAACAGGGCCAGAACCTTGGCCACCCTCTCTTGCGTTGTCAGCGTGCCTCCTGGCACAGCTTTGACTCCAAAAACCAACAGTGACCCAAGCAACTCTAGGTTTGGTTTGCGAGTTACCAGGGAGCCGCAGCTCGGGACTGGTCCCAATAGCCAGGGAAGAGCCCTGGCAGTGTTGGTGCTGATGTAGATGGTCTCCCTCCTGCTATGCTCTGTGGCTGTGTCTGCACCAGGCTGCTTGTGGCAGGGCTGGTGCTGTGCCCAGGTTTGTGGTCTCTGACGTTAAACCAGACCAGAAGGCTTTATCGCCCACTGAGGGTGACCATAACCGAGGGATGGGTGCTGGAGCCCTGCCTGGCTGCCCTGAGCAGGCTCTTGTCTGAAGGATGCTGCACTTTCTGGCCTTGGATCCTGCCTTAAGCAGATGTAGAAACTCTGCATAACCATAGCCGTACCCTGTTCTTAAATCTTCCTGTTCACTTCGCTATCATGAAATGGTGGTAAACAAGGAAAAATCCTGGCTGTGTAGGAATGAAAGGAAGCTTGTTCGTCTATTTCAAAAGAAACCGGGCTTCATCCTTGAAATGCAATGTGAAATGCATCTTTTTGTTCCAGCACCCTGTGAAGCGATGGCCGTGCTGTGTTCTCACTGTTCGCTGGCAGCTCTAACCCAGCAATAGTGCCTCCAACATAGCTATTAAGCTGTGTGGTCAGTCAAATACATGTTCTGTCTTTTGGGGAAATTGTTCTAAATTACATGAGTCACGTCCAGATCCAGTAAAGACTGGTATAATTAAGAGACAGGAAAATGGAAAGTGAGGAACAATTAGGGTTTGCTTTGCCCTTTTTCTTCCTCAATTTAAACTTTTAATTTTCATCAGATGATGGTTTATATACCACACCCAGTCTAAAGGGTAGACTGTAAGACAATTTATACTTTGGGCAGGAGACCAAGAACAAACCAAACACTTTAAAATCTGGGTCTTTAAGAAAGAAAAATCTGTTCCTTACTGTCTTTGGGCATCTTGAGACTTGGGTTTTACATCAAGCCCTCTGTGAATATGAGAATTCATCACAGATGCAAGCATGGACCCAGGTTCAGCTCTGAGATCAGGAGCTGATATTCTCCAGAGCACCGAGTGATTTTAGGAGATCACCTCAAAACTCTTTGTAATAGTCCTGGATTTCTGAAAGTGCTGCTCTTGTTTTCCAAGAGCTATGGACCTGAGAGACATCTCAGCCACCAAAACTGATTTTCAAGACCACTTCTGTAAATAACTCCTTTAGAGATCAATCCAGTTGGCAAGTACAGCAAGAAAAACAAAAAAGTTGTTGAATAAATATTCTTTGGCATAGAAGACACAGAGACTTTTAAAATAAATATTATTCACTGTTCTGCATGGGCAGCTTTTCCTCAAAGACTTTGGTGCTTATCAAAAGCAAAGGATTTGCCCAGGAACATTTTCACGACTGCGTCTGAACCACACGTGCTTTCCCAGCCCTCAGGGACCCCATTGCAAATATCGCCGCCGTCCAAACAGTTGCAAATGCTGTTGGCAATCACAGGCAAACATCCAATTTGGCAACAGAAACGGAGTCACGTGAAATCAGTTTTATCCAGTTTCCAGTCACGTGGGCCAAATAATAAGGATTTTTTTCCCTTCCTTTTTCATTTTCAGTCCAGAAGGGAAGGATCACTAGGAAGTGCTGTCTGTCTCTGCTTGCTCCTACTTTTGTAGGAGCAGGGGGCCCAGGGCCCACTCTCCAACCCCAAAAACAGCTGTCCCAATCCCACCTTCCATCCTGTTGGCCTTCCTTGGCTCCATAAATGATGCATCCATGCTTCGTGCAGGGAATTATCCCCAGGCCATGCTGATTCCTGAGCTGGGCTGGGAGCTGCTTGGGTCAGTGCTAGCAGGCCGGGCCTAGGACCATGACAGCAGCACAGCGCATGAAAGCTGAGCTTCCAGTGCCCTCACCCTGGCTCTGATTATTTTCCTAGCATATGTGTAGAATTTGTATCTTGTCTTCTTCCCTGTGAAACATGGTTAACAGCATTTTTCCCTCACGATGAACTGCACGGAGCAGGTCAGTGAAGACTGTGCATAGGCCTGGCCCACCCCAGCCATGTCCTCCCCTTTGTATGGGAAGGTAGGTCTCCATTCCTTTTGTCTGGTGGCTTGTATCAACCAGAAATAAAGATATGTGTAAGACGGGGTGCATGTCTGAGGCAGGAGGATGACAAAAATGTGGAGCAGTGTCTAATGAAGGAGGACTCGACAGATGATGAACGTGTGCGAGTTGGCTGAGGAAGGGTCTGTGGTCAGGCTCTGCCATTGTCCCGCAATGAAGAAATGATTTGGGGAAAGATGGTTACCACAAGACTTACAGAATATTATGAGTTTAAAAAAAAAAAAAAAAAGGAAAGAAATGGGAAGGGACGGGAAGGGAAGGGAAGGGAAGGGAAGGGAAGGGAAGGGAAGGGAAGGGAATGGAAGGGAAGGGAAGGGAAGGGAAGGGGAAGGGAAGGGAAGGGAAGGAAAGGAAAGGAAAGGAAAGGAAAGGAAAGAAAAGAAAAGAAAAGAAAAGAAAAGAAAAGAAAAGAAAAGAAAAGAAAAGAAAAGAAAAGAAAAGAAAAGAAAAGAAAAGAAAAGAAAAGAAAAGAAAAGAAAAGAAAAGAAAAGAAAAGAAAAGAAAAGAGAAAAGAAAAGAAAAAAGAAAAGAAAAAAGAAAAGAAAAGAAAAGAAAAGAAAAGAAAAGAAAAGAAAAGAAAAGAAAAGAAAAGAAAAGAAAAGAAAAGAAAAGAAAAGAAAAGAAAAGAAAAGAAAAGAAAAGAAAAGAAAAGAAAAGAAAAGAAAAGAAAAGAAAAGAAAAGAAAAGAAAAGAAAAGAAAAGAAAAGAAAAGAAAAGAGGGGGAATTGGGCAATCACTTGGAAGTTAGATCTGCTAATGCTTGTTAAATGGTGGTCTGTATGCAATGTCCCACTGAGGGAGCTCCTAAACCACTGATGGCCACAGTCAACAAGGGTAAATCCAGCAAGCATAAATCCAGCAAGGGTAAAATGAACCTGCTGTATTCATCTGAAGCATAATTAGAGAAGCAGGAGAGGGAGAAAACTGCTAAAAACTCCTAACTAATGCAAGTTACTGTATTGCTTTGGCCTGCTGGATCCCAGCAAGGACTTTGAGATGGACCTGGTTCCTCCTCTGAGGCCATGGGCACTCTGTCGTTCACCTTTCCCTTCCCCGGGCTGCTCCTGCCAGCCATGCAATGACTGCAGGTTGCTTTTTCACCCAGGGCTGAAGGCAGGTGGGAACAAGGAGCTTCTTGTTTCCCCCTCATTCTTTTCCCTTGAAAATAAAGAGTGCTATCTACCAGGGGCAGGAAACCACTTACCAGTTCCTTCCGGAGCCACGTCAAAGCCTCGTCGATGCTCTCAAAGCCGCCTATTTTCCCTGAGGTAAGAGTCACCTTGTCCTGGGGAGGGCTCCCATTGAGGTGCAGCTGCACCTTTCTCAGAGGGACAGTCTCCTCCGGGCCCTTTTTGGCCTCATTCCCGTCCTCCTCACCAGCTGGCTGGGGGCTCTTCCATGCCTGCTCCTCCAGCTTTGCCTTCCACTCCAAGTAGGACGGGCGCCTGGTTTCCAGCCTCAGCTTCTCCGTCAAGGCCTTGAGGCTCCTCAGGTGATCATCAGGAGGAACGGCACCTCCAGAGCCGCCATCCGTGCTGTCCAGTGCCTCTTCTATTTGGATTTTAGGCAGAGACATCCTCCCCGGGAGTCCAACGGCATAGGGGTGGGCTGCCACGGGTCAGGGACAGGGGTGGGAAGCCCTCAAGGCCAGACCAACTCACTGCAACGTGCCCGAAGTGGCTTCTCAAAAGAAAAATCCTGCTCAGGCACCACGCCGAGGTTGGACGGACACCTAGAAGAGAAGCAGAGGGTTGGTTTCCACTTTGAGAAGGAAAAGGGAGCAAGGAGGGAGAGGCGGCTCTTGCAGCGCGTGGGCTTTGGGAAAGGCAGGGTGCCAAGGTGCTCCT
This sequence comes from Cygnus olor, assembly GCF_009769625.2. NCBI lineage: Eukaryota > Metazoa > Chordata > Aves > Anseriformes > Anatidae > Cygnus > Cygnus olor. The sequence goes on from NC_049171.1 coordinate 3,447,447, forward strand.
GGGGAGTGTTACCTCATCCCAGCTCTCTGCCTTGCTTTTGGGGCAGGAACAGACAGGCTTTACGAGAAGCTCTGGTAACCTGCACCTCCGATCTTAAGGGGCCGTGATAAGGTTGCCAATGAAGCCAGGAAACGTTCACAGACCCTTCCGAGGCTGCGTCACACAACCTGACGTGCTCTGGCTATTGCTGGGGGTCAGGGTGTCTGTGGGCACCACCCTGCTGGCTTCCCAGCTAGGATTCCTACATCTCTCCACTTAGGTGAAAATGGGACAGATGAAGTTGGACAATGCAACCTTCTCCCAAAAGTTTGAGCCAAAAGGAGAGATAGAAAATGTAGATATGTTTGTTTGTTTCTTTTCTTGCCTAGTTTTAGGGGGTTGCATTTAGATCTGGGCTTGCTAAAGATGCCAGTCTCCAGCTGTTAGTTCAGCTTCCACCCATTCAGTGAGCTCAAGGCAGCTGCATGGCCCCTGGCCAGTTTGGGGAGTAACTGGGGCACTGGAACAGCTTGGGTTCGGATGCCTGCACTCAGGGAGATCTGGGCTAGTTTCCATCACTGGCCAGCTCCAGTTTGTCTGCTGGGAGCGGTCCCTCACCCCTGCTAGCTCCTGAGCTCTGCCTGGATGGTGTCCAGGAGAGGGACAACGAGCACCAGCACCGAGGAGCCAGGAGCTTTCTTCCCAGCTTTTCCTCCTGACACCACCAGTGGACCACAGCTTGGCGAACCAAACCTTCCTCCGTGGGACAGAGGGCTCGAAAAACTCTGCAAGAGTTAAGCTCAGGCAGCTTCTGCATTCGTTTGAGGTAGGATCAGATAAGAGACTTTCTCAAGGTCATATGCTCATCTGTGGCTGAGCTAGGAATAGATCCAGAGCTCTCGTTTACACGTCGAACGCAAAACAAAATACTTTTTGCCTGCCTGGTAACATGCCCAAAAAGACCAGCCAGGACGTATGCAGCTTTCTAGCTGGATGCACTGAAACACAGCAATGTGAGTTACTCAGCCATTCTTCTCCCTGCTATTTGTGCCCACAAAGACGTGTGCAGCTCTGAAATCCAGACCATAATTACGCCTCTCAAACCTTTTCAGTAAGAAGATTCAATTTAAAATAAACACCAACAGAGAGCAAGATTTATCCTACAATTGCGTGGAGGCACATGGGCTGAATGAGCAGCTGATAATATACACACAGACAGTCTGGGGGTGGAGAATTAGTCATGTTGCGGTCTTGTTCCTGCTCCTATTTATGTTAATGAGAGTTTTACGGTGAACGGGAGCAAGCCCAGATACTAGATCAGGTTGAAGCCAAGTGCTCTTGTGCCTGGAGCAACAACAGTTTTCTTTCTTCTGCTGAAAAAATAGATTGTATGGAGGGGAGAGCCAAGGGCTGCCTGTTCAGAGAGTCAGGCTTGCACCAGCTCTTGCACTGATGCTCTGCAGAGCTGAGGGCACATTAATGAATTTTGCTCCAGCAGCATATTCTAGCCCACTGACATCAATAACGGGAAACACTAATGACTTTAAAGACCTTGCCTCCGAGGTTTTTTTTGCCTCCACTGAGGTGGGGATTGCTAGGGGTGGCCGAAACCAGCCGTCTGATAGAGTTGAACACAGTGGGCTTCTGGATTTGGTATCCCCTAACAGAGAAAACACCTTTATTGTAAGGCTGACGTCGCCAAACATCGCACATACAAAGCAGAGCCCCCACAAACTCTTTTGTCTCATGTCTCCAGCACAGATCTCCACCTCCCAGCACCTGCTGAGGGATTTTTATGCCCTGGAAGTGGCACCGTTCCAGCCCACCCTTCATCTCCCAGCTGCAACACCAAGCCCCTCATTCGCCCCATGGACATCCCCCTAAATAAGCACGTCTGTCCTCCAGCCTCTCCAAACTCAAAATCGACAGGAAGGAGCCACCTCTAATTTCCTGTTAGTATCTTGGACTTGGGTGAAAGACTTGCTGCAGAAGAAGAGATCTGAAAGCGGTAAGCATGTAAAAAATGTCTGTGTGCAAGGCTGTAATCCAGCCCTGTTTGCTACCCCACAGTGAGCTAACTCCCAGGACCAAATCTGGCCTCTGGCTCAAACCAACAAACTTCTCCCAGCCTCCCTGTCCCAGGCTCAGTGTTCCTCTAGGCTGGCCTGGAATTGAGGTGGTTAATCCTTGATTTGCCTTTGTTATCACACTTGGCAGTCTCGGTGGGTTCATGCCATGCAGAATTAGGGGTAACAGGAGGCTGGCACCAAAATGGTGACCAAAACCCGAAGGGTTTCCCCCTTTCCTTGCAGGAAAGCTATCAGTTCTGAAGGTGCAGGACACATCAGGTCACCGAGTCAACAAAATGCCATTAGTTTCTTCATTGGGTTAGGCTTCCATGGAAAAATCAGCTTAATTGACCCACCCTACAAGCTGTAATTCAAAGGGATTAGCAGGAGCGCGCGAACGGACGGAGAAATCACAGGACTACCCAACCGGCTTGGGTGTGAAGTCCTGCCAAGCCAAGGCTCACTGAGCTGGCGTGCCCCGAGGCTTGACTTTTGCATGTTTGCAAGCCAGCAAAGCAAACTCTTACACACCAGACACTCCTTGCAAAGCTCGTGGGGAATCCTGTGCTCTAAGAAACCAGGTCTAGCGGCACAACTGGCCACCGCAACTTCCCACTGCAGAAATTCCTCCATCCCTTGAGCAGAAGCAGCAAATCTGTCCCCATCACACACCCTCAGACATCCCTGCTTGTGGATTAATCCATGAATAAATAGCGGGAGAACCATGTGAACGTCTCCTGAGCAAGCAGGTGAGATGGTGTAGGCAACGGGCGGCATGGGCAGGTGGACTGGGGTGGGAGAGAAGCTTTGCTTTATCACCACTAGTGGTGGATAACACCACGATTCAGATGCTGTTCATGGTCAAAAGGGCGATCGCATGAAGTGATGCCCTGGTCTGCTTCGAATATGAGGTTTTCATGCAGCAGGCATTCACAGCCTGTTAAATTCAGGGCTGTAAATAGGTGCAATCAGTGCTTTGGAAGGTCTCATGCTGGAGAGCAAAAGGTCTAGGAGAAGAAAAAAAAGAATGGGGAAGAAACACTGAGGATGAAAATTGGAGGGGAAAAAAAAATCCACAGAATAAATAAAGCAATCAGCCAAGACAGGTATAGGGAACAAATTATTCAGTTCCCTTCACTGTCCCTGGTGGACATCAGCTAGCAGTGATAGGAGCTTTTGTTGCAGAGGAGCAGCAGTGATTTTAGGAGTCTACATTAATCTGCTCATCTGGTCCTTGAGAAGAAAACAAAAAGCCTCAGTATGTGACAGAGCCCAGGCTGGGACAAGTTTTTTGGTGGGACGCAGGGGTGCCCGCATGGCCCATGGATAACACCTGTGTCATGTGCTAAACAGGGCTTGGACGTTAATGACCTTCAAAACGCACATTAGCCCCTTTTATGCCTCAGCTTCCCTCTCACTGATCGGGCAGTTTATGCAGCTGGCCTTCAGGGAAAAAAGCTCTGGGGATCTTCAGAGATGTACAGGGATTCACCTCCAGTATTTTGGGGTGTCTCCATCCCATCTGGGTTCCCATGATCAGTGCAGGGATGCCCTATAGGACCCATGGAGCTTGGGATGCGGTTCCCTTTGCAGGCACTTACTCCAGCGGGGCCATGCAGCCGCCCCTTAACCCTACAAAAGAAAACCCTCATACAAATTGCACCTGCCCACACCATCACCCATCCCTGCGGGTCCCCGTGGGTGATGAGGAGCCTGCACGTGAAACATCAGGAAGAAAGGAAGGGGGCAGAGCCAGCTGCCCGTGCCCCATACCAGGAGAGCGGCGTTTGCGTTTCCTTAAGGGCACACCAAAAATCTGGGGACGGGGTGGGGGTGGCAGCCCCCCCATCGGTCTGCAGCGGGTTGGGAGAGAGGAGGAGACGCCTGTGCAGTGGGGTTGCCATAGCAATGGAGGCAGGAGGACCCCGGCTGCTGCACGGCGCTGGATGGAGGCTCCGAGCATCCTCCGGGCAGCGGAGGCACCGAGGCTCCGGCAGCGAGGCCGCTGCCGGCAGCAAACCTCTCCCCGGCTGCCCCACGGGCTCGGAGGAGAGAAATTCTCCCCGGGTTGTGTTATCCAGCATTTGGCAGCCCGATTGCTCTCTGCAGCACCTGAAATCTGCTCGTGCAGGAAAATAATCTGGTTCCCTTTCTTGCCTGTCCTGAGGCGACCTCCAGCCTCCTTCCCCCAGGCAGGAGAAGATGCCAGCAGCCTGAAGATCAGCCTGATATTGAAGCCGGGACTCCCTCCAGGTGTGAGCCCCCCCTGGAATCGGTGTTATCAAGAGAGGGTGCTCAGCACCTGCCCGGTACAGCTGGGGCAGGATGGGCTGCACATGGAGACCCCCTGGTCACAAACCCGTGGGCTTGGCCCCTCTTCCAGCAGCAAGACGGGGACACCAAGCATGAGCACAGGTCTGGTGGCTCTGATGCCCACGTTAGCCACGTCCCTTCTCACGCAGAGACACAACTCCAACCGAGGGAGGAGACCATATCTCTGTCCCTGGGTTGATGCAGGGTTTGGAGGGGGGGTTTCAGAGCTATCCCATGCAGTGTGTTGAGACACCGATAGAGCTTAATGGGATCCTGGGTGCTCCTGGGTGTTCCTGCGCATTTATCACCATGAACAACCCCCAAAAGACCTCCCAGGCAGCTCAGATGTTATGGTCAACAGTGGAGAGGCAGCCCGTCCTGCAGCTTCAGCCCTTAGGGTGTGGACGTAGTGTTGGCAGATAAATGGGGGCAAGAGGGAAGAAGTGGGATTTCCACTCACGCATGACCTGCAGCAGGGTGAGGAATCACCCTGAGGATTCGTCCTTCCACCCTAATGACCCCCCAGAAGTAGCCCCAAGTGCAAGGAAGGGGTAAGGGAGAGCAGTGGGGGGCTGCAGCCGATCCCTCAGCCTGGCAAGAGGATTAAAAATGGGAAGAAAAGAGGGGACACGCTTGCCCTAGGGCATTTCCCTCCAGCATCAGCGGTAGTTTCAGAACCTGCCTCAACAGACACATCCATCCCCTGGAGCCCTGCTGCACCTTGCCCTTCCTGCACCCCTGCCCCAAACCCCACAGGCTGCTTTCGAGGCAGCAGGATGGAGATTGCTGCCTGCTTTAGGTGGACCCTGACAGCTCCATCTCCAGAGCAGCCCAGTTCTCCTCCATCAGCAGATTTCCAGCGGTCGGGTGGAAACCCAGCATGAAGATGGCCCGGGCTGTGCCAGATGTTTGGCATTCCTGCAAACCAGTCCACCGGCGATGAGTGGGAAGCATTTGCAGACTGGGAAACCTTCATGGAAACCAGGGGGGGCAACGCTGACTCCCAGCCCATCACCCAAAGCAAGGTAAAATCATTCTTAGAGGGAAAGGGATTGAGCAGCAGCAGCAGCAAAGGCAACTTTTTTATCTTGGGACCCAATCCTGGCTCCCAAATATGTTCTCAAAGGACCTGTGGCTTGGCAGAGCGTCTTTCCTTAATTTTCACCGCCGTCCACCCCCAAACCCAGCTGTGTTTCACCAAGGGAAAGAGCAGCTGGAGAGGGCAGGGACCTCTGTGCCAGTGCAGCTGGGGAGATGCGAAGGGCTGCGACTCCTTGGGAAGGAGCTGGATCAAGCTGGGAAATGCTCCCTTCCCAGGACACTGGCACACAGAGTTATTTTTCCCTCAATGCAGCATGGAAGGCAGCAGGCAAAAGGGTATGATTTCAGGGGAAAAAAGAAATCAGCAACAATTCTTTCTGGGGAGAGATTTTCTTCATTCTGCCTAGCACTGAGCTCACCCCCTGCAGATGCAATGCCAGGACCAGCTCCCATTTGACTCCAAATTAAAGCGATCAGGGGGCAGGATCGCCCCCCCGGCGACCCCCTAATCCCCTTTACGTGCTCCCTGTCCCATCCAATTACTCGCCTTAGCGGCCGCTGAGCACCAAACACTGCACTCAGACCTGCCTCCTCCCAGGCGCTTGCAGCACTGAGCTGATCCACACTTTGCTATTTAATATTATTTAAGGTGAGCTGCTCGCAGACCCCAACTCACTCCTTCCAGAAAGGCTGAATTACTCTGAGGCTGGTTTTTATTTATTTTTTTTTTCCTTTTTCCTGCAGTGTCTCTGCTACGTTTTGCAAACCCCGAATGGCTGCGGAGCTGTTGCAGGCTCCTTCCTTCCCTCTCTGCTTTATTTTTGTGTCGTTCTGATCCCCCCGAAGAGGTGCGCACGGGAAAGCAGGGGAGACCTGAGATGCGAATGGCAGCGATGGCACCAGCATGCTGAAATGATGGCTGGTGGAGGGAAAACCCACAGCTTGTTCCCACGGAAAAGTGGGGAATCCATAGGGTACCGGCAATGGGCGGACAAAGCCGCGGCGATGTGCTACCAGCCGGACACAGCTCCTCACTGGAAACAAGGCACTGGGTTTTCCTTCATTTCCATCCCCTTTTTACCAAGGTTCCTAATGCAGAAAAGCTCCAAGGGGCGAAGCAGGGGTGTATAATCCAGGGAGCATCCCAGGGAAATAGGGAGGATCCCCCAGCCCTGCGCGGGTGCCAACGGGGGGCACGGATCAGCTGCACCGTGCGCTTTTGTGCTGGGCTCGTGCCCGGCTCGTGCAGGGCTGTGCCCGTGCTGGGAGGGGTGCAGGGCAACCCCGTTCTTTTAGTAATTAGCCCCAAGCTGTTATAAAGGGCTCTGGAGAAGTTCTGGGTGATTTTTTTTTCTTTATCATTAAGATGAGCTGCAAGGGCCAGACCTGAGCAGGTGGAAATCTGCTCTGCTCGACGCGGCGCCTGCTTCAAAACCCGGAGGTAGCTACGCCCTGCGAGGCCACCAGGCTTTATCCTACAGCGCCTGCCCTGCACAAACCTCCCCGGGGCTCTTGCAAATCTCGGGGAGGGGGCAGAGGGAGCAACAGGTGATCGTCCCGAACCAGGGCCACATTCTTCCCCATTACACCCCGAAAAATCCCCTCCCCGAAGGGAGAGAGTGCCCCCACACCTCTCCCAGCTGAAAGCAACATCCACGAGCCTCACTGCAAAGGGGGTCGATGCAGACCCTGCCCTGATTTCCAGCCGGTCCCAACCATCATGGTGCTGCCAGCCTGGCCATCTCCGTGGGGGGTTTGTCCAGGCAGGAGGTGGTGGCTGGAGGGGGACAAGGCGAACCCCAAATCCCCCATGGAGGAGCATGCACTCTGAACTTGGCGGTGTCTTGGGGTCCCCATCGCCCCCACTCCACCGCTCCTACCCCAAGCACCTGGTCCTTGCTGCTCCCCTTTTCCACGGGGTGACCAAAGCCAGGGGTCTCCTGCCCCCGGGGGTGGTTGTAGGTCTGTGGTCTCCTCCCCAGCCCCAGCGCCAGCACCCAGCTCACCGGGGAGGGACTCAGCGGGAATGCTGCACGGACATCTTGGCTCCCTCCTTCCGCCTCGGGTCTCCAACTTGGTATTTGCAGAGCGGTGTCACCAGTGCCTTCAGCAGACTGTCTCATCCTCCTCCCTGTCTCGCTTCAGAAATCTCTCTCTGTTTTTTTTTTTTCTTATTTAAGGGACTTTTTTTTTTTTTTTTTTCTCCCCAGCGGTTGCGTCAGGCCTGTTGCCTGGAGACAGGCGAGCTATTCCAGTTTGAGCTTTTCAGTCCAGATTTCCTGTCTCTCTTTCATTCATACCACCAAGCCCTGAACCTACCTCCCACCAAGCAATAACCCTGGAGAGACCTGAAAGGGAGGAGCCGCGCAGCCCGGGTCCTAGACATCCTCCGACGCTGGCACCCAGATGAGGGAGGAGGGATAGGGATGCTACGGGGGATGAAGGGACCCCAAAAACTCGCGTGAGATGCCCGGAGAGCCTGTGGCTGCTGTCCCTGTGGCTGTTCCCGTTACGCGCCATGGAGAGATGTGAGCGCTTCTCCACGGAGCCCGGGGACCTCTGGCACTCGTCTGGGGATAACATTTTCCAGATGCCACGGCTTGCCCAGAGGTCAGCAGGCATGCAGAAGGCAAAGAGGGACAGGGACGGTTTGGCAAGGCTGGGAAGCATCTCCGGGAAGCCCTGGGGTGGGTATCTTGGGGCATTGTGGCAGGCACCATGCAGAAACCAGCACTTAAACTGGTCGTTGCCTGTCTGTTGTACTGGGAAAGCGCCTGTGGCTCCCACGTCTCCCCCAGTGGGGCTGGAAACCTCTTAATTGCCTCTGAGAGAGGCAGGAGCCCAGCTGCCGGGTGACGTGGGGACCCAGGCTTTCCTTCCTTCCCCAGGGGTTAAGAATTAACCCCACAAAACCTGGAGGTGGCTCTGGAAAGCAGCCCCCCACTGTCCCCAGGTGAAGCTGTGGCACATTTGGTGTCTCAGATCTGCGGGCCGGGATTGTGAATCTGGTGGTGCGAAGGGTTAAGTGCTGGCCACGGACACCTAATCACCCAGGCCCCTTCCCACATCCAGCCTCCTGCTTTTTTCTTCACCCTGCCCCTCTCCTGCCTGTCCCTCCTCTCCCCCAGGGTGGCAGGGGCTGATTTACAGCCCTTTTCCTGAGCCCTGCATCCCAATGATCCCATTGAAGAACCAGATCAGGGGTGCCCCACAGCCCCCCACAGTTTAGAGGCTGTATTTGTATAGCACCAAGCGCAAGGCACCCTGCAAGATGCAGCATTGCAGACTTCAAAGAGTGAAGAGCAGCATTTTCACATTTCTGATGCAAATTTAATATTTTTTTTTTGCTTGGACAGCACCCTTTTTGTCAATTTTCAGATGTGCATGCGCAAGCTGCCTGGTCATCAGCCCTCAAAGCCGTGCTGATGGCTTGCACCCACCCTTCCTGGGGCTGCTGGTGGTGAGGAGGGACCAGGGAGATGTGAGAGCTGTTCCCTTGCTGCTCAGACCTGCTGATACAGCCCTGCAGCTGCATTTAAACGCTTAGCAGCAAACGGGTGGCTCAACATTTCCTGCAACATCTCATCAAAACAAAAATGTGTCTCTGACCATGAACCAAATGATATCAGGGCACAGGCATGGACACGTGCTTTTGACCAGGAATTAGCAAGCCCAGGGCCCCTTCCTGGCAGACAGTTCAGATGCAGCCACCCAGTTTTGATAGCCAAGAGCATTTAATTGCACGACGTGGCCAGACAAGGTCAGCTGGCCTCAGGACCAGGGACCAGGTCTGCAGCGGGTTAGTTTACCAGCGGAGGTGTCACCACCAAGGCTGGACATCTCTATCATCGCCATAACAGACCATACACGGTCCCCACTCCCTCTTCTGTAAATGTTTATTTTTAATTTAGTTGTGTAATAGATTTCAAATGAGCTGCCATAAGACAACAGTGAAAGGCTGGAGCTAGGTCCCTCTGAAGTCTCCTTATGGGTTTTAAATGTTTTTGGCCTGAATTTGTCTCATTTAAGTTATCTTCACCCAAAGGATGTGTGGTGGGAGCTGCTCCTCTCCTTCCACCAAAGCACTGTCCATGATGAGGCTCTAACCCCAACCGCCTGCACAAATGCCCAAGGTTAGGTGTAATAAGTGAAAATAAACCTGTACAACACTAATGCTGTCTATATGTATGGCTCAGTATTTTATTTTATTATTTTGCTCAGATACAGTGAGGCCTTTCTGTTGCACTCAGAGCTGCAAAAGAAGCCAGCCTCCAGAGCTACGTCCTTCAGCATCCCTGGGCACAGCATTTTTTCTGGAGGACCCTTGAGCCCCTGGGAACACCTTGTTACAGGCCTGAATCCTTGCTGGGATGTGGTTTTGCAAAGCTCAAGCTGGCAATTGCCTGCTGCAGGGGCAATTCCCTGCAGGCTTTTTTTGGGAACCCGAATATCCTGTGCTTACCACGGTCCCATAAGGTAGATGTGCCCTACAGCCAGCCAAATCTCACCTGGACCCTCTAAACTTTCTCTGTGTTACCAGCAGGAAGAAATGGCCATTCCTCTTCCATAACAGGAGCAGTTCAGAGCAGATAGGATTTGAATCATTTACTTCTTGCCCTGACTTCTGGCTTTGGGGTAGTTTTTTTTGTAGGCATCCTGCTAAAAGAGCATGGAGGAGCTGGACATGCCAGCAGGGGAGTGTGGCCATTCTGTGGGACCACATGCTGGGAGCATCAATGGTTGTTTCTTGGTTGGTCACCAGATAAATGCCTTTTCCCCAAGGCGAAGGACTCAGCATGCCAGGACTGGGATGGGGAGAGGAGGCTGTGGTGCTCCAACCACCACCAACCTAGCCTAGCTGCAAGAAGTCTCCACTCCCCACATGGGTGCTTGTACCAGGACAGTCCCCTGACATGGCTGGAGGGCCATCTGGGTGCTCATCGACCTGGAAATGTGACAGAGGCACCTACAGAGGGCAGCAGGTCTCCAGTTAATGCTGTCCCCTGGTCACCGCAGGGGAACCAGTGCAAGACACCATGAGAGCTTAAGCGGGGACCTCCGCACAGAAGGCCCAGTCCAGCTTGGGTTTCACCCCCAGATGTTTGCTGTTTGCCCCTTCCAACTGCATTTCACCACTGTCATGGAAGGGCTGGAGCCCAGCTGTTTTCTATCACTTAAAAAAATCGATGTGGAAACTGCAGAACTGGCTTTGTAAATGTCTGTGTTAAGTTCGCAAATCATTCTTCTCCTTGACTCCAAAAAAGTCCCTAAGCCCTGAAGAGCTGAAAATCATTTGCAAAGAAAATCATAACCTTTCCCAAAGATTTGAAGTGGCTCATTTGTAATGGCTTTCCTTTGAGAATCTGCTAACCCCAGTTCATTGCCGCAACCCGGAGAAGCAAAAAGCATTTAAAATCTCAGAACCAAGATGCAGTTTTTTCCACCTTTCTATTTTACTGGAAAAAAAGGGGATGTGTGTTCCACTTTCACCCAAAATAGTTGTTGTAAATTATTTGCCAGAACCCCTAGGGAATAAAAAAATCCCCTTCCAGTCTTACCTGGTTTCCCAGCAAATCTACTTCATAATATGCCCTCTGGGCATCTTTACTGAAAAATATGGGAGTGGAAGGACTTGGGGTGAATACCACCTCCCCACACTTCAATTCAAACATTCTGTGTCCACCCTAAATTTGTTGCCATGGCTTCCTGAGCCAAGGAACGGAAAGGTGAAGAAAGCCTATCTCAGATACTGCTTTAGGGTGGGATTAATTCCCTTATAGAATCACCTGTGTCCATCTTGGGTTAAATACTGAGCTTCAGACACTGTGGTGAATTCTTGGCCTATTGTCCTTGACTTGGAGATGTGAGGTATTTCCTGATGTCCACATCTTCCTGCATGTATCCGTGATGTTTTTTGGTCACTAGCAAAGGTGCAGAGCTGTGTGTCCCACAAGTCTAGGACATTCACTGCCTGGCAGCCCCCCAGGACACTGCTGGACAGGAGGAATGTTGGCCCAGCACCACCACACAAGCAGGCCATCTGGTAAGGGCCAGATGGGGTTACGGGGTCTGACAGAGGCACACATTTAAATATCACCACCCCAGCACTCACAAAACAACACTAATATGGCAGTGGGCCTGAAGGCACAGTCCTCAGGGCCTGCTGGCTCTGTCAGCAAAGATCAGGGAGGCCCCACGTACGCAGGGCCCACATGGAGAAGGTAGGGGAACTCCTTAGGATTCGTCCCTTTCCCAGTTCATGCCCAAGCTAATTCCACTGTGAAACAACAGCCACAGACTGTGGTGGGCTGCACTGAAAGGTGGCGTGAGCAGCCCAATTCCACAGGGATCTCCTCAGCAGCCTCTGCAGAGACCAACAGGAGCTGCAAGATGTGTCATGGGGCACAGAGGGGTCTGCCAAGGAGACGGGCAGCAGCATCCCCATCCTTGGCACCCACCCGTGTATGAGTCAGTGTCTGCAAGAACTGGGTGAAATTTCCTGGATTTGTAGCTGATGGCCAGATAACACAGTTTCACTTCAACCTTTGGTGGCACAACAGACTGAATCCGGCCAATAGCTTCAGCTCAGAGCAAAAATGAAAGACAAAGTGTTTTGTTTTTTTTTTTGACTTTTTGTTTTTTCAGCCCAGCGGTTTGATTTTTCTGGTTTCTGGACCAAGCTGACCCATTTTGGAGGCACTAAAATGAAAACAAGTGAAATGTTACTTCTTGTTAGATTCTTCTGTAGGTTTGTTTTTTTTCAGCTTCATTGCAGTTTTTCAGTACTTAAAGGGGGCTTATAAAAAAGATGGAGAACAACTTTTTGCTCAAGCAGATTATAGGAATGGCTTTAAACTGAAAGAGGGCAGATTTAGATTAGAGGTTAGGAGGAAGTTCTTCACTCAGAGGGTGGTAAGACCCTGGCACAGATTTCCCAGAGAAGCTGTAGGTGCCCCATCCCTGGATGTGTTCAAGGCCAGGTTAGGTGAGGCCTTGGGCAACCTGATCTAGTGGGTGGCATCCCTGTCTATAGCAGAGGGTTGGATCTGGGTCATCTTTAAGATCCCTTCCAACCCAAGTACTTCTTTGATTCTAGTGAATGAACCATACTCTGACAGACCCATACTCTGGAGGCTGTCTCCAACCCCCAGATAGCCATCATCAAAAGGATGTTATCTCAGCCAGCGGTGCTACCTGAAACTGCAGGACCGAGACCCAAGATTTAAACTTCTCTTGCATAAATCTGTAATTCCCCAACACAGAGTTGATAAACAGCCCACTGAAGATCCAGCTTCAGGCAGGATCCCTGCTGTCTGAGAAATGCTTGGGCTGCCTTGCCTTGACTCAGCAGAGGTTCTATCCAAAATCCCACAGAATCACGTGGCGATGCACATCAGCTTCCTGGCCTCCAGGCAGGTTGGTAGGTCTGAAACCCTGCTGGTGAGGGTGGAAATGAGAATAATCACGTTTCACAGCATTAGGCCGCAGGCAGTGAAACACCCCAGCACGGTGTGATCTGAGCTGATCCCTGCCCACTGCAACTCCAGATGAGCACTGGGTGGGCAAAAACTTTTTGCAATATAGCAAGTTGCTAATGGCAAAAAATACAGGAAAGGCAGATCATACGAGATCTTACATAGAAGTGATGAAGAGATAACAGGATGTGCTGTCATCTATCTCTGGCATCTCTTCTTCCATGCCCTAATGACATCAGCTGGCTGAGACGCAGACAGCTCTGAGGACGAACACGACCACTCTCTTTCAGATGAGATTTTAAGCAGAAGCAGAACCTCAAATGGAAAGTGAGTAAGATTACGGCACCGTAACCTAGATTATTACAAAAGGGGAAACTGCTCAGACCAGAACCTGACTGGAGATAAACTCTCCCAAAGGTTAAGCGCATGCAATAAATATCTCCATCCCTGCTATTGGCCCAGCATGCTCTTAGCTGTGAACGGGCCAATCTAGAAAACTCAGGACCCGTATTTCTCCTCCCCTTTGCAAACCAGCTTTTATACCCTGTGGCTTCATGGGTGCCTTCACACCAGCCTGAATGAGAGTGGTCCGGGGCATCAGCTGAAGAGGGACAGTGCTTTTTATAGCCTGCTGAGCCTTTGTGGATAACAGTTCTTCTAAGGTAGCCACCGTTCCAACGTCAGCACTAAAGGAGTCGTGTGGTTACACTACCAGCCCTTTAATTGCTATAAGTGTAACAAACTAGTTCGATTTGTCATTCAGCTGTTGTCGACAGGAAACCACTAACAGCAGTCAACTGACAACGCCATGAAGAATTAGGGTTTCTCTTTCTACGTGCTTTAAGGATTAAAACTTATCAAGGGGAGCTTATGTTCTTAAGTACGCACCCTGCAAGGGATTTTTTAACTCTGGTGGACAACTAGGATCGAGTGGGCTATGGTTTAATCCGAACAAAGGAATCACCAGGTAAGAGCAAACACTTTTTTTTTTTTGCAAATTCAAGACCTTTACTTCATTCCTGCTGCTTTATTTATCGCCTTCCTCTTCATTCGGTGCATGCACTTAGAGCACCCAAGATTTGGTCCATCTCTGACTATTGTCTAGACATCTGGTTATTGTCTAGCCATCAGTGGTGATTAAGCCCTCAAAGATGTGTGGCAGGATATTGAAGGGAATTGGCCGTGCTGCTGCCATGGATCAGGACAGAGTGCATTTCTTTCTTTCCTTCTGGCAGGGTGTATCTTCTGAAATCCGGGCACCCTCTGAAGCGGGACTGGTGCTCTAAGTGAGAAGCTGACCTGGCATGTTCTCTCTTGGGCACTGATCAAACTCCTTCTCTTCAAAAGAAACCAAAAACATAAAAGTAGATCAAAGCCCTCTAAACAGCAAAGGGAGGTGGAAGTTTGGATGTTCAGGCTCCAGGCGGTGGCTGCTGAATTGAACCGCTGGGTGCTGCGTACAGTGCAGAGAAGGGTTGAGCCTTTAATTTGCCTTCTGCCAAGAAGCACATTTGGGACTGCAGATCTTTGCTTTGTTTTGCCCCACAGATGGGTTGGATCATTTTGGAGATATTTTTCTCCTCGGAGATAATAATTCTGCTTTCACAAGCTCCTCCAGTTAAGCTGGTAAAACCAACAGAAGCTTAATGTGGACAAAGCTTCTGGCAAGCTGGAGAACCCCAAAAGGGGTTATAGGAAGGACAGGCTTAATGCTTCTCTCTCTGGTCACTTCCCATCCCCACTAATGCAGAACCTACTCAAACCTCCATAACTTTCACTCTCGGTTATAATTTAGGCCAGGCTCAAATTTTTCCCTAGTGCTCCGACTTGGAGCCTGGATCTCTCAGAAACCACCTTGCTTACGGTGTGATCTCTGGGGAGGAAAAGCAGTTGCAGTGTCATGGGGCGTTCTGCATCAGGGCATCATGGTCGGTGATGCCTGGCAAGTCAATGCTTTTTGTGGCACTTTAGTTACCTCCCTGGTGAAACAGGGGCTTTGTTTCCTATCTCGTAAGGCTGCCGTGAAATTGAATTTATTACGGATCCCTGAAAATGTAGGGTCGGGACAAGGTGCATATATGGTCCGCAGCGATGTTGCTGACGGTGCTACACACAGCGCTCACACGTGGTCCCAGGTCTAGTGTGAGATGGAGAAGAGAAGCCGGCTAGAAATTAAGGAGGAAAAAAGAGAGCTGCAGGCCAATAAAGGCATCCTCATTAATATACTACATTAGTCATCATCTCAAGGCTTAAATAACTTTTGTCAGAAGAGTTGAGGGCTGCCGAACTTGTGATCTTTTGCCCACATTTTGTATTTTCTCTTGGACCTCCTGGAGCACTATCATTATGCCGATGCACAAGAATCTCTTAAAAAAAAATAATTTGGCCCATTCTTGTTTTGTTCTGCCAAAACAGAGCTATTACTACACCTTGGGGGTCACAGGTAAAAAGCCAAAGGCCAGATTTTCTGATGCAGGAGAAAAGACACAAGACATATTTAAGTGAAAATTCTGCGGTGGTGTTACTATTTTTTTTTCTGCTTTTATAATGACTTTCCACATTCTGCTTATTAGACAAGGGGTGTTGTTGTATGCATTTCTACCCTGGGCTCTACTGTTCTCAGTTGAGGTGGGGTGCTCTTCAGCCCCTGTTAAATAAGCCCATGATATCTCAAGCTGAGCATTAAAAAAAATAATAATAAAAAAAGCATCCTACTTCCACACAATTTGGGCCATAAGTCCATTTCAGACAAGGAGATCAGCTCTTTTATTTCTGCTTTGTGATTTTCCCCTTGACTGACTTTTCAGCCTTTAATTCTCCTTGAAACCTTTACGGAAACATCAAAGTCCAAGCAGGTGTTGAGGCTGTCTTCAAGTCCAGAGAAGACTTTTGGAAAGGGGGTATTTTTCACCAGCGATACCCCGTTGTCATCTGGAAACAGGCCCCTGTGGATTTCACGGGAGTGACGGCACTGTGTTGGGCAGAGTAGGAGCACTTGGGCACACTGTTACTTCATCATTATTTGCCTTCCTTCCTTACTATCAGTCTTTCCATTCTCTCTATGTTAAAAAGGGAGTTTCCTTGCTGCTCTTTCATGCTTGATGAGACTCAAGGAGGCAACCAAGCGTTGACTCCATGTGGGTGAGCTCCCCTGTAGTCAATCGTTTCCTGCAGACCCACGGGGCTCAATCATGGGCAAAAATTTTGCAAGGGCCCTGGGGCTAAATCCTGCTGGAACCATGGGCAACCCCAAAGTCTCCACTCACTGATTCATTTAATGTGCTGCAATTCAGCTTTCTCGTTAGATCTGTACCGCATTGCAAGCAGCAGAGATTAGAGGTAGTAGAGGGGATAAAATTGGATGCAATTCTCCCTTTTCAGAGGTCTTGGCAACAGATTACAGCCTCAGGGTCCCACTGCTTGTGGAAGAATTGGCTGCACCATCAGATGTCACCATGAAACTCAAAAGAAAGTACATCCCTATATGAAACAGGATATACAGGTCATGGTTTTGGTTTAAAAATAAATGTTAAAGTGCAACTTATAAACCAGGAACATAAACCAGACCTCTAGCATTTCATATTCAACAAGCCCTGTGCTTCTCAGAGGTCTCTCTGTCTTCCATATCAGGGGTAAAGCCACTTGAATTCATTTCACTGTCCAGCCAAAAAAAATCCCCCCTTTCTCCCCCCCAAAAAAACAAACCCGAAAAGAGAGCAGTTCCTTGTGTTGAAATAAAAAATAGATTTATAATTATAATTGCTTCCAAGAAAATGTTGCAACTGAGCTAGAGAACAATGTTTCTGGGGTTTTACAGAGTAATTTTGCCTTTGTTAATGTCGGTCAGTTTTAACTTGGAAAACATTGCGGGTTTGCCTATTCAAGCTCCCAAACCCAATTTCAGAAGGCCTAAAAAAGAAGGACACAGCTGAGCAAAGGTGTGGACAGTGTGATCAATGGGGAATTTTTTCAAGAAGTAGTAGTGCTTGATTTGCTGGAGCCCCTGCAAAAAAAACAGGGGGGAATAAACTTTGTGTTCACCATGGGCAGGACACGCAGTTGTAGGTCTTTCAGTAAGGAAATTTGTGCCGATCATTAAGAAGTGCTGATCATTAAGAAGTCATTTTAAGTCTATGGAACTTGGAGGGCTGGGACAGACTGGGGAACAGTGGGAATTTCCAACAGTAAGCACCATTTAGGTCATCTCCCAGAAAAATATATGTCCACCAAGCGGATTAGATGACTGCCTGAGGGCCAGCCCTACATTTCTGCGACCCTGTAAAATGTACTTCTTTTCTGAAGTGAAATGTGCTTTTCAAAACCTCTCTGTGGATTTCCTCCCCAACAAACTTTTATTTACTTATGAAATAATTCGTTGAACTTGACTGGATCTCACAGATGACTTCTGTTCATCTGGAAAGTGGGAAATCTGTTGCTGATCAAAAAGCAGCATGCAGGACTCCTTGTGTCCTGCATGTCAGGCACGTAGGAGACAGAGCAGAAATAGAAAACACATGGGGTTTACAAATGAGTCCTTTGCTACCCAGTAAGAGGAGAAGAGTGAAAAATTATTAATTTGTCTGGGGCGTCTGGGCCGCCTTACCGATGGTTGAATACGCAACTCTGGGTGGAGGAAGCAGGGGTGAACAAACTCTTGGTGCCATTTGCATTATGGCCAAGAGGCAAATGAGGCGACTGACCCTGCATCCGAGTCACCGGGGTCCCCGTTTCCTACTTTGCAAATATCTCCTCATACGCAGAAGGTCGCAGCCTCCTCTTTTCTCAGACCTCTGTTCTTCCCCAGGTTATGGTGGCAAGTGGTGAAGGACCATCAGATTACACCAGGTGGCCTCACAGGAGGGTATCCCTCTGCTCAGTGCAGCCTGTGGTGGGAAAAAGGAAAACCCTGACAAAATGCCACGGGCAGAGGAGCCGAGGTGTTGCAGGACTTAACTGAGATCAGCTTGGTGCCTGCCCAAGACCCAAGCCACAATGGCATCCGTGTTTATGTGAATAACTGCTCACGGCGAATGGCTTGGAAACAAGAAAATTAGGGGCAGAACATCTCGAAATGGGTGCATGATTCTTGAGAAATGGGCTTCGAATGCAGGCTAAGTGGTCTATGGAAAAATCAAGGCGTCATCAGCAACATGTGATGGAAGGAGGGAGAAACAAGGTCATACTAAGCAAATAGAAAAATTGATACAAAAGCTTTACCTTGACTTTTATCACAGAGTTTTTTTCCCAGTTGTCTCTTACGCATTTGGCCTTCAGCATTTGAGACTCACAGGAGGAAGACCACAGCTGTTTGTGACATTACTAGAGTAAACTTGCGTCAGAAAATATCCTTTTTCCAGCATTTGATGAAAATACCAGTGAGGCAGGGCTTCAGCTGCTGCAAGTAGCAGGAACAGGCATGGTGTGGAGGAAGCCTGGCAGGGAGGATTGGGGAGAAGAGCACGTCCTTACCAGTAGAATACCCCCCAGTAAACGTCAAACAAAGCCACTGCTGCATTTTCTTCCCAGTCCCTTGGGCTAACCCAGATGATTCAGCAATAAATACCAGTAGCTAAACAAGAGAGAGCCCCGCAAAGCCCTAACAAGGAGTTTGGATGCAGCCACCTTATTTTGAAGGGGGAGAGATGGAGACCTGACACTATTTCACTAGCAGAGATGCTGCCTTAGAGCTCAGAAAGCCTCAGCAGTCAAAATGGAGGCCGGATGGTTGGTTAAAATGCATCAGCATCCTCCTCCAGCAGCAATCCAGTGCTTTAAATTAGCTTTTAATTTGCCAGAGGAATGGCAGCTGCAAGGTTCAGATGGTAAATTAGGGTACTCGTTCTTAACAGGCAAGGAATGGGAGGGGAAATTCATAAGCAGGTCATGAGAACAAGGTCTGGAGGGAACGAGCTACCTAGCCTGCACTGCAGGGGTGTAGAAAGCAGCCCCTGGGGCCAACTGGAAAGTGGAGGTGCCTTCATCCCTCTGGGTGGCTTCAGATCGAAGCTGGAGTCCCTCCTGCAGCAGCCACCTTAACGGGAACACTTTTATTGGGTTCAGTGTAAAGTGGATAAAATGTGGTGGACTCTGCTGCAGAAGGAGGCTGTGCAGTGGGGCCACCAGTGTGGGTGTATGGCCGGGTGGCCATCCCACTGGGCTTGGGGTCATCCAGAGGGAGCCAGCAGCATTTTCTGGACTCTCTCCGTGTCCAGGGATTGTGGTTAGTCCTAGAGATCTTTCTTCGGGCATTAACCCCATGGGCTGGACATTTGGGTTCAATGCACATCTTACGGGGGATTGTAACAGGTAGCAGAGATGAGCCAGCTGTGGGATTGCACACTGCGAAGCTCCTGGGGAACATCTGGAGACCAACATATGGCAGCAAGGTGGGACCACTGCCAGCCAGACCCTGCTGGAGCGGGGGAGATGACAGCCTGCACCCTCGGGCTGGGGAAACTGGGGGCAGGTGGAGCCCATCTGGAGTGACCCAGGAGCTGTGTACGAGACTTCCTCTCTTTTCAGTGCCCTTTTTTGCGTGCTTTCGCAGTGACTTCCCTCCAGTTTCTTTTAAAGGATACCCGTGGGCTGGTGCTTCATGATTTCTGAGCAGACAGATTGCAGGAGGGCATTCACTGCCTGGGCTTCTCCACTCTGGGTCTTGTCTCAGGGCCAGGAGAGTCCCCGTCTGGAGGCAACAGAGGAGGCATGGGGATGAAGGGCTGATTCTCCCCTCAGGGTCACAGCTCTAGGTACCTAAAAACCTCCCTGGGACGCAGTAGGTAGATTGCACCATGTTTAATCTGTTTATTTAGACTCTTCAATTCTGAGCTGCTTTAACTGCTGCCGTCACTGGAAGGGTCTGTGCAGCAGCCTGGCTGCAGCTGCTGGGTTTCCCCACTGTCAGAACTGGGAACGTGTCTCAAATCAGAAGCAGGTTTCTGTCTGGAGCTGCCGTGCTGTCGCCCTGTTTCCCAAGATGACTTGGCAGCCTTATTTCTAAGCCTTTGCTGCACCTCGTGGTAGCTCCTCCTTCCTACCTCTGCGGTGGATGGCAAGCAGCTTTCTAAAAAAGCAACTTCCCTTTTTGTAGGAATAGGAAGTGAAGCTCACTTAGCAGAGAGCAGTCAGGTACTTCAGACGCACTCTCTGCCAAAGGATGAAGCCCTGCCCTAAAGCTCAAAGCGCTCCAGCTAACCCCAAATCTGTCCTCTCCTTCCCCAGCCCCAACCTGACCTCCTCCAGCTCTGTCCTCTCTCCCCTGCCCTTAGCTGGAGGAGAGCGGAGACAGCAAAATGCAAACTGGTGAGGGAGAAGTCTGACAAATCTGCAAGGGCTTCCTCATTTCTGTGTGTCTTTGGTATGCAAAGAGCAGGCCTGATTCTGCAGCACACCTGCCGGAGGGGCAGTGGGGTAGGTGTCTGTCCTGGTTGTCCTCAGAGAGTGCCAGGATGACCCTGGGCTCTGCCAGCTGTAGGATAAGGGGCATGGCTTGGCCCCAGGGCAGACAAGGCACTTGCAGAGTCCTGCTTAAGGCCCAGACCGTTGTCCCAAACACTTGCAGCCCTCCACGGGGTTTGCTCCCTCTGCCAGGAGCACAGAGCACTTGCAGAGCCTTGGCGATGCCCACGAGCGGCGCTGGGGCAATGGGCACCCGCATCCTGGGGCACCTTCCCCGCTCACACAGCATCGTGTCCTCAGCCACCTTGGTCTGAAGGCTGGTAAACATCCTCTGCCTTGACCTGGGCTTAGAGCAGCCCCACGAAGCCTTTCCTTCGTAAACAGCATCACCAGCACGTGGGCGGCCTCTGGGCCGTGCGCCGCGCTTGGCGGATGTCGGCTTGCGTTTGTCCGTCCCAGCGAGCGCAGCCGAGGCACCGACTGAAAGCCTCGAGGGTGCTGAGACCCAGCATCCCTTCCCTCCCCACTGCAAAAACCATGTCGTGGCATTACCCGCAGAGGTCATGCAGTGGTTTTGGGGGGGGGGGGGTCCTTGCAACGGCTGAAGGACGATAAATGGCAACCCAGCAGGTCTGCTCCACAAAATGCATTGAAAACACGTCCTACGGGAAGCCTCAGGAATGTGTAGAAACAAATCTTGCTTCTTATACATCATTTATCTCCTAAGGCAGACACATTTCAGTCTCCCTACTGAACGTGCTGAGGCAGAATGAGAAAGTAATTTCCTCAGAGTCACCCGCAAGTCCCTGTCCAGGTCTTCATTCGTTAGAGCACTTCGCATCCTCGGTGACACGACTCAGTAGGTTCGTAGAGCGTTGGGGCTTTCTGGAACAGAACATGTTTAATCTGAAAAGACGTTTATTAGTATTTTTCTTCTCATCACAAAAAGAAGAGATCACTGCAAAGCCAGTTTGTTCAGCCGTTTCCCAAAATTTAGTGGTTTGCCTAGTGGAAACAACCCATTCACAGCCACTGCAGCTGATTTTAATGACAGCTGTTAATAGCCTGTGGGTTTTGCTGGGTTTTGTGTCCGGGTTCTCTCCGGGTTTCTCGCCTTCCTCAGTGCTGTTTTCATTGGCCAGGTTGTCTGGGAAATGCAGCTTGCCCCCCCTCCCTGATGGATCGTGCCGATATCCAAAATAGAGCAAGGAATCCTCGGGGGGAAGAGAGGAGCCAGTTCTGACACAGAGGCGCGATTAAAAAAAGAAAGTCCATTAAAAACCATTTGCAAAACCAGGCTGCTCCGGCATCCTGGGGGGTGTAAGACTCAAAACCACCAGTCCCATGGATGGTGTGGACGTGGTGTGAGCCAGGGGTCTCTCACAGAGAGGTTCTGCCACCGCTCCCAGCCCCATGGAGCATCTGCCATGGGTCGGACCAGTGCTTCGTCCGTCCTTGGATCGCGTCTCCAGGAGCGGCTGCGTGGCAAACAGGCAAGTAGGGGTCATCCCACCCCTGTGCGCATCCCCCCGAGGGTGGGGAGAAGCCCAGCAGGCTTTTCTCTACCTTCTTCCTCTTCCCCATCCCCTCTTCATGTGGTGCCCCCTGCCCTGTTTCCATTCCCTGAGATCTGTGGGGTAGAGAGAAGATGGGAGCAGTCCCGACAGGCTGATGAGACCGAGCCCCGAGGGATGGTTTGCAGGGATGCTGATCCCTTGGTTTGCAGCAAAAAGAGAGGAGAAGTGCATGCCAGGCGTGCATGTCCTGGTTCTTCCATCCTCCTCTGCCCACCTGAGGGGGAGGTGTGTGCATGGGGAAAGCTGGTCGGAGCTGGGCGCTGCTGGGGTGGGTAGGGGAAGGGCTCTGTGCCCAGCAGCCATCTCCGACACGGCTTTCCGAGCAGCTCAGGCGGGGAGCTGGGGATGTGCACCCTTCCCTCTGTCCCTTTGCCTCATCTGAGGGTGGCAGGAGGGTGTTGGGACCTGACCCAAGGGGCTGATGGATCCTGCAAAATCCTCTCCCTAGGAAAAGGCAGTTCCCTTTCTGAAGGGCACTCGTCTCAACTCTTCCCCTTGTCCCCAGAGGAATAACCCCCAGGAAGGGCCTTTCCAGGGGCAGAAACGTGGCTGACCAAACGTAGAGGTGTGGAGGGACACCCCATCCATCTGCTCACATCCCCACAGCTGTGAGGGCCAGGCCGACATGATGTGCCCACAAAACTCTTTAAAACAGAGCACTGCAGATTTTGGCCAAGTGAGCACAGCCTGTGCCCACTTCCACAGGGCTTAGAGCTCACCTCGGTGTGGTTTGTGGAGTGGATCTCCCTTTCCTGTGCTCCATCTTGCCCATAGCTCATTAACAAGTTTGGCCCGTGCTTGCTTTGAGCAGTGGATAGATTTGGGTTGAAATGGATAGATTTGGGTTGAAATGCCAACAGAAATTGCTTACTGAGTGATGCAGCTTTGTGACAAAGCCTCTCACACCCAGAGGACCCCAGAGACACTCCTGGCACCCCGAGAGATGTGCACGCTTCTCCTGGCCCCGTCCTCCCACTTCTGCTCTCCAGCACATCCCACCCTGCTCCTCCCCACCCTGCTGCAGGACCGCCGGTCCTGCAGAGCCATCTCCAGCAGACATCGCTGCAACGCCAGGGCACAGCTCGTGGAGCAGCATCTTCGGAGGAGGTGGGGCAGGCAGTCTGTCCTCCTGACCCGGCAGCCTGCTCCGACACCCCTGGGACCCCCAGCCCTGGCTCCGTGTCCTGGCCCGCAGCCTCTTGCAGCTCAGCCAAGCATCTGCCAAGCTCCAGCGGGGCGCGATGCTCAATGTAAGCAGCGATTTTTCCTCCAGACAGATGTTTTGATTAGCGGATGACCACTTTGGCAGCCTGCAGCTGTGTTCTACTTCTACCGAGAGCAAGAAGCTTTTATTATCTTTTTTTTTTTTTTTTTTTTTTTTTTTCTTCCCTGTCAAGAAACTTTTTTTGCATCTGCTTAAGCTCAGGCGCCTGGAAATCTGTGCAGTCACACACCACCCCCAGCCTCACACAGCCTTCTCCCACAGGATCTCAGCTTCTCAGACAGACCCAAAATAGCCAGGTTTTCTGCTGGGTTTATTTGCCTAGGCTGGATTCACCTGCTGCAGTTGGAAAGCATGGCAGACTTAAACTGCAGTGGAAACAACAAGCTGGCTAGGCTTTGATTGCAGCAAGAAGAGATCCCCAAATAAGCCACTGGGCTCCAATCTCATTTCTGCAGTGCCTACCCCTCACCAAGGCCTAATCACAGGAGCACAGAGCTCCTCTGGATTTGTCCACCCGCTGCCCTGGGTGCTGGCTGGTGGAGGACAACCGTTGCAGAGAGCAGTTTGGCCACAGCAGCTGTGCTCGAGGCTGGGAGAGGCAGCAGCACGATGCCAGCCTGGGCCAGCATTGACTGGAGAGCCTGATGCTCCCGGGGGATGCTGTTCTTCGTGCTTGAAACAGGCCCCAACGCAAGCAAAAATGCAGCCTGCTATCTTTATCCAACAAGGACCATGGTCTGGATGGGGTGTGAGCATTGCCAATAGGAAATTTTTACCTGCTCTAGGGAACCTGATCTGGCAGGGGGGTTGGACCCGATGATCTCTTGAGGTCCCTTCCAACCCCTGCAATTCTGTGAAATTTCAAATTCTTCAGCAATTTTCTAAGGATGCAACACGTAAGACAGCCATCTGCTTCACCCCCCAGCAAAGGCCATGATGCCTCTGGCTCCATGCTGGGGATGTTTAAGGAAAGGTTGGACGTGGTGCTTAGGGATATGGTTCAGTGGGTGACATTGGTGGTAGGGGGATGGTTGGACCAGATGGTCTCGGGAGGCTTTTCCAACCCTAATGATTCTTTGATTCTCTCCAGCTCTTTATAGGGACTTCATTCATTGCTCTAATCCCTCCACGCACAGCCTGGTCACTCCTTGTGAGCAGCAGTTTTTGGCCATAAGAGTCTCCGTGCTGCCAGCAGGACACCCACACTATGTGCGTTGCAGCAGGTCTCCCTGCCCTCCTGCTTGCAGGAAGGGTTGTCCAACAAGACTTTACCTGCTGTGTCCTTCTAGAGGACAGCGGCCACACTCTCCACCTTCTGCCTGAGACAGATCTTCTTCAGGGCTGATGCTGTTTATAGCACAGCACATTTCTTGTCGTTCATATCTGCCTTCTAACCACCTCCTAGCAACGAAGCCACTAATCATTCACAGACTTAAAAATGAAATTAAAAAGAACTCGGCCAAAACCCAGAAAAACTGGAAAACAGCCGAAAATGCTTAGGTAGGGATGTCTTCTTCACTGCTGATCTAATCAAGTTCTTCAGTAATTCTCTGGTTCTGTCTTGCAACACAACCCAAGGGTGCCTGGCTCGGAAACGTAATGAAGTATTTTGTTGAGGGAGAAGAAAGCTTCTGGAGAATTTAATGCATCTGGGATGTGCCTAGACCTGGGGGAAATATTTCAACTGAATTTTTTTGCTCCTTGCTGATGCGAAATTGCAAATCTGGTGTAATTACGTTATTGTATCCAAAGTGAGTTGATTTCAGTAGTTCTTTCTGGTAAAGGGACGACACACAAGAAAAATCTTGAGCATTTAAAACCATAACTGTCTGCACTTTCAGAATATATATATATATATATTATGCTATTTCTATTAAAGTGTTTTTTCTTAAGAAAGATATTCTTAAGTTTTAAAACGAGGTGAAATATCTAATCTTGGTCAACTATGAAAACCCTGCCGGACCCACTCTAGCATTTGAATGGAAAAGGGGTGATTTTGTGCTTTCTCTGGTCTTGGGGGGTTTTTGGAGCTGCCCTCACAGCGAAACACTATTGGCTTACTCAAGCCTTAAGCTATTTTTCCATGGCACAGTTTCATGGGGGTGAGGCAAATGATGAGCTGAAACTTCTGCTTTTCTGCTAGATTTTCTGCTAGATTCTGTCGTGTTTTTCCCCCGCGCCCGCCCATGCGATCCCAAGGCCGTTCATCTGTGTCATCCACATCCCTGGTGCAGAAGGCATTGCTGCCTTCACATCAGCAGCAATTTTGAGCTCTCTTGCTTGGGTTGCGAAAAGCAGCCAACCGCAGTTGACAGCATGCTCGAGACGAAGGGTTGCTTACTGTAAAGAGGAGACGGGGAAAAAAGTTCATGCTTGCAGCGCCCGGCTTAGCACAGGTGCCTCCATCCTGCTCTCTGATCTGCTACAACATAAAGCATAAGTGCGTCCAACAGCACCAATCTGACACCATCCCCTTTGCTTTAGCTCCCCCAAGCACTCAGAATGTGCCAAGCATTGAGACAAGGCAGGTCTCCTAATGCTGTGGTCAGCAAAGACTCGTGTCCACCCCTGCTGGGCCTGGGCCTCATAGGGGTTGCAGGCACAGCTAGTTGGTTTGCTCCTCTGGGGCAACTTCTCCGACCCGTTTCAGAGATGGGTGAATGATAAAATTTACATCCTTGTCCAAATATCAGTAGAAATATTGCTTGAGGAGGCCATGTGGTGGGATCTTCAGAAGACTCCCCCCTTAGACCATTGCTGCAGGAACATCTTTACTTGCATCCAGCTCTCACTAACCAAAATGTCACCTCTGAAGACAACCAAAACTGCCTTTGGTTCTCCAGGGCACACAGCATTTTTTGGAGGTCCTATACAAGTAACCCATGCGTCTGTGACCTGCATGTGTGTCCCACACACGTTCGGAGCTATATGTTACACAGAGCTCACCGTCCTCATGTCTGCTGACCTTCTCAGCCAAAGATCTTTAGAATCTCTCAGAAAAACTTCTGCAGAAAATATTTTTACCCAAAACTTATTGACATCCAAACCAGACTCTTTTTTGCTAAAACTTTTCAAACATCCGAAAATTTTTGTGTTGCCTTAAATATCTTTGTTCCTTTATGATTTCTAGTTGCCGTCAAAATATTTTTTAAAATATATTTTCTTGGTTTTGAACTTGAGTAAACTTGAGAAAATGAGTTAAAAAGGAATGAACACATGGAGAATATTTTGGTTAAATAATATTGATGTGATGAGCAAAATCACATTTTCTTATCTGTACTCACAGATTATATTAGAAAGAAGGGTTTCCTCACTTTCAGTTATTAAAAATAAATATTTTTAGATGGGCAAAGTAGTAAACAGATGAAAGGATATTTTTATGCTTTTCTGAGTTACTGTTTTCTTACCGGTGTTCTTTTCCACTGTGGGGAAAAAATAGACTGTGAGACCTATCGGTTAGTTTTCTCAAATCTATTTTTGTGATGCTGATTTAAAAACCAATAATCTAAAGCAGAAACACTGTGAACAATGCGTGTTCATCTCAGCCATCTTTTTTGAAAAAAAATATATATATATTTTAAATAAAACTTTGCCAGCAGTGGATTGGGAGCTTACCAGCAGCATGCTGCACCGTTCAGCATTTGTCTGCAGCATTATTTTAGGGTTTTGTCTAAGACCTGCTGGCATGATGGATGGTTGTGTTGGCTGCTGAAGGCGTGGAGAGCATGAATGCTGGATTTCGTAGGGATCATAAATACCCAGAGCAGTGCTAAAGTCTGTGTGCCATGGAGGCAAAGGCGTGGGTGGGAGCAGGTGACCTTTGCAGGAGTGTTCTTGCTGGTTCCATTTCCCACCTGAGCTGGGACATGTTGTTTGCTTCTCTTTGTTGCCTTGCACTGACATGTCCGGGGTCGCTTTGCAGTTTTATGTGTGGAGAGAGGTCAGTTTATGTGAGCGTGCAGAGGGGTGTTTGCGGAGAAGTGTTTCCAGTCTCGGTGTGGTGGGACGACGAGGTGTCCCTAGGGTGCGAGGCTCCCTTGGACGCAGGAACACCGTGTGGAGATCTGGAGGTCAGAGCATGGTCCCTGCAGCCCTCCAACCCTGTCAGAGGAGCTGGGGTGGCCACAAGCCCCTTCAACACCTGGTTGGACTTGCTGTAGTTGATGTTTCTCCATGCCCCACCAGAGTCAACCCTGAGAGTGACTCAAGACCCCAAAATGTGTAGTCACCATTCTGTAGACGGTCCATCCTCTTATAAAATAATCGGGTCAACATGACTGGCATTTGAAGCATATTGCAGACTTATGCTATATCTCACGTCCCCTAAGTCTGTAGAAAAAATGCCAGTTGCTATGTCTGCGTTTCCCATTCAGGACCAGAGTATCCCAAGGACCCTGAGATGCTCCAGAGAAATAGTAACAAGGACCACAGATATGTGTCCAATCATAGAATGTCCTGAGTTGAAAGGAACCCCCAAGGACCACGAACCATTGCATGACAACCAGGTCTTCTAAGCAGAGCGAGGTCTGGTTACAACCACGAGGAGAGGCTGCTGAAGTTCAGTATCTTGCTGCAGGAAATGCTGTGGCTGATTCAGTGGGCTAAACCTCCCCTCCAACCGCACCGAGTCCGTGCCCACAGCGATGCTGAGGCCTGTGTACAGGTGGATGGGCCATATGAAAACTCGGGTCTGAGAAAAACTTAGAGAAGTATGGATGCTGAAAAGCTTTTGATTAGAGAAAAGATTGTATATGGGGCTATCCTGAAATATTTCACTAATTCCTTCCATTTTGCTCACCTCAGCTGAGGCAGAAGGGAGGAGGCAGTTTGAAAAAATAACACCTTAAAATATTGGGATGTCTCTGTTAGAAACCTTCTCATTTTAGAGGTCCCAGTTTCTGAAATAAAAGAAACATGCTAGAAAGAAGAAAAAAGGAAAAAATAAATAAAAAAGTTGCTTTTACCAGAATATTTTTTTCCTTCATATCTGGTTTGCCAGAAGTCTTTTTGAACACATTTGTTGGATTTTATCATGATGTTTGGGGGAATTGACTATCCACATTATTCCCAGGACCTCCAGTCCTCCATATTCATTGCAGACCATGAGGTATTTTAGAAAGAACGGGAGCCAAATTGTCTTTGATCAGATGAAAGTATTCACGGTTTGGGATTTTTTTTTTTATTTTTATTTTTATTTTTTTGACATTTAGTCCATATCTTTCTATGCCTTTTGTTCAAAGCTGAGGCTGGGGCAGACTTTGGTGCTGGACAATGTAGATACCTTACATACCCATGGCAATAGCTTTTCAGTAATGCTGGCTTCAACTGCTCCCTACATTTTCAGGGGGCTGAGAAAGCTGAGGTTGCTGTGGTTTGGCTATTTTGGCCACCCATACTCAGTATTATACTGGGATTATTGACCAGACCTGAAATTACATTTCAGGGCTGCAAATTAAGCCAGCCCTCAAGAATGAGTATAGAAACCCTAGTGTGGACCAGAGGATAGCCCATGGAAAGGGTTTGATTCACTTTTGTTGAGTGCTCCTTATGGTGCCTGGGATGTGTTTTTTCCAACATACATGTATCTGGAAAACATAATCCAAGAGGTACAGGAGGCCCACAACTTGTGAGACCCCAGGGCATCTCAAACAGTACTGGGGCATTGCACGTGGGCAACTGAATCAATGCCTAGGCCCACACATAATAGGCAGGATGGATGCAAGCTACACCATGTTAAATTCCCCAAACATCTTGCAGTCCTCTGAAGCATCTCGTCAGGTGCCACTACTTCATGGACAACCTGAGAGTATACATGAGCTGCCTAAGCCCAAGGATGGAGGGGACAAGTACCATGCAGACAGCCACCACATCTGTGTGCTGCACGGGAGGTACATAACCTACAGAAAGCACTGAGCAGCATGGCCACGGCTTGGTCTTGTTGTGCGGACTGTGTGGCACTCAACAAGCCCTGGTACATCTGAACAGCTCAGCACAGTGATATTGTCGAAGATCTCCAGCATCACCTTCTGCAGAGCGTTCATGGAGCATCACCTGGCTGTGGAGCAAGTCTGCTCAACACCAGTTGGGGGTCTGTGTCTTGAAGAAGAGACTCAGCTAGAGAAGTCATTTGTGCTTCTTTTTTTTTTTTTTTTTTTTTAGTGGTGACTTACAGTGTCTCTCTGAAACTCATCTGCAAAGTGTGAAGGACCAGGCTTGTGTGGGAACAGAAGTTATGAGGTTTACAAGATCTGGGGTAGTAGGAGGTCTCTAGATGGGATGTTATTAGACTCACCCCTCCACTGTCCCATTTTTCTCTACATTTTCATCTTCTCCAGTTTGTTCTTCATGAATTAGATGATTGTTTTCTCCCTTGCTGTCTGCATCTTTCCCCAAGAACAATTTAATTATAAAATAATTATTGGTCTTTCTTCCAGGATGGGCTTACTTGGGAGCAAAAACCAGCTGACGTCCAATGAGAAATGCACTTCTGGAAGCAATCCAAAACACAAGAGTAAACCTCCTCCTGCCCCACCCAAGGTAAGTCTGCAGTTTTGTGTCCTTTTGGGGTCCTCAAGGATGCCATTTTCTTTCTAGAGATCTGTTGTGGCCATGAATTGTCTGAGTGGGTTTGTGATGATGGTGCTCTGAAAAGCTGTGTGTGGTGGTTATTATTATTATTCGCTTGGGCTGGTGTGGTGGTTTTACCCAGCTGGGCAGCTGACCTCTGCCACAACCACTCTCTCACTCTCCCTCCTCAAAGGGAAAGGGGTAGAAAATACGATGAAAAGGACTCAAGGGTTGAGGTTAGGACGGGGAGATCACTTAGCAATTATTGTGATGGGCAAAACTCAGCATAGGGAGATTACTGTAATTTATTGTCTATTACTAACAGACTAGGGCACTGAGAAACTGAAAGCAAACTAAAAACACCTTCCCTCCAAAACCACCTTCTTCTCCCTCCTCCCCCCAAGCGGCACAGGGGAACAGGGGAATGGGGGCTGCAGTCAGCCTGTAGCACTTCATCTCCGCCGCTCCCTCTCGGTCACTCTCTGCCCCTGCTCCATGTGGGGTCCCTCCCACAGGATGCCATCTTTCCTGAACTGAGCCTGCGTGGGCTGCCCACAGGCAGCAGCTCTTCAAGAATTGCTCCCACATGGCTCCGTACCACGGGGTCCATCCATCAGGAGCAAACTGCTCCAGCACGGGTCCCCCACGGGCGGCAGCTCCCCCCAGATCCCTGCTCCTGCGTGGGCTCCTCTCCACGGGCTGCAGCTCTGGCCCGGGGCCTGCTCCTGCGGGGGCTCTCCATGGGCCGCAGCCTCTTCCAGGCCACATCCACCTGCTCCACCGGGGGCTCCTCCACGGGCTGCAGCGTGGAGATCTGCTCCATGTGGGACCCATGGGCTGCAGGGGGACAGCCTGCTCCACCAGGGGCCTCTCCACAGGCTGCAGGGGAACTTGTGCTGCGTGCCTGGAGCACCTCCTGCCCTCCTGCTGCCCTGACCTGGGGCAGGGCTGCTTCTCACTCCTCACTCTCCCAGCTACTGTTGTTCAGCAGTTTAATTTCCTTTATTAAATCTTCTCTACCAGAGGCACAAACAACATTGCTTGTTGGCTCGGCCTTGAGCAGCAGCAGGTCCCTTTGGAGCCAGCTGAAGCTGGCCCTTATCTGACATGGGGCAGCTTCTGGATTCTTCTCACAGAGGCCACCCGTGCAGCCCCCAGCTACCAAAAACTTGTCACATAAACCCAATAAAGCTGGACTGGAGAGCAGGGCAGGGGTCAGGAAGAAAATGTTCATCAGCCACCACCCCGTGTGCCATTGTGATCCTCCTAGCTGGCCCCGTATCTCAGACAGGGCTGCTGCCTCCAGCACTCTGCAAACCAGGCTCGTGTTGCTGATCTGCAAATGGCACAAAGATGGGTCAGATTCAGGCTAAGATTCAAAGTTGCAAACCACAATGGAAACTTTACCATCAGGGCGGACAACAGGCTCAAAAAGAGGGTCTACAGCTAATCTGTGAGAATCAGAAACGCTGAGCACCTGCTGCTCCCTTTGGATTCATACAGCCTGTGCTTGCATGGACACAGACATTTAGGAGATCTCAAATAATAAACTCTGTATATAAACCTGGGAAATCAGGTAATCTAGCTGCTTGTTGCTGTACAGAGGACGTGAAAATATTTTCTCTTTCCCTGTCCTTGTCAGCACTGCATCCAGCAGCCAGCACAAGAGAAACTCTATGTGCAATGAGCATGTGAAAACCTGAAAGCCACCTCAGGTCTTGAGCTCTGAGAAAGGGGGGAAGAGGGGGAAGGATGTCTATCATTGATTTTGATGACAGATGGTGGGTTTTTTTTTACTCCTTTAGTTTCAGTTCTGAGTTCTCCCATCATGATGAAGTTCAGTTTTCATGACAGAAAATGTCACGTTGACCAAGAGGATGTTCTTTTCCTAAATTTCCTTCTTCCCAGTTCACTGGAGGGAAGCTGCAATCAGTGTAAATGCAGGATCATCAATCACCTTCTGACACTCATTTTTTTGCCACGAGCACTAAGCTCCCACATGTCAGGGGAAGTCCATATTTCTTTCAGTTAAATTAGAAAGGGCAGTGGCTGAGCAGCTCTCCCGCCCTACAGTGCTGCTAAGTGGGAGCCAAAGGGTAAGGCAGACAGGAAGCACTAAATATTTTTTAATTCAGTGTGTGTAGTTCACCCCTTCTGCACACATATAAATATCCCTGGCAGTGGTCACAGATCCACTTCAGTCACTAGGCACTGTACCTGGGACTGATCACAAGAGTTTGAGGATGGGTAGAGGCCAACAGAGCCCACTGGAGCATTTCCATACTTCTAAAGTCCCAGCCTCCAAAGCAAGGTGGTTGCACCCCAGCTGCTGATTAGGAGTGGTCTCTGGCCAAACTAACCCTAAACCATTCCCAGGGTCAGGGCCAAAAACAAACTAGGGACCAGGTCAATGTTTCGAATGTGGGGTACCTTGCTGCTGATTAATTTGCTAGTTAAATCGCTGCCTCTTTTTCTGAACATATCCCTGAGGAAAGGGTGTTCTGTGAGCCATAGGACAACCATGGCAAAGAACACCCCAGGTTTTCTGCTTTGAATAATATTGCAACTGTTGTTTCTCACTTGGGCCATTCACATCTCATCCCTCAGTGATCCTATACGTGGCATCAGAGTTAGATAGACCAGGCTCAAAATGAGTGGGTAGCAGATTTACATTTTTATTCAGAGGGGAGCCAAGGTTTATTCAAGCTGACAGTGAAGCCAGCTATGAACACATCGCAGCAAAATGTGCTAAAACAATCACGACACATAGGGAGCCAGATGCAGGGCCTGCTGACTGACTGCAGTGGGCTCTGGATCAGACTCCCACTCATCTGTGAAGCTGAGAGCAGGCCTTCCAGCAAACACAGCAAAGCTAACAAATATCTTCTCTTCTTTTTCTGTTTCCATCAAAGGGCAGACAATTTATCAACATCCCTCATCTAAACCAAGCCTCTGTACAAGGTAAGATGCTTAGCTCAATTACTGCTTCTTTCGTCTTCCCGTGGGGTTTTGCAAGGTGGTGGTCCCCCGACAGCAGGTCTTGAGAACAAGCTGTCATGTCACAGGCGTGCGGTTTCTGTATTTTCAGCATTGCCAGGCAGGGAGTTTATCAGTACGTTTCGGAACATTCGGTTTAAATCACTAAATATTTGTCGCTGCCAGTTTCCCCTACTCATCAAAGAAATTAAGAGAAATACATTCCTTCGTTGGCTGAGCAAAGCGAGATCTGAGGCATCAGCTGCATGAGATTTCTCTGTCTGCTGCCCCGTCTGCAGCATGAGAACTTGTGGATGCAATATCCAGCCAGCTGAATGTTTCAGAGGAAATAGCAGGCATCAGAGAGCCTAGGCAGACTACAAAGAGAACGAGAAGAAAGAAAAGTATAAAATAAGGATGCTCGGAGCCCCTGCCTGGAGACTGGTTATTGACTTCAACCGCCTCTGCAATTATCTGCAGATCACAGATGGCGTTTGGTAGATGATTGCCTTTTAGCAGGAAGCCTTCTGCTACCTCTGCCTGGCCTCTGACAGCAGTTGTAGCTATTTGTGTCAAAGAAGTTTTGCAGATTAAAGACAGAGAGAGAGGATCAGAGAGGGCAAAAAATAGAGGAAGCTTGGAAGAAAGCAGCTGGCAACATGTAAATGTTTCTCATGTGGGTGAGAGAGAAGGAGAAAGGGAGATGGGGCATGAGCAAAGGAAAAAGTGGGGTGGCAAATAGGTAGGATGGGTGGAACAGCAGACCTGGCCTTCGTGGTCTTGTGGACACCTCTGCTTTGGGGTGGCCAGAGGAACTACTGGAATGTCAGAATGTTTTCTTCAAATCTGATGTTTCTCACAGAGATCAGAACGGGAACACTAAAATGTTTTGTTTTGAGACACTTCAGTGTTATTCAGCCTTACGCCTGCGCTGATAACAGGCGTTGTGCGAGGCTTAGCTCTTCATCCACGTGAATCTGTGTGCTTCTCTGTGCAAGGACCACTTTTCCAGAAACCATGCTTTCTTTGGCAAAATATTTTTCATGGCACGTTTCCAAGTGAGTTTGTTCTCATACCTCCACAACTGAGCAGACATCACCAGTTTTTCATGATATATATATTTTTTTTTTGTCAGTGTTTTCACTCTGGCTGGAAACACAGCAGAAGCTGTCTTTGGAGGCGTCTTTTACTTCTGCTTCATGCCAGAAGGCAGAAGTGGAAAGATGATAAATGCATTAAGTACTATGCTAGCCATTTGCAGATCTCAAAAATATCGTGGTCTGTTGAGTTTGGTTCCAGTTTTGGAGGAATACTCACACTGATGGTTTGGGAACTTCTCGTTTTTCTCAGCCAGTGCCTAAGCTTCTAGAAATGATGCTATGTCTGCCTCTGTTCTGTGTAGCAACATGGGCTGATAGGAACCATGCGAGGCATTTGAGATATTCTGGTGAAAGAGGATAAACCAAGCGAAGTGATAAAAGAAGCACAAAATGCAGACTATTCAATCATAAAAAAAGCAAAGAGCTGAATTATATCTTATGGGAGCACTTCCAGTTCAAGGCAAAATTATTGACTACATATGTCTGAGACATAATATTAATTCAAAAACTTTTCCTTTCCTTTCCTTTCCTTTCCTTTCCTTTCCTTTCCTTTCCTTTCCTTTCCTTTCCTTTCCTTTCCTTTCCTTTCCTTTCCTTTCCTTTCCTTTCCTTCCTTTCCTTCCCTTTCCTTCCCTTTCCTTCCCTTTCCTTCCCTTTCCTTCCCTTTCCTTCCCTTTCCTTCCCTTCCTTCCTTCCCTTTCCTTCCCCCTTCCCTTCCCTTTTCCCTTCCCTTTTCCCTTCTTTTTGATTTTTTGCACTCCTTTCATTATGACTTTTTTTTTTTTCCCCTTCTGGTCTTGGTGTTACGCAACTTGTATCACAGTTTGAAGCTTTCACGCTGCTGTCTCAGAAATAATTTATTTAGTTATTGTTAACAAAAGCCTAATTCCTCCTGTCATTACTTGGCTTAATGGAAGTAGCACGAAGACAGGCGAGAAGTACATAACTCTCTGGCGAACCGTGGTGTTGGCAGCATTGCCAATCCACCCTTCGCTTGTGAGTTATTCCACCGTGCAAGTCTCTCATTCATTTTACCACGGGTCGCTAAGCACTTGTGATGCCTTTAAGGTCAGTGGTGGATCCTCCCTCCACTCTGTGGGGTCAAAACTTACCTTTAATTCAGCAAAAAGCCCAGCCAAGTCCTTGCCCCAAGCACAACAGCTCCATTGCCACAGCTGCTGCTACTACCTTGCATTAGATAGATGAGAGGTAGCAGATAGGTGAAATAACCCCTGTGCACAGCTGGATTTAAGTACTACTGATGGAGACAGCTGCTTGTTTGGAGTACTTGTCCTCAGGCATTATAATAACCTGCAAGTGCACAGAGAATCAGCCCTGATGTGAAGGCATTTCTTCCAATTGAGGAACTGCAACCTCCTTGCTTGCTTTGACTAACCATGGTGTGAACAGGTCAGATTTTCAGAGGGTGGGAGCTAAGCGTGCTCTGGAAATGGAAGTCTCTTCAGGCATCTCGAGATTAGCATCAAAACTCTAAGTCGTTTTTATTGTTGTTCCCTGAATGTGGATTTGAGTTTGAAAGGGAGGCTGTCGGGAACGTGATTGTGCATTTAGGTGGAACAAGGAAGAGATGCTTCTGCTGAAAAGGCTGACTTTTCAATGAGAAATGAGTATTTCTCATTAAAAATAGGCATTGCAAATCGAAAGCAAGAGAGGGAAGGAAGATGAGAGTGAATTACCCCAAATGTTCACATTTCCTGATAAAAAAAAAAAAGTTATGAGTTTCAATCATAAGATACAATCTTATGTGGAAAACAGAAATTATCTGAAAAAAAATAATGATAATAATTCACTGTGTCAAAACACAAGGCACATGGATGCACAAGGCAGGAACATATCTGGCAGAAATCACGCTTCCATTTCAAGCCTGCATGTCTCAGGAGGCATCTCCATCAGACCTGGACCTGCTGACCTGCTGGGCGATGCAATATCCCCATCCCACAGTCTTCTGCATCCCCACCAACAGGACTTAACGGCACTGCCCTCGGTGTGCCACCAGCAGCCGTGTGTTTGGAAGGCTCGCTTTCCTGGCACACATTTCTCCTGATGAACCAGCCCTTGCCTTGCTGAAACGTGAAGCTGGACCCGTTGCTGGCAGCTTTAACTCACGGCTGAGTGCAGCCAGTAGGCCAACACATGTCCTGCGAGTCGTCTTTTACCGTACAACCATCCTAGCACGGCTCTAAACTAATTCTTGGTCCTCCGAGGGATGCTGGCACAACCTTCTCATGGCTCCATCGCCGTGGGATGGTTGCAAAGGCTTTCCATTCATGACGGGAATCCTGCTTGAATCCTGCTTGAATCCTTTCCATTAAGCCATCAAACTGGCACCCAGCCTACGCAAACTGAGCTGGTATCTCGCTTTCCTGACAGCAGCTCTGAGCCAAGATGTGTTTTGGCTGGCTATCAAAGTCCCCGGGCTGCTAGCTCTATCTGCAAAGCACTCACGCCCAGCAGCCCGGTGCCACGCGGAGCCGCTCATGACCTAACCTGACCAAATGGGCCAAAAAAGTATTATCGAGGCTGTTTCTCAGCGGGGTGACAGGCTGAGGGAGGGAGAGAGCCACTTTCATCGTGAGACGGCAAGTCCTGCTGGCTGGAGCAGAGAGAGCGCTTTTCTTCTGGCTCACTTAAGCGTGCAGTGTTTCTCAAATGAATGTCAAGAAGGGGATAAGAAGGGGACATATTATTTTTTCAGCATAGAAAACCTTTTTGTCCTTGCAAATTTTACTCTTTTTCTTCTTCCATTTCTCCTCTTGTTTGTTTGTTTGGTTGGTTCATTTTGGTTCCGTTTATTAGTAGTTATGGCAGTCGTTTCAAGATCAAAATTTATTTCTTTTTCTTTTTTCTTTTTCTTTTTCTTTTTCTTTTTCTTTCATTTTCTTTTTTCTTTCTTTTTCTTTTTCTTTTTCTTTTTCTTTTTCTTTTTCTTTTTCTTTTCCTTTTCCTTTTCCTTTTCCTTTTCCTTTTCCTTTTCCTTTTTCTTTTCCTTTTCCTTTTCCTTTTCCTTTTTAGTTTTCTTTTTTTCCTTTTCCTTTTCCTTTTCCTTTTCCTTTTCCTTTTCCTTTTCCTTTTCCTTTTCCTTTTCCTTTTCCTTTTCCTTTTTTTCTTGTTCTCTGTTTCTTTTTCTCTTTTTCTTTTTCTCTGTTTCTTTTCCTATTTCTCTTTCTTTTTCTTTCTCTATTTCTTTTTCTTTTTCTTTCTCTCTTTTTTTTTTTTTTGAGCACGCAGCCACTCAGTGCTTGACAATGTTTACACGTTTGCTTCTCTTTTTTAACGCAAAAGTGAAGCCACTGCTTTTTTCACTTTCAAGAGGAGCTGGACAGTGTGCGTGCACGAGCACACTGGCTGGGGACACCTAGCAGCAGGCACATGCCCAGAAACCTCTCGTGTCAGAGAAGCTGTGGTATAACACCAGCCTTGTCAAGGAGGCAGCGAGCGGATGGAGGCACTGCTTATGCTTTGAGATCCCTCAAGGGGAAGCCCCCATCCGTGCAAGCTGTTTTAAGACTTCAAAGCATTCTCCCTTGTGGCCGACCATCCTTTTCCCCACATGTAGCAGAGAGTGAGGCTCTGCTGAAACTTCTCTTGCATCCCTGAGTTCCTCCTCGCAAGCCTGACAGGAGCTGCTCGGGGCTTTGGCTTACAAAGCCGTGTTTCCTTTCTCCTCTCCCCTCTGACGCTGACCCCTTCTCATCCCTCCTCGCCAATAAATCGCCAGCAGAGCAGCAGCCAGTCTGCACGGACACAAAACCCAAGTTGCCCCAGAGACAAGTTATCTTGCGATGACAAAGGGCCAGTCTGGCTCTCTTGCTGGTGGCATTATTTGAAAAGGTCACACAGAGACTGTGGCTTGACAGTCTGTTTTGAAAAATGCTATATATAGACCGTCCATGGCTCTTGGTGCATTAATTAGGCTGCATACAAGCTAAAGTCTTTCCACAGGTCTCCTTTTTCTTTCTTTTTCTTTTTCTTTTTCTTTTTCTTTTTCTTTTTCTTTTTCTTTTTCTTTTTCTTTTTCTTTTTCTTTTTCTTTTTCTTTTTCTTTTTCTTTTTCTTTTTCTTTTTCTTTTTCTTTTTCTTTTTCTTTTTCTTTTTCTTTTTCTTTTTTTCTTTCTTTTTCTTTTTCTTTTTTTTCTTTTCCTTTTCCTTTTCCTTTTTCTTTTTCTTTTTCTTTTTCTTTTTTTTCTTTTCCTTTTCCTTTTCCTTTTTCTTTTTCTTTTTCTTTTTTTCCTTTTCCTTTTCCTTTTCCTTTTCCTTTCCCTTTCCCTTTCCCTTTCCCTTTCCCTTTCCCTTTCCCTTTTCTTTTCCCTTTCTTTTTTTTCCTATTCCTTCTTTTCTTTATTTTTCCTTTCCTTTTCTTTTTCCTTTTCCTTTTTCTTTTCCTTTTATTTATTTTTTTTTGTTACTGTGTATTGGTTCAGTGCTTGGGTTTGCACGCGGGTGCCAATTCTCTTCGTAGGTTTTGATCTGCCCCCAAATATCTGCTCATTTCTGCTTTGGCGGCTGCAAGCACGCCGTGCACACGTGGATGGTTGCACAACCTCTCTGTGAGCAGCACCGGCACAACCCAGGCACGCAAACGTAGCAATTCAGCTCCCCGAGCCTCCAGCCACAGAGATCTGCCCCTCACAACATGTGTACCCAGTGGCTGCTTTGCCATGCATGGCACGGCTGGTGTGCAACACAGTGCATGCATCCATTTTGCTGTGCCAAATTTTAGGCTGGGCTGACATGGATGGAGTCAAAGTAAGGTGTAAGGGTAGGGGCGGGGGACCTAAATCTGCTCACAGCCTCAGTCCAGGTGGGTTGCAGGAGAAATGGGAGACACACAGCGTCAGGTTTGAGGTCTGGAGAGAGGAAATCAGAAATGCATTTGTGTTGGGGAAGGAGATCCTGAATCCTGCTCCCATGGGAATTGCAGCTGAGCCAAAAAGCAGCTGGGCGCTGGAGTCGAAAACAGCAGCACGACTTCCACGTGGTGTCACATCTGCAGGGAACAGCACGTAAAAGGGATGGCAAGATACAGACTGAGCCCAGAGCATCTGGAGGCAGAGCTAGGCCCTAGCGGTGGGCTCCTCTAACAGGAACTGAGATGTCTCCATACCTTCTTCAGTCAAGAAAACCTCATCTTGTTGAGCCAAATCCCAGAGCCACCCTGGGAAGTGTTGCCACAGCAGTTTTCATTTCCCATCCTGTAAAACTGAGGCCAAACACCGATGGATGATTTATGACCTTTCTTATTCCACACAAACATTTTCTCATTGTTGACACTCGGGGTTTTGTGGATATGGGGATCTGGAGTGCTTTAAAAATACACACAGAGGAAACACTTTGGTGAATCAGTGTTAGTCCCCGAGCAGGAGCTGTGGTTGGCAGGAAAGCTGGGTTGGCAGAAAGCTTGGCTTTTGGGGGACTAGGGGGGTGAAATGCCCCACCATACACCTGCGTGTGCATCACCCCTCAGAAACAAGCTGGATTCAATGTGATGTTGCTTCTTTTTCTTTTTAGAAAACGTCATTGTGATTGCACTGTACGACTTTGCTGCCTCAAGCGACCGTGATCTGGAGCTGGTCAAGGGGGAGAAACTCCAAGTCCTCTCCAAGTAAGGGAGCTGCTAGCAGAGGGGATTTCAAAGAGCATGGTCAGGTTGGGAAAGGGGTCGGACACGAATGTGGGGATGGGGAAGGTGACACTTCCCTGCTTTCCTTGGGTTACAGATACTTTGGGGTCAGGTAGTGTCCACACCTGGCTGCTACTGGGACCTTCCTCATTGCCGGTGTGCATGGGCACAGAAGTAGCATAAGCAGCAACAACTTAACTTAGCCTGTTTCATATTTTGTGCTGATCGTGCTTTTGCAAAGGATGTGGGTTGGGCGTATTCTGAGGAAAGGACAGAATCGAGCCAGAGAGGTGAATGGTTTCATTTCATCTCGTAAAACTCACGAGAGATGAGGCTGACAGTCCATCTGCCCAGTCCGTATCAGGGCAGGGGTGAGCTTTGGTCCCACTTGGCTTTGAAGGGCTGCTCCATCCTTGGCTGCCCTATGAGGTGGCCTCCAGAGGTGACATGGTGTCTGGCAGATAATGGAAGGAGCAGAATGGTGGAGCCTCCACACCGCAATGCAAGAGGCAAAATAAACACACAAAGATCCAGATTTCCCTCCTCTCATGGGGTGCTCAGCCGAGGTTTGGGGCTGTGCTTCCTCTGCATCAGTGGAAAGAGGCTGTCACCTCCAGAAGTCCCTGAAAGACCAAATGTTGTCTTTCTCACCAACCTTCAACTGAGCGGTGGTCCTAGGAGATTGAGAGGGACCTGTACAGTAAAATTAACATTTTACCTAATTAGCACTGTCCTCCTTGCAGTGCCTGAAACCCCAGAAAGCATGTTGACCTTGCACTCTTAGCTTTTTGAGAAACCTCCTCTGGGCACTCACATTTTTTTATTTATTTGCAGCGAGGGGGACTGGTGGCTGGCAAAATCCCTCAGCACTGGGAAGAAAGGCTACATCCCCAGCAACTTTGTTGCACAAGTGGACAGCTTGGAAGAAGAAAAGTAAGTGCATAAGCTTATGAGGGGTGAACACACATGCAGAGCTTTCCTTTCTGAAACAGCATCCTGGCAC
The DNA here is from genome assembly GCF_009769625.2 of Cygnus olor. NCBI lineage: Eukaryota > Metazoa > Chordata > Aves > Anseriformes > Anatidae > Cygnus > Cygnus olor. Next base: position 3,487,811 of record NC_049171.1, read on the forward strand.
TGGTTGCTGCATTAGCCCAGGTGCAGGCATCCTATCTGGCACCCTGCAAAGACAGATTCAAGTCCCAAGGTTTTTTTTATGCCTATTTTACAAGCAGAAGAAGGAGTTTTTCCCATGGTTTATCCTCTTTGATGGCACTCAGTTATAAAGGAGCAAACCTGCTGACTTCTTTCACAATCCCTCTTTCCAATCTCGTCTTGGAGTGACCCAACCATCACTGAATTCGGCAATTATTTAACAGCATGCAGAAACTTGGTCGAGACATAAATGTTCTTTGTATCCAAGAGATTTTTTTAGTGGCTATGGGCACATTGTGCTCAGCCTCCAGCCCACGTATCTGCTCCAAATGTAATTTCCTTGGGCTTCCTCACTTGCCAGGTGAGCTGTGGGTCCCAGTGTGCCTCAGGGACCATGCTTTGGCTGGGCTTTCACCACTCTTGTGTATGGGGGCACTGAGCAAACTCTGCTCTCTGCTCTGCCTGAATTGATAAGCTATGAAACAAGCCCGAAGTGATATAAATCAGGTGTTAATCTACCAAAACCAGCTTATTACTACCACTTTCCAGCAGATAAAAGACTGTTTGCTAATAAAAACAACCCTCAGTTTCAGAGCATGACAGTAAAAAACAAACAAACAAACAAACAAAAAAAACTAACTGGAAAGATTTTATTTTTTTTTTTTCTTTTTCTAGAGCTTTTCCTTTTCAGCCATGATTTTCCTTTTTCTGTCTCCCAGGTGGTATTTTAAAACTCTGAGCAGAAAAGATGCTGAACGGCTGCTGTTGTCTTCTGGTAACAAAGTTGGCTCATTCCTTGTCAGAGAGAGTGAGACCAGCAAAGGTGAGTGAGATCTGCAGAGCAAGTGGATGTCCTGGGCATTGCCACGGCTTGGAGAACCTGTCAGACCTGAGCTGCAGGGTTCAGCTGTGCCAGTGTTTGCATGGAGCTTCCTGGACCTGGTTGGGCAAAATCACGCTTGCCAGGCTCAGCAGGGCTGCAGAAGTGAGGTGGGGACTCTGACAGCAAAGATTTTCTCATGATGCTGCCTGTACATGCAGTTCAGGCAGTGGTGAGGGTGGCTCCTCTCACCACAGTTCGTGGCAGAGATACAGGAACACAGATGAGCAGCAAATAGTTTCCAAAACAATGTGTAGGGTGTTTCTTTTCCCTTTCTCCCTGAGGAAATGCTGCTTTTTTGGCAAATGGTGATTCTTCTGCACACCCTTGGGGAAGCATTTCTGCTATTTGCAGCTGAAACTGGAATTTTGGAGAGGTTTTTGAGAGAAACATTTTCCAGAAGAAACACTTTTTTTCCTGATAGTCTGAAGCATGGGGAATCAATGCACACCACGGCTAATTGTCTGGAGGGAGACTGACTGGAGCAGGAGAGGTGGACATCATCCACTTTCCTTCCCTATGAACATGGATGGCTTTTGAGGACAGGACCCAGTGAGGATGGAAAAGGCAGAGCATTGTGGCAACCTCTCTTAGGCAGTGGATATAGTTATTAACAAATGCTTAACTGTGTAATTGCAACTTCATTCTGTGCTGTTAATTTGTAGACACTAGAAGTTGGTTTAGGTGCTCCCGTGGGTATTTCACATTGCTTCTTCCCTACTTTGCTCTCCTTGCATCGTCTGGGCCAGCAGGCGTGTTTTGGGCATGGAGGAAATGATGCTCATAATGGCCCATGGTTGTGCTCTGAACAGGCTCCTTTTGGAGTTCAGGATAGCTCTTTACTCTCGCTGTGCTTTGGTTTCTCCCCTGTGAAATGTTACACGTGGCTGGGATTGGACTTTCCCTTGCATTTTCACAGGACAATTGTTTGGTGCTTCTGCTTGCCATGATCTGCAAACGCAGGATGAAATCGTGCCCTCCAATCTCTAGGGTGTGAGTGGGTCTAGGCTGCATGGAGCTTGGACAGTGCTGGTGGAGTCCTGAGGCTCAAGGAGAAATAACCAGGCTAGACTGGTCTTTAACTTCCCATTTCTGCTGGCAAGAAGCAAACTTGGCTGGAGGTGTGTGATATCTGCGTTAGCAGAAGTAGTGTATTTCAGCCCCATGAAATCCCCTCTTGATCCCAAATGGCGAGAGGTTGGCTTCTGCTCTGAAATATTTCACATGTGCCATTTTTGATATTCTGTCTCAAAATATGTCTGCTATTCCTTCAAACACCCTGTCCTTCTCTGAATCACCCTATGCATCCAGCTTCTAACAAAATCCTGCCATGTCTTAGGCTGCTTGAAAGGCCACGGTGACAGCATTTGATCAGTCTCAACCACAGTTTCCTCCTCTGTAAGGAGAAGGGGAAAAGAAGAAGCCCCACATCTCCAAATGTCCTCTGATGCTTAGTTCACTGATGTAAAGCTCCCTGTGACCCACCACGAAATGTCCAGAGCAATGATGTGGAATTAACCCTACCCTTCAAACCCCACAGGTTCTTCCTTCTTTTCCTCAATCATTTTCATTCCCTTTACACAACATGAGCAACATTTGACCTTCAGAGCCGAGCACTGGGTCGAGCTAAGGATAATAATACACATATTGGACTCAGCCACAGAGTGATGCATCCTGCACCCTGCCTTAGAGCAGTACCTATTCACAGCCCATCCTAACAGTGCCACTGGCTCACTTTGCTTATGAATAAACATACAGAAATTCTGCAAGCCCAGGGGCTTCTCTTTCAGTCAGCATTTTGCATCCCAGGATGATAGCTCCTTGTCAAGTGTGGGAAGCAGATCAGCGGTGAAATCTTCAGTGGATAGTTAGCCTCGCTGAAGCTGCTGGAAGTAAACAAACCTTCCCCCAAAGTCATGATCGCTCTGAAACCCGCGGGAAGGCAGGCACACAGCTGTGCCAAGGCTTGCAGCAAGGCTGCTGCATCTGCTCCTGGCAGGAGGGACCTCGATGAATTCAGCTGCGGCACCCACCTGATCTTCTGGGCTTCCATGGGGAAGGGCTCAGAGCCCTAGGAGACCTGTGGGAACAGGAGATGCCACACGTGGTATGTGGAAGTGGGACCCAGTTGGAGATGCAGACACCAGAACATAGATCTTAAATGTGGTAGCTGTCCTGCTGTAGCCAACGGGGCTTGATCTGACTGCCCAAACCTGGATGTCTCAGAGCCATCTGCGGAGTCCTGCTTGGCTCCAAGCGCTCCACAAGATGTGGTTTTGCACTGTATCTGCCAGGCCCATGCAGATGTCCCACAGCATGTCAAGGAGTGCAAGACACCCGTGTTTAGGTGACTGAATGAGCCCTTGGCACAATCTGAAGCTGAATCCCTTGAACCTTCTGTAGTTTTCCCATACAAAACTGTCCACGCTTAGAACAAAAAGGAGCTGAGAGCCCTTGTGGGACGGTTTGGGGATCTCAGCTCCAGAACAGGGCACTCTGAGACCCAGAGCTGCCCAGGACAAGATTTGGTTGTGCCCAAGCTGCTCCAGGCTGGCATCTAGTACAAGGGTGGACCTGTCTGTGTGCCACCCCAGGTTTGTGCTGGGAGGCAATGCAGGACTGTAGGACAAAGAATATCCTTGTGGCTAAGGAGCAGGAACTCCTTTTTGGCCATCCTGGTTGCCACCAGGGGAGATTAGGATCCTGCCATACACCTGGCTCCATGTAACTCTTAAAATTTACTGCTGTCATCGAGAGAAGAGGGAAATGATGCTTTTCAGCCCTTGTGCTTTGCCTTTACCCTGCTGCTCCCAGGAGAACAGTAACTGACCAGGGTGAATGACAGGGAAAGCTCCACGGCACTCGTTCCAGCAAAGCGAACTCTGACTTGGGGTGAAATGCAGTCATTAGCTTTAATGGCAGGATAAGGATTAACGCAGGTAGCAGGCAGCTGATGGATCGGCCTGGAGGATGCCTGCAGCCCCTGTCACTTCTGCAAGCTGCACATCGCTGGTCTGAAAGATGCAGGAGGGTTTAAAGGGTCAGTGGGGTCTGGGGAGCAGGTCCTGCAGGAGAGCAGACATTTTGGGTGCAACCACACCAACAAACAGACCAGGTCTTCTCTGCTGACTGTCAGCCCCCAGGCGCCTATCTGCACATGTTTTAGTCATTAATTCCTGCGCTCCCTTCTGCAGCGCTCTGTCGGCAGTGCAGCTGGGTTCACACCACGCCTGGCTCCGTCCTCTCGCAGACCTTGCCTTGCAAAAAACCCACGGTCACCCTGAGCCACGTCGGTGCATGCAACGCGCTCATTTGGGTTCTGCTACCCGCTCATTTGGGTTCATGCCCTACAAGCCCAACTTTGAGGAGCTATAGCTTGGCTTGTATATTACTTCAGTCACTTTGAAATTAAAAGAACATCATCTTCATCATCAAGAACAATAAGTAGTACAATTACTACAATTAGTAGTAATAATAATAATAATAATAATAATGATGCATGAATGTGGTTAATCCACTCTAGCAGGACTTGTGTTGAGCATTGTGGACACAAGCCCTATAGTGACATTTCTCTGCACCCAACAGGAACCAAAGATCTCTCCCTTAGCTGTGTGGTTGTAGCCTTTGGTCAATGAGGCACAGACTGTAAAAATGAGCCATTTTTCCCTTTCCTGGAGTTTTTTGTCACCTCATTGAGGACACTGCAGGACCCCATCATGCCAACGTTGTGTGCTTCCAGACTTGGGGTTCCCTTGCTCTGCATTTAAACCAGCAGGTCTTCCATGAAGAACGTGCAACCATATTTCATGGTTTGGTCTCTGCAGAAAAGGATTCAACCCAAAACAACTGCTTGCACTTGGAAAACTTTTAGCCTCTCCCAAATCCTGCTTGCCAAGATCCATAATCAACTGCAATACAGCAAACGTCCACAGAGATGATCTTCTATTGTTACTTTTTTAAAATTATCAGTACAAGGAATGTTTTCCAGACACAGTGCAGGAAACTGCAGTAAGAACTGGCCTGGTGATGGAGAAACACCAGTCAGTGAGCATTACGTGTTAGTAAACTTTTCCCTCGCATGGAGGATTAGGGTTTCGGAGTCGCTGTGGAATGCCCCACTTCTGCTTATGATCCTGCATGACAGATATGTACTTTTTAACATATATAGCTTTGCCTTTTCAAACATTAAAAAAGCAGCCTATCAACCCGGGTGATGTATTGGACTTTTAACAGCCCAGCAGGCTTATAACAACTTACTCCGGAAATATGATCCAGACAAAGGAAAAAAAAAAAAAAAAACAACATTGCTAACATCTATTGAAATTTACCCTGACATAGGCTTGAAGTTCCATGCAACATATTGTGCTTTTCTTTTTGGCACCAAAAATAAAAATAAAAAATCCATGGTTTGGATTATAAACCCATTATAAGGAAAAAATAGCAGATCGGGGTGGGAGATAGCTGAGTAGCTCCTCTGAGGTCAAAAAGCACCTGCAACGAGATGTGAATCTAGCTGTGGTTTAGCCACAGACACAAGCTTAAGGCTGAACAATTCGGCTGAACCACACAATGCTGATGTGCCTACCAGCTGAACCCTTTAGCACGGGGGCTATTGGGGAAAACGGGGACACAGGGACCTTGGGTAACATTGAGAAGGGACCTTCTTGTCAATCTTGGCCTTCTCTCTCCCGTGAACTGAAATTCTGGACATGCTACAGACCAGTGGGTCTGCAGTCCCGTGTTTGTCCAGGTGAGAAAAGCTCAGATGGGAGACGTGGAGCTGTGGCAAGACCACAATGACCTAAGAAGAGCCTGATTGCTCTGGATGGTGATGTGTTTTTGGTTGCCATGCGGTTTCCTTGGGGCTGTTGGCCACTGCATGAACAGGTCTTACCCAACCAAGCCTCAACAGGCCCAGTAAAGCTCTGGTGAACCTTTGTCCTCTCCACTTGCCTTGGAGAGAGGGAAGTTAGCAGCTTTGCAGCCTGATGAGACCTGCCTTAAGGAGGCATCAGCAAGGGTTGGGGGAAGTGTCTACAGCTGAGAAAAGAGGAGGTAGCTGGTCCTGGAGTCAGGTGCTGCTTGGCCTCACAGTTCCCTCTTCTTCTTGCTCTCTAGGTGCCTATTCCTTGTCCGTGAGAGACAGCGACTCTGCTCACGGGGACATCATCAAACACTACAGGATCCGCTCCTTGGATGGCGGGGGTTATTACATCTCCCCCAGGACGACGTTCGCCAGCCTGCCAGAGCTAATCCATCATTACAGCCGTGAGTTGCTTTCCTTCCCTAATGGGCCTGGGGTCTGCCTCGGGGGTCAGTGTGTGGGCAGAGGGAGGACAGGCTTGCTAGCCACCATCACTCCATCCACTCTCATGGGCCAGATGTGCTCCCCCAAGCAGAAACTGGGCTCTCATGTCTTATCTTTTGTCCTTGGGCATTGTGAGGGTGAGCTCTGCCCACAGCCCTATAACCAGGGAGTTTCTCCTACCATGAGCGCAAAGAGATGAACGCTGGAGGGATAGGCAGGAGGGATGCCTGGAAAGCAGGGCTAGGACTTACCAGACAGGAAAATTTGCACCTCTGTGACTCTTCTTGAGCTTTTTCCTTTCACTGGGCCCATTCTGGATGCCTTGATCCCAGTGGCTGAAGCATTGTGCAGTTGTGGAGGTGTCCCATGAGCTGACTTCTTCCTGTCACGGAGGAACAAGTTAGTTTTGGGCTGCAAGTTTTGTGTCGAACTGCCCATTGACCTGTCCTGTGGTTTCTCCTCCGACAGAGAAGGTAGACGGCCTGTGCCAGAGGCTCACAGCTCCCTGCATATCCCTGGTTCCCCAGAGGCCCTGGGCACAGGACGAGTGGGAGATCCCGCGGGAGTCTCTGAAACTTGTGAAGAAACTTGGCAGTGGGCAGTTTGGGGAAGTGTGGATGGGTAAGTACAATGCCCCCCATTCCAGGAAGGAAATATATAAACAGAGGAGACAGAAAACCCTCTTTCCCTAAGACAGGACTGCTCTGGGCTTGAGGATCCTAAAGCATGAACACATGCTTTATGGGTACACCTGTAGCAGTAGATTTTGTACTCCTGGAAGGACCAGACAGGTTGTTTGCATGGCTCCGTGGTCCAGCATGGGTTTCATAGGCTAGATGTATGCGAGGGGTCTCCAAGTAACTATGTACTCACTTCCCAGGGCATGCTCTCATTCTCTCTGGAAATCCCGGACAGCAATCTGGGATCGTAATTTACCTGGGTGACGCTGCCCTACTTTTTCTGCTTCTCTCTTCTACTTTATAACCCAGACCCAAATCCCTCGTACGTCCCTGCCCATTGCTAACCAGCGGGAGAGGAAGTGGGGCGAGCTCAGCTTCCTCTGCTGTCCCCTTTGGGGTTGCCTGTTGCCTTGGCAATTGAGATTGCGGCCAGCACCAGACTGAGCTGACCTCCTGGCTGCAGAGTCCTGTTTTTCTTGAGTATTTGGTTTATTTGAAAACCTAGCCAGTGGATGGCTCTGGGGATTTCACCCTGGGAGGGCCCTGGGAGGGCTGTGGGAGAAACTCATCAACTCATGAGCCTCCTTCACCTAGAGAAGGGATGACTTTTGATAAAGCCATATTGATTGACAAACATGCCATGCCTCTCCTTTCCCCTCTTATACTTATTGGTTGCTCAGATCCCAGTGTGCTGAGATTTAGTACTCACTCACTTTTCTGTTTCCGAATCCACCAGCTCTTCTGCTCCTTATTTTGTGGCCTGACAGTGCCCGTAGAGATGCCAAAATTCCTCACTGCATCATTATCTCTTTGCAGGCTACTACAAGAACAACATCAAGGTGGCTGTGAAGACCATGAAGGAGGGCAGCATGGATCCTGACGCCTTCTTGGCAGAGGCAAACCTGATGAAGAGGCTCCAGCATAACAAACTGGTCCGGCTATATGCGGTGGTCACAAAGCAGCCAATCTACATTGTGACAGAGTACATGGCCAATGGTAAAGAGCCTCATGTAACATTTTTGCTGAGTTTCTGCAAAATTGGGTCATTAAACTGACTGGTACTCCCATCCATAATGGGAAGGGGGGGTGAGCATTGTACCCAATCCGTAAGGAAAGGACTAAATGGTCTACAAGGCTTTTTCTAGGACTATAAGAGACTTTCTGGGTAATTAAATATGTGCTCACAAATTTCATAAGCCACTTCACAAGATGGTGATGCTCCATTTCAAGAGCATTTAAAGTTCTGATCTCGACCATTCCAAATTTTTACTCTCTTCATGGTGACATTGTCCTTTCTTTTGCCCCTCTATCCATGAGGCTTGGGGTGAAGAATGTCCAGCACTTTGCAAAAGGTGTGTGCATTAATAGAGGGGGGAATTGGGCTGCTTTTGGGAACTTTCCTAATAGAAGGTGCTCCAGGGGACACCCACTGTCAACCCTCAGATTTTCTTTAAGATTCAGGCAGATTTGTTGCATATACTCAGAAAAGCACCAGGGAAAACAAATGCATAGGCTTATTTGGAAGCATCACAGCGGTCTCTCCTTTTCTGCAGGGTGTTTGCTGGATTACTTGAAGACAGAAGAAGGAAGCCAGCTGAATCTCCCAAAACTCATTGATATGTCTGCTCAGGTTAGTGAACAGCCTCTGGAAACGGACTCGAGGCCACGATTTGTTGTCTCAGTGAAATTCTTGCAAGTTTGAAGTCTGTGTCAGCATCGAGTGTCACGGAGAAAAACAGCACCTCCTGGTGTGCTGTCTGAGGGTTTCTCTCTCAGCACTCGTGTTCATGTGCAAGTCAGCTCTGCAATGCTCTGCACTCCTTAGGGCAGACTCTGGGGAACTTAGTACAGGGCTGGAGGGTTGTTTTGTTTTGTTTTGTTTTGTTTCGTTTTGTTTTTCTGGCTTACTGAGCAGGAAAAAGTCTGTTTCTCTTTTTACCAAAGGGATGAGAAAGCTCAACAAAGAGACTTTCTGTATAGAGACACACTGGCTTTCAACAGTTCTTCCCTCTTGACAATTAGGCATAAAGAATTATGTGTCCCTCAAATCTGGAAATATTGTTATTTATAAGAAACATTTGCCTTTATAGGTTTGTATCCCTCTAAGCATCTCCAGGCTGTAAATGTTAATGGTTGGTTATAGATCCAACTGCGGCATCCTTATTTAGTACCTTTCCCTCCCTCCCTCCCTCAATTTTTCATTCCTTCATTCCTTCTCTTAAAAGATATAGCCAGTGGTTTATTTTAAATACCTAGTGATAAAGAGAATGGTCCAAATTCCTTGGTACTACGCAGCCCTTAGGTTGATAGGAGATTTACACCACAGAACGTGGCTCGATGCATTTCTATGGAAGAGGAAAGCACCACAGCCTGAGCAATCTGCTCTCACAGATGTGACCCAAACAGCTCCACAGCAAAGCTGTCAGCCGACACCATATGCTGGTGTGAGACACCAACAGCAGAAGCTCCGAGTCTTTATGCAGTTCTTTAACACAACATTTATAACTTGCAATATTTAGCATGTGGAACAGCAAAGCATTTCCAGGCAGGTGTGTGGGAGCATTTGGGGCTGGGGCAATGGCCTTGTTTGTCCCAAGCAATGGTGTTGTATAACTCTGACAACACGCTGGTTGCAGGAGGATCCCAGCAGGATTCAGACATGCACTCAGTAGCTCTGGGAGGAAGAGGAGGAGGAAGAGATATTTTGCAATCGCTGCTCATCTGCGGTGTCAGGATGACATCACGACCCAACAGGCGCCCAGCCCTTTCGAGAGCAATTTTGGATTCAATTGCATCTGTTGGAGATAAAATTAGAAAGCTCTGGGCTGATGCACTCGATCCTGTGGTCAGTCTCAGGGGTGAAAGCTCGAAAGCTCTCTGGGCTGGAACCAGCCCATCGCTGGGTGCTATCTCATTAACATCAGGACAGGAAATTACATCAATTCTTCCATTTTCCACTGCAGCAAACAACACTTGCACTGAAGGGGTGTTGACACAGGTTAGAAATGCAGCATTGGAAAGTATGTGTTAGTATCCTGTTTGAAACCACATGTAAGCAGAGATGCTGATGTGAATCTGTATGGAGTGGAAAATCGCTCTGCCTTCACCCGCAGGCGTTTAGAGGTTTAAATAGATGCTAACCATTATTAGAAGGGGTTGCGTGCATCCACTCACCCTCCTGATAAACACCTCGCCCAAATCTGGACTTGGCTAATAGAGCAGCCTCACAGCTTTGCAATCCCCCTGTGCTACATCACCCAGCAATAAAAGATTGCTGCCCACATTTATAGGTACTCATCACACACCAGACACCTCCCCTAGCTGCTCCCTGCTCAGGATCTCAGGAGCAGGAACCTCCCAAAGTAAAGTTTGGAGGTGGTTGAAGAAGGCAGCATGTGCCCAGGATGCAGGACTTGCCCAGGACAAGGGATTTGCCCACGGGCATACCCTCTGTCTCACTCATATTTCTATACATTTCTGGGTCTTCTGCTCTACTGCATCCTGTAGGTATCAGAGGGATACTACGTTGTGTCCATGGGTCCTAGTCTGGATCCAGCCCAGGGAAAACAAACATCAGTCTCATCTGTGTTGTGGAAGGATCTCCAGGGGTCTCATCCCCACCCCAGAGCAGACCAGCTAGGGAAAAGGGAGGTTACTGAAAATTATCTGGTTGTCCCTTATCTGGACTTTGGTACTGTGACTGAGGGACAGGCAAGCCCTTTGAGTTGTTTTTTTTATTTTTTCTTCTTCTTCTTTTCCTTTTTTTTTTTTTTTTTTAATTCACTTAATCTGTAGTATTTATAAATAACTAGTGGGGGGAGTCTTGTGGCAGAAACTGGGAATCCAGTGATGTGGCTTCAGGTTTGCTTCAACTTTCCTAACCTTGCTACAGACACAGCTCAAAGCCACAACTTCTGAGCAAAACAGAGAGTGACACTTCTGCTCTGCTCGACTTGGCTGCTTAAAGCTTTGGGACGCCAGCTGCATGCTGGTAGAGCTGCACCTAAACACATATGCGTGGGTGATATGTATTTATGGATGGATGGGTCTGTCTGCTTCTTTATCTACCTGTTTATTGATCTGTCTGTCCATCCATCCATCCATGGATGGAGGTCCGTGCACATGGAGGCATGTGGACAACCCTACAAACTTACTGTGCATTTGTAAATGGGGTTGAGATGCAGCCAGGCTGAGATATCATGGGAAGGTGCTGATGAAGATGGGCTCTTTCCTCCTCTCCTAGGTGGCAGAGGGGATGGCATACATTGAGCGAATGAATTCCATCCACCGTGACCTGAGAGCCGCCAACATTCTCGTCTCGGAGACGCTCTGCTGCAAAATTGCTGATTTTGGCCTGGCCAGGATCATCGAGGACGAATACTTGGCGCAAGAAGGTGGGTGGCGTTCCCAGCATTGCCTCACCGACACATTTCCCTTATCTCCAGCTCTCCTGCCAGGCAGATCTGCCAAGACATGGGGCACCCGAGGGCTGAGCTGGGACCAGGCACAGGGCACTGCCATCATTGGCGTGAGACCAGAGCCCCCTTTCTGCTGCTGTCAGCACCCAGGAAGCAGGCAGAGCAAGCACGAGAGCCAAAAATGGGCTCCCACAAGAAGCAGCAGCACTTGGGGACATTAAAAAGCAAGTGAAGTTTGCAGAGGGAAAGGGGATTAAAAAAAAGTCTTTTGGCACTGTTTGGGGGAGTCCTGCTGAATCTCAGGTTGTGTTCCTAGAGAAATTTTGACCTCCAGTAGTGAAACTCACTGCCTGTACCTACATGTTAACAGTGAGTCAGCCCGAAGGGAAGGAAATAGCAGTGTAATTCAGTCACTGCACGCACGGGTCCGCAGAGGGGAGCTGGAGCCGTGTATCTGGACCTCGGGGAAATTTTCAGACGTCCCAGGCAAGCAAAGCCCAAAGCAGATCATGTCTCTTGAATAACAGTGACAGCTTACAAAGTGTGGGACAGGGTTTGAAGCCTGGCAGGTGTTTCCCGAGGGAACAGCACACCCAAAACATCTAAAACAAACAAACAAACCCAATATTCCCTGTATTAACACACAATGTCCTTATGGCTCCACCTGCAAAGCCAAACCCCTTGCTAGGGCTGCTGGATGTCTGAGCTGGTGGTGGACAGGAGAGCACACCCACGAGAGGTGGCAATTGGTTTGGTTGGTGCAGAAATCTGTCTACAGCCTTCTGGCAGCAGGGCTAAATCAAATTCCTCTGGTTGTGGCTTTTCTTCCTGTACTTCAAGGTCAATTACGAGAGGGTGCCATTCAGATTGTGAAGGGGCCCTATAGAGCATGAGGGAAATAGGAGAAATGATGGAAACCAAACAATTAAATCTCGCGTGGCGCTTACCAGAAAAAATTCAAATTCTGGAAACCCACCTTATTCCAGAGTTGGGATGAAGCTAAGATGCCCTATATGGAATATTTTGAGGAAAGGAAATTGAATATATATTTTTTTTTTATTTTACAATAGGAAAATTCTGATTGAACTTGCTATTCTCAGTATACTTTATGATACAAATTATGCCCATTTCAACATATAAAATTATTTCTAAATGGAAAAATCCCACAAACATCATTTGTGAAATGTCATGAAGGGATACTTTGAGATTGCTGCAATTATTTAGGGAACTTTTTGTCCTTAAGAGAAGTTTTGGTGAAATCAGTATAATTCTGTTAACATACTCAGAGGACCTACATCTCCAGTGGAAAACAATTCTTATCAGCATTTTTCCAGCTAGCTTTAATCTTGAATAACAACTGCCCCTCTATCTTCTTTGAACAATTTTCACTTAATAGATTGCATTTCCTAAACTCATCAGTCTGCTTGTCAAAAGTATGACATGCAAGAACAAAAGCACTTATTTCACACACTGCCTTTGGGCTTTCAGCCCTGCGAGGATACATACAAATACAACTGTGTTTTTCCCTGCAGTCTTTAACACGTTCAGTTCCTATGCCTCAAGGTTGGTTTTGTTTTGTTTTTTATTTAGCCTCAGCAAAACTGAAATTGCAATCATGTGGTCGTTGCTGGCTGTAGTTGCCGAAAAAAGATCTTGGTGGACAGAATCAAACAGGATGTTTTCTGTTTGTAGAACACATACGCAGATTTGAAAACCAGAGAACCTATGTCTGCATCATTTGTGCACTTTTGCTATAAATAGACCCTTAGAAGTGAGCAATTTTATACAGAAAAAAATCCTACTGTCATTGGCCTCTAATCGAGCTATGGTAAGCACTGACTTCAGGTAGCACAGGCACATCCTTTGGGCTGCAGGAACCCACTGGTTAGCATCTGAGGAGCAGTCGGTGTCCCGTGAGAGCTTCTGGCTGCTGAAGGTCTGCAGCAGTGGCTGCTCAGTGTCTGTGGTGCTGGTCCTGGGCTCCGTGCCTGGGAGTCCAGTGCTAAACACACAAGAGATGCAAAGGCGTGAGAAGACTGTAGATTCCTCTAACTTTATTAGTGAAATAGTTTAATTAGAGGGTTTTTGTATGCGTGTGCTTTTTTTTCTTTTTTTCTTTTTTTTTTTTTAATATGCATATTAGCAGCTACCTAACATATTATTTTTTTTCCATTATTTGGCTTCTGTGTATCAGTACCTATGCATGTTCATAAGGACATGTATGTCAAAAAGTCTTGAGAAATGAAATACCTTTGATGGCACTAGAAAATAGAACTGAGAGTGGCAAAGTGATGCCCGGCAGAAATGACCTTTTAATGAAGCAGGAGACAGGCAGCAATGACCTTCCCCTGGCCATTTCTCCTTAACTCCACAGCACCTTCAATATGTCCCATGACATCTCCCTGGTGCAGCCAAGGACTCAATTTTTGGGGAACCACTTGCTAATGCCTATGAGCACCTCCTAATTTTCTTTTTTCTTCCTCTGGACAGGGGCCAAGTTCCCGATCAAATGGACGGCGCCGGAGGCCATTAACTTTGGAGTTTTCACCATCAAATCCGACGTGTGGTCTTTTGGGATCCTCCTGACTGAAATCATAACCTATGGCAGGATCCCCTACCCAGGTACGGTGCGCTGTGAGTAAGGGAGGAGCATGCAGCAGCTTCAAAGCATCTAGCGATGTTTCATGCCTGGAGACATGTAGAGGGGAACTCCCAAAAAACTTCAAAACCCACAGAAGGGAGTTGGGGAGGGCGCAGAGGGATGGATGGGGGAATACAACCACAGATAGTGCCCATAATTGTGGTTTACCCTTGCCCCTGCATCCCCACGGTGCTGAATAACTCCTGCTGGTTGCGTTCCCCTCTAGGGATGACCAACCCCGAGGTGATTCGCAACCTGGAGCGGGGCTACCGCATGCCCTGCCCGGACATGTGTCCTGCCGAGCTCTACAACATCATCCTGAAATGCTGGCGGAACAAGCCCGAGGAGCGCCCGACCTTTGAGTACCTGCAGTCGGTCCTCGAGGACTTTTACACGGCCACGGAGAAGCAGTACGAGCCGGAGCCGCAGCTGTAGGCCACGGTCCCAGCAGCACCTGGGGACAGGTCTGGAGGAAAGCCACCATCCCACACGGCCCCGCGATGGCTCTCATCACGCCTTTCCCTTTCTCCTGTGTGCTGCCACAATGCGTTTGGAGACAGGGAAGGAGGAGGGACATGAGGGGAGGTGGCTGCTGCCAGCTCTGTTGCCGTCACCAAGACTGAAGAGGAGGCCAAGAGCTGGAGCAGCTCCTTCCTCCTCGGCCTTGGAGGGCTGCTCCCATCAGGGGACTCTACTGTGACCTTCTGCTGCCTCCTTCCTGACCCACCTGGGGGCAGAAAAGCCGCTCAGCCCCCCCAGCTGCCATCCCTCTACCCCCAAAAAGAAGGGAACACAGCCAGGAGTGGGGTATGGGGCGGCTGCACAGTGTCCCCCCGCGCTGATGGCACCGCCAGCATTAATACAGCCCCCTTCACGCCACGGGCAGGGGTGGGATGTGTCCTCTCTGCACCTCCGTGGGCCACACCAGGCCTCCGGGCTTTGGAGCAACCCCTCCACGTGGTGCCAACCCCAAATCCTTAATAAAGAACTGGATACGACCCTTTCCCATTTCTTTATTCGGGCGTCAGGATAAGAACATGCTCCTCCATCTCCCATGCCTCCTCCCAGCCCAGGGAGGAGAAGGGAAGAGGCCGTGGGGTTCCCTTGGGCTGTATGGGGGGTTTTGGGGTGGTACCGGGGTGCAGGGGGAGTCCCCAGGCAGCAGGGGGGGTCCCCAGGGTGCACCCCTGCGACCCCCGGCACAGGCAGGACGAGAGCCCAGAGGAAGGGGAGATGTTCATGGTGTGGCCACGAGATGTCCCTGCTTCCCTGCAAATCTGGGTGCCTCCCACAAGGGGGGTGGGAGTAAAAATTAAAATGAAATGAAATTAAATGAAATGAAATAAAAAAAATAAAATGAAATAAAATAAAATAAAATAAAATAAAATATGAAATAAAATAAAATAAAATAAAATAAAAAATAAAATAAAATAAAATAAAATAAAATAAAATAAAACAAAACAAAATAATAAAACCCTAAATAAAAAAGAGATCTCAGCTCTGCTGGGTCGGGGGAGTGGAGGATGAAGGAAAAAAGCACACAGCTCCCACCAAAGGGGCACGAGTAGCTCAGGAACGAGCACCAGGCTGGGAGCTGGGTGGGCTCCCGTTCAGATTGTGGCACGGAGCAGCGTCTCCCCAGGGTGCTCGCTCTGCTGGTTGCTCCATGAAGCAGAATTTGAGTCCTGCTGGGGAGGGAGCTTCTCATAGCATAACATCAGCAGGATGCCAGGAGAATGTGACAGCAGGGATGACTGCGGTCTGCCAGGGAAAATACCTGACCATCGCCAGCACGTGTCATGGAGCTACCTGTGCACACTGCTGCTGCGAGAGTGTTGGAAGTAAAAGGCACAAAAAGGTTCATAACGAATTTGTAGGGACAACTTAATCATTGACAGGTACATTCAGGTCAAGTTCATTCACCTGTCCTTTGCCTGTGGTGGGCCAAAATCCCTTGTTATGGTGCCAGCACCCTTTGCCATATATTCCTGATGGGATAATAATGCTTGTGTTGTTGTGAGCAGCACCTTGCCTAGCTTTAGACCCTGTATCCCTCCTTTGCAGACCCAGCACTGGGAGAAATAGCCCACAGGGACTGGCTGAGCGTTCTCAGAAGGCCAAAGTCTGCACACTGCTGGTTTGCACTAGCTGGAGGTGTCATTCCCTGCATCCCCAGGAGGGAAGGGGGCTTTAATTGCAGTAAATGAGGGCCCCAGACAGGGAAGGAGGGGAATTGGGTGAGATGACAGTACCTCATCTAGAGGTAGATCCAAAGGAGACGTGGTTACCTCCTGAGCACTTCTCTGAGCCACCAGCAATAAATCAGCATTGATCAGCAGGGCAGCAGCCATGCGGCCAGGGACCAGACACACTTACACAGACTTCTTCATCAAATAACCCCATCCAACCACCTCCATCTTCACAGCCCTGGTCCTGTGCCTCCTGAGCCATGTGCTAGTAGATCCTAGCACTAATTTGGGATGAAACAGCTTGTTTCCTGGTTCCACAGCACCAGCTATGGGCCCTATATCTATACGGAAGCAAGAAGCATTTATTAGTTATCTGTTCAATAATTTCACAGGAGATGAAGGAACGATATTCCACCTGCTCGAGCTCCTGCTTGGCCTTTCACATTTACCAGGAACTCAATGCTGGGCTAAGAGATTTCTATTAATGATAAGGCACACTGCAAATAAATACAGCTGAAGCACACGTGCCCCCTTGGTTGTAAATATTTTATTGAACCGAAAACTGTGGATCATTTATGCTGGAGCAAACAGGGAGGAAGAGCTGCAGGGTGTCTGCTAAGCACTTGTGCATTTCATTATCACCCAAGGCCAAGGAGTCAAGTATAGTAGCTCAATTTAGAAAGGAATGGGGTATTTTTATGGCCAATAACAACACGTGGCCGAGCCCAGGGTGAACAAAACAAAGAGGAGATTGCACTTCCTCTGCACTGGATGTCTTAGCCTTTTAATTCAAGTTGCACCAACATCTGCACCAGCAACGTGTCTCCAGGGGTTGCAGGAGACCCTGAGCCCCATGGGTTCAGGACAAAACCACGGGAACAGGAACCATGGATCCACCTCTGCTGAGATTATTTCGCTGGGGAGGAAAGGTCCCACGTCCAGTCTGTGCCCCAGACACGTACATCAGGGACTTTGGTCAAAACCCCAGGTGAGCAACCTCCAGCCCAGGAGGTGACTGTGTTGCAGGGGGCCAGGACATCTCCCAGGGCCTCAGGAAACTCTGCCAGATCCCCTTCACCCCCAAACCTATCTGGCAGCTCCGTGACGTGCCCCTTTCACCCAGCCAGAGGCTCACAGGTCAGTCACTGAGCAGAAGGATAGTAAAAGGGATCTGGGATCTCACACTGTGATCCTTCAGCGGTCCGCCACTGCTCAGACAGCTCGCTTACAAGTGCTCCGTGAAGCTACCCAAGCAGAGCACGCTGTTTATTTTGTGCAGGCATCAGGTTCTGCAAGGTGTTTTACAAGATAAGAGGTAATCCCGGCCTTAGACAGAGTATGAACTCTCCAAAAGGCCCAGACAAGGATTAAATGAGGTACTTAGTGATATATATCTTGCAGGGTAACCAAGAGAGTCCTTTCATTACTCCCCTAGGTGCCAACTGGTCTTTCCAAACACCACTGGAATGGTTTTTCCAATGCTCATACTGAAAGACCCAGAGCTCCACTAGCTGTCTTTGCTGTGCAGTGGTGGTCCCATCACTTCATCCCCATCCTTTTTCTGAAAATCCACCCATTAATCTAATGTCTTCTCTTGGTGTGGAGTATATCTGCGTTAACCCCCTGTTTGCAAGTGGTTTGAGGCTCTGGAGGGAAGGTTTCTGGTATTTCTCACCTTGTAGATGTGGAAATATTCTCCCGGCCACAGTGTAAAGCCTTCTGCAGGTGACAGCTGTGTGCTGGGATGTGTTAGCAAACTGGAAAGTGCGTCTGGAAACTTGGAGCCGGGACCAGGGGCGAGACGGGCATGGAAAAATCAGCAGGTGCTCAAAGGAGAGAGGTGGGAGCGAGGGAGAGCGAAGGAAAAGCAGGGAGAGGGCAGTGCCACGGAGCAGTAGGAGGAAATCAGGTTGGTTCTCTGATGCCTAACAAGCTGCGAGCTCCAGATGAGGCTTTTCCCATAACCCAGGCATCCACAGCCAGGTGGATTTTCTAGTGTCTGATATAAGACGAAGCATGGCATATGCTATGGTCTGTCCTAGATGTCTTTAGGAAGCTGAGTTAAAATCAGAGCAGAAGGAGGTTGGCAGAGATGGACAAGCAGGAGAGGAAGATGAGGGAGCACACAGTCCTGCCCTGGTGCTTCAGCAAAGACCTGGTGCTTCTCGAGGAAGGTTTCTCTACCCTCTGCTTTCTCCCTGTGCTTTAATTAACACCCCAGAGTGCCTGACTCTGGCTCACAGCAACCCTCTGCATGCAAGTCTTGGCCACAGCAGGGGCAAAGAAGTCCATTACCTTTCCAGACTTCTGGCTAAGAGCCTGGCACCCTGAAGTCCCAAGCTCCTTGCAGAACAGGGCACCTGGACACTGCCACGCTGCCACCAAAAAGCGAGGCAGGGCCCCCAAGAAGGGAGGCGGCAAGGAGCCCTCACCTTGCTCTGATTTACCTCCACCCACGCAGGGCAAGGCAAATATCCCCTGGCAAACACTGCAGAGCAAACAAGGGCATCAATGTCCTGCCAGGCTGAGCCTCGGTCTCTGGGCTGCCCCACCAAAGGGAACAAGGGCCATTTTTTTGGCCAGGAGGGCCCCCTGCCTGGCTGGACAACTTGCTAGCCTGGTGCTTACAGCCCAGGGATCTCATCTGGCTTGCTTCCTCAAGAAATCTTGGCTCAGAGCATCTCCAAGGGCTCAAATCTGGGTGTGCAAGGGGAGGGTGACCATCCCTGAGCACCCCCAAACCAAAGGAGAGGTTGCGTGGGTGGCAGAGAGCAGGGATGAGTCCCCAGCAATCCTGCCCAAGGAAAGGCTTCTCCACACCCACAGCCACCCAGAAAAACCCTCCGTGAGGAACAACAGCAGGGAAGGGCCTGAGGGGAGCCTTTTCTCTGCACTCAGGCTGCTCCAGAGAGGTTTGTGGGATGTGCCGAAGGCCTGGAGCTGGTTCTGAGTGACTTGACCATCCCTCAGCAAGTCGAGTCAGGTGTTGTGACACCATCTCTGGCTTGGAAAGTCTCTAAATCTCCTTGTTCTTTTCTCTCAGAACTCCTTCTGCACCCTTCCCCTGTTTTGTTTTTTTTTTCCTCATGGCAGCTGCAATTGCCCACCATTGGAGGCAGGTTTTGCTGTGGCCTGACAGGGTGCTCCTTCTCTAGGCTGCTTCCAGACATCCCTTCTCCAGAGATTCCCTCCCCAACATCCACCCAAGGTCACTCCCAGTTAAAATTAGAAGCTTATTCAGCACTGGCGAGAAGGGCCAGACAATCTCTCACAACCCACCCGGCATGAGCCTGCTCGTGAGCTCGTGATCCTGGGAGCTGGCGTCAGGGGGATCCAGCTCCAACTCCTCTCAGAGGTGAGTCCTCGCGCTCAGAAGAAAAGGATTCACAGCCAGCTCAGCCTCTTTGCCATAAAACCATGCTCCAGAGCTGTGCCAGCAAGAGTGGAGGAAAAAAAGTGGCCCTGGAGCATCCTCCAGTCCCCACCACCATCCTCTGAATGCCAGAGGTGTGCCCCCCCCTCGTTGTACCCAAGCCAGGCATTTCACAGCTCGTAATTGTCTCTGTGATAGCAGGAGAGTTCCCTCAGCCTTTCAAATCTATATTTAACTCGTCCTCACCTGATCCCTCTTCCTGGCCTTATCTTTCTTCTGTCTTTTTTTATTTTTTTTTCCAAGGCAGGCTGAAGCCACAGGGTGGAGGTAGCAGAAAGGTGGTGGGATGCTGTGATCCGTCCCTGCCTTGCATTAGGGATGCTCAGGGGTGTAATGTTTGGCCCACCAGGAAAGGAAAACCACAGCCTTGAGGCTGCCTTGCTAACAGCCTGGGCAAACATCTCCTGCCCCTTGCAGCAGCAACATTCAGGTAGCTTGTCCTTCTTGCAGCATGCATCAAAATTTGGTCCCAAGGAGGAAGAGCATCTCTGGTGTCCTCGTGTACTGGTCAGAACATCTCCTGCAGGCTCAGCTCAACCCACACATCAGTGCAGGAGCTGCTGGCAGCTGATGTGGGTGAGAGAATGGTGGCAGAATAAAATAAAATGAAATAAATAAAATAAAACAAAACAAAAATAAAATAAAATAAAATAAAATAAAATAAAATAAAATAAAATAAAATAAAATTAAAATAAAATAAAATAAAATAAAATAAAATAAAATAAAATAAAATAAAATAAAATAAAGAAATTGTGCACCTAGCTAGGAGGAAGGGATGAGCCCATTGGTTTCATCTTTGAAACTGCTGTGAATGAAAAACACCCGTGGCAGCAGTTTGAGGGAGGATATTCCTGAGGAACAGAGGTGTTTGTGTGATTAACAAAAGGCCAGTAGGAACTGCTGCACCCCATATTGCTCAGCTTTGGGCCATCCAGGCAAGGTGTGTCTCTTGCTGTGGCCCCGATTCCCTCCTCAGTAGGGTGATAATCGCAGAGGCTCCTGTGAGCTTCCAGGAAATGGCTAGCTGAGGAGAAGAGAGGGTCAACGGACGTCCTTCCTGAGGGAAAGACATGAACACAGTCTTTGTTAGATGCCACAAAGCTGAAAGAGATATCATAAATGCCCCTGATGTAGAAAAAAAGCTTCAGGTTGGAAGGGGCACCTCATAAGACAACAGGGAATGCAGCTGCAGGGGCCCACCCTCGCCACTGAGACTACGGGACATTCACCCACATTTCACAAAATACCTGGTTTGGGTGAAAAACTTATTGGGTCTCAGGTGGGCCAGGAAAACATCTCCAAAATTACTGAAACACTGGGGAAAAAAGTACTTCTCCAGATCTTCTTTCTGGGCCTTGACCCTGCAGACCACCTCAGTGACGTCCCTCACAAAACTTGTGTGAGGTAATTGCTTTATTTCAGCCCCTGCACAATCTTTCTGGTCCTGTCTGGAAACTTTCACTTCAGCTTTGGCTTCCCAAAGATGTGATGCTTTGAGGAAATTCTTCAGAGTAAGGTGCAAAATGGAGGTGCCTGGAAATGGGTCAAGGTGCTGAGGTAGTCTGGCAGCCAAGCCTGGGTGATGCACGCCTCAGGACATGGCACCTCGCTTAGCATTCCTGTCAGGGATACCCAGCTCAGGTATTAATGAGAATCGGGCCTTTCCTTTGGCCTCACACAGGTCTGAACCTTTATTTCTTCTGGATTTAGACATTGTGGTGGTCACCACATCTCCTTCAAGGGTTGGGAGGCAGCAGCAAGAAGGTGAGATGTGGTTACCAGCTAGCAGTGAGGTCTTGACACGAGACAAACAATACTTGCAATGTGAGAAAAATCTCAATAATTTTCTTCAGACAGGATCTGCGGAGGGTTACGGTCTGAGGAAGGGTCAGTAGTGTGGGTTCATGTAGGTGTGAGGCAGTTCATGTGGCCTCATTTGCCCAAAAACAGCTGCTGAGAGATCACAGCCACCCTAACGTATGGGAATGAGGACACCTTCCTCGGGCCTGTCTGCTACTGCTGGCTTTTGATGCTGAAATGCTTGCGTCCCTCTGTGTGTGACATTAACAGGGATTTAAGTCAGTTTTCTGAGTTTTCCTGGATCCTGAGCCTCTGCCCGGGGACTCCGGGAGAAAAACAGAGGAACAACTCCAGAGCAGTGATTGCAGCCTGTTCCAAGTGAAGAGTGGCATGTAGGAAGCCAGCCCAGAGCTGAGCTCATGTGTTTTATTTGGGAAGGAAGATCTGGCCTGGCCTCTACATTTCTCTCTGCTGAGGACTGGTAATGGGATGTGACCAACAACAGACCTTCTTCCCTATGTGCCTGATGCTCTCCCTTGAATATCACAAATTTGCCTTTGCCATTTTCATTGAATGACCTCTTCCTTTGCCATCTGCAACTGAGGACCTTGCTGGCCTTCCTTCTGCAGGACAAACCCTGTTCTGGGTGGTGTTGACTCTTCTTTACCTTAAACTTTTGAGCTCACACATTATGACTGCTGGTAAACAAAAAAAGCACCTGGCTTGTCCTCTGACCCTGAGGCCAGCTGGCCATGTCCATGCTACGAAAACCTCTCAGCCTCCAGAACAGAGTGGACACATCCAAAACACATTTGGGGAATGATGTGTGCAACCTCCAGATCCACGCACAGGGATTGTTCAGGTCTATACTGTTCAACCCGGGCTGAGCTGATGCTGGGATTATGTTGATAATTTAATGGTGTGGATCATCAAATTGTCAGCAGTATTGCATTTACTACTATAAATACACAAACTAAGCCTGGTTTTGCTGAAAATCACTAGGATTGGTTTTCGGCTGGTGGACAGAGCTATCCCACTGCTTGGGCCAGTGCTGCAGAGGGGGTTAGTCAGCCCAATTGGATGGACTGGGAAAAAGTACCTCTACCAGCTATGGACTGGTAATTATTTTTGCCAGGTGTTTAGATGCTCATAGAGGCTCTCATCCCTGGATCCACGTGGGCCAGGAGCCCCCCGTGCTGGCTGTATCTGTAGATCTCCTCTCCTGGAGCTGTGCAGGATCGCCGCACAGCTCACGTCGCACCGTAGGTGGTCCTCCAGCCCCACCGCATGGTCGCTTCCCTCTGATAACTCCGGGGTCTTAAAGGTCAGCCCAAGGGCAGCGGGTGGACATGTATCAACCAGCCTCGACGTGCTGCACTCCAGGAGTAGCTGTGTTTAGAGACAGCGACTCTCTGATCTTCAATAACCTGGCAGCAGCCTGTAAACAGTGGGCTCGATGTGATAGCATCCTCGGTGAGCAATTTACAGCCTTCCCCCTGATCCCGCATCCCTCTTCTCACTGCTATGGCACTGGGAGCCTGAGGGAGAGGGTTGCTCGGGGCCAAAATCGCCAAAAGCAGCTCATTTTGTAGCTGAGTGTCAGCGATGGTGGGCTGGAGAGTCAAAGAGTGCTGAAGGGGTGGGAGCACGAATGTGTGCATGTCCACCCTGCATGCACAGCTTGCCCTGCACGGGGGGGGGACCTCTCCATTGCTCAGGGAATGTGACAGTGATTTGGGGTTGGCTTCAAGGGAAATCAGTGGAAAGAAACCCCAATGAACCATGGATCAAGTCCCAGGTCTGCCAGGACTGACTTCCAAAGAGAAGAGAAAGCAAGCAAGTTGATGTCTGCATTGCCTTGATTTCTGTTTAACTCGTTTGATCTAAAAAGAGTGCAGATTGTGTAAAGCCCTGGCCACACGCCTATCACACCTTAACCCCAAGTGTGACCTGCAAGCCTAAAGCCATCTGTTGAGATAAAAGCAACACCCACCAGGCGATGGTGGGTTTTGCTGCCTGTTTCCCAGCCTCAGCTCCTTGCACACACTTATGGGTGGTGCAAGCACTGGAGATGGGCTGCACCTTGCTCAGGGGGTTTCTTACAGCCTTGCCCCCTGTGGATGCTGAAGGAGAGGATATTAGGATGGTTCACCCCAGGGGAGATGCCCAGCCAGTGTCCCCTCTAAAGAAGGGAGAGATCACAAAGACAGGGAGATGGAACAGGGACTTTCCAGCTGTGCTGTGTGGCACTGAAACACAGAGCTCCTGTGAACCACCACCTCCAAATTGTCTGTCCTGCTTGACCTGGCCCCATAAGCACTGCCCCGGGTGAGTCCCAGGCATGGTTTTGGGGTTGTCACCCCAAAATGGTCAGTTTGATCACAGCCATCCTTCTCTGATGGGGAAGAGAGTTTAATAGGATGGATCCCTGCTGCCCTGCTTGCCTTTGGGACCAGAGAATGCTTTATTTGCCTATTTGAGCGAACTGTGAATTGAGCCCCTGTGTTCCCTTTCTCCTGCACCTGGGAAAAAAATAAAAATAAAAATAAAAAAATAAAAAACACAAAGCACGAAGGCAGGAGAAATCAAAGTGCTCCCCAGCCACGTCCTCCCCTTCTTCCCTTTTCCCCCAGCAAGGCGGCGAGGTGAAGGCCACGGGACGGAGCCCAGCTGTGCCGGCTCTTTCCACCGCACTCTCCCATGCAGTCCCCGCTCCTCCTCCTCCTCCTCCTCAGCTTGCAGGAGGGCTGCAAAACAAGCCGGCCGTATCCCCCGCTCGCTCCGGAGCCCTTCCCTGGGGCTCAAGGTAACGGGAGGCGCACATCTGTGCCCCAGCCCCCCCAGGGGAATGTTCTGTACCCGGGCGCAGGAGCGTCACGGGGGGGGGACGCCTGCGTCAGGCCCTCCTGCCGGGGGGCCTTGACTGGTGGCTGGCAGCGGGAAGGACAGGGCTCTGCTTCCAGAGGGCAAGAACGGGGCTGGGGTCCCCTCTCCAGACCCCAGGGTGCTGCTTCGCTGGGCAGCACAGGGCTGCACCCAAGGAAGGTGCCGGATGCCCTCAGCAGCCTTAGCAGCACCATAGGATATTTATCCTAGACCCCATCTGCCTTGACCCTTCAGATATTAGGCATAGTATCCCTTACAAAGCATGTTATTTAAGGTCCTTTTGGATTTTCTTGCTGTTTGCACATGGACTGTAAGCCCCCTGTGATGTGTCCCCTGTGACTTCCCGTGGAAAGGATTTCCCCCGGTTCATGGCACTAATTGCCCATTTCCCCATGAAGTTTTCTGGCCGTAGCTCACCCAGATCTAATTTCCAGTGGAGGTTGGGAAATTGGAGCCACACCCTTCCCTTCTGGCTCCATAACTGGGAGATAAGGGAAGAAGAAACGGGATGAAGGCCCATTTGTCCCACATCACGCCAGTGTGGGTTCCCTAATAGCAACTTGGGGGTGAGCAGATCGAGCCCTCATCCTATGATGAGATCAGGATCTGAGCCTTCACAACAACAGGCTAATGGAGGGGATGATCCCGTAGGAGGGGATTGAGGGGTCTTCCAGGGAATGAAGACAAGGAAACATTAAGTCCCTCCCATGTCCAAAGCTGCCTGGAGGTCCGAAGGGCGCTGCAGATGCAGAAGTGCACTGGGACCAGCAGGTGCTGTACACAGGACAACGTCTCAGCCTTTGGGGCAGTCCAGCCAGCCAGTACTGATGGAAAAAAAAAAAAAAAGAGAATTTTCCATCCTGAAGAGAAAGCTGGTTCTTAGCCAGAGAAGGGCCTCTCTTTCCCTGGTCATCCCCTGACCACAACCGGTGCAGAGGATGTTGTATCGCCTCCTCCTGCCTCTTCTCCATCAGACGTTTGCCTGATTTATTATGGGGTTGGACCCGATGATCTCTTGAGGTCCCTTCTAACCCCTACAGTTCTGTGATTCTGTGATTTGCAGCATCGGGAAGATCCTGAGGGCTCAGTAGGGCCGGGTCACCTCCTCCCTGTAGGAACAGGAGCCTCAGGTCTGCTGGGAGCTCAGCCACATGTGAGCAGGGATGTCGCTTTGATCCACATCCTCTATAAGAAAGCTCGAGGCACTGCAATATCTCAGAGACAAGGCAGGACCTTGGTGGATCTCCAAGCCACATCTGACCCCCTAAAAAGCACATAATTGCCCCGTGGCTTTCCAGACAGCATCTTTTTCACCTCACCAAGTCCCCCTCAGCCTTTCCTCAGAGGCACCAGCCTCGCTCCACAAAGAAGGCTAGATTTTAGGCTCCCTACATTCATCTACAACAACCCCAGCACAGTGAAGCTCCAGGCTCACCTACAGCCCCCAGGCACGCTGCAACTAAGAAGTCCATCCTCTTAAGGCCATGGCATTCAATCCACACTCAGCAAAGAAATAAAATTTAGCTGAAATACAGTGTTTGGTCTGCCCAGCAATGCTTCTCTCTGCTTGCTTGAAAATTTATTTATTTGCTATTTGTTTCAGGGGATGTCTGCATATCTGGCTGCCTTTTGAGCTGCCTGTTCTCAGCACAAGTCAAGAACAAGAGCGACAAGCAGGAGAGAGGTTGGCCGCACGGATATGGGTAGGCAAGAAGCTGTTTGGCAGGGAGAGCTGACATTAACTGCTCAGGCTATTTAAAAAGGGTGATTTAATCAGCCAAGGTATTTCATGCCCAGCTCCGTGCATTTGGCAGTTTGCTGGAATCGGACCAGGGCGTTTTATCAGGAGCGAGGAAGGGAAGGAAAGGGCAAAGCAGATGTGGATGCAGATGAAAAAAAAATTAAAAAGAGAGCTTCCAAGGCTCTTCCATAAAGAAAAGCAAGGAAGAGAAAACAGAGTTAAAAATAATATCATGGCATGTTCTGGGCAGAGATACCAGCGTCCTAGGAAAAATATACACGCTTATATTTTGCCAAGAGGGAAATAAAAGGGAGGATGAGGGAGGATGCTGAGGCTGTTCTTTGCTTTGAAAATGAAGCAAGGTCAAAGAGCAGAGCTGGTCGCTGGGATTTTTCAACAGAATGTGCGTTTTATAGCTGGGCCTGAAACCTGCCAAGTGCAGAAATTTGCTCCTAGGGAGAAACACAGGCCAAACCATGCAGGACAGATCCACTAACATTGGCTGGTGTGCCACCTAATGAAGCTCAGATTGTACCGTGGACATCTTCAGATGGGGTAAATAGGACTTTTTGCCCTCGGTGGCCACCAGTTCAGTCCCTTCTGCTGTCGGAAAGTGCCGTCATCGTACAAGCATGAAGGGCCAGTGTCATCCAAGAATGAAGCACTAACTCTCTGGGATCTGAGAGGGAGTTAGGTACATGCATTCCTTTAAGAAGCTAGCCATAAAGGCTTGTCTGGGAAGACTTTTGCACCATTTTAACTTTATCTCTTCGAAACTGCTCTGGGCTTTGTCTGAGCTAACTGAAATTTTTCATGACAATCATTAATTCACTGGAAAAAATGCAGTTTCTTGGCAGATCGAGACTCTTTGCAAGTTCAGGTCAATTTTGGCAAGCCGTTTCAGCCAAAAAATGGGAAAAAACTTTAAAGTGGTTTGCCCTGAGTTCTGAAATGAAATTTCTTGCCTTTATTTATTTATTTATTTATTATTTTTTTTTGTGCAGTGGTTGTGCCTTGAAAGGAAGCTGTGCTTCCCTATTCAGTACCTTTGAGATTAAGTAAGAAAACCAGAGAAAATGAAATATTTGGCGTCGTTTCTCTGTCACTTGAAAAGAGTGCTCTGTGTTCTATTTTGGGGGAAGAAAGAGATTTGTCCCCTAACCCAAAAGTCCATTTCCCCTCGTTACACCTTCCAGCTCACCTGAATATTGATGCCAGGACACAGCCACTGCACAACAGCAGCTTCAACATCTGAACCAAGCAGGCTAAATGATAGAGAGCCCAGGTTTGCCAGCATAATTTGCAGTTATCCTGGGTCTCCTGCCAGCACGGGGACCACAGGTCTTCACCCCAGCTTTGGGAGATGTGATGTGGAAGCAGTCACAGTTAAAGTAGAGAAATCTCCACCAGGAGACACTGTGATGGTGATGTGAGGGAGCTCGACCTGCTGCAGCTTGTTCCTCTGCATTTTCCTCTTCTCACTGTACAATGTAACATCCCTTTAGCCCATTTTTCTGATCTTTTCAGCCAAAATCAGAGCTGTGTTTTATTTGTCCTTTGAGAAACTCCCCCAAACCAGCCTAACCTGGCTCCATCTCGTCCCCACTGCTTCCATGGGGAGCTATTTCCACCCCATGCACCTCTGATGGTAAAAACACTTATTCCCATTTTCTTTCCTACTGCAAGCAAAAGAAGAATCACTGCAACCCAGAAAAGCTGAAGCTACAGCCCTGTACCCCATTTCTGTAATAGAAAACAGCAAACTGCAGAAACTAACATCTGTCTTTCAAGAAAACCTGTACACCCCAAGGTCCCAGATAGTTCCAGGGATGAGCAAAAAGGCAGTATAGGGGCTCCTATAGGGACTTCTGGTTCGTTTTCAGCCTAGGATGACAGTAGTGGAAAGCCTTGCATTGATTATTTGGTGCATAAATGTCAGCTTTGGTCCTTTCTCAGCATCCCTTGGTGCTGAGACACAAAGTTCAGTGTTCTGGAGGCACGTGCTAAACACCAGTGTTTAGGTATCTAAATTCATCCTCCCCAGTACAGCCAGTAAAGCAGTGCAGCTGGATGCAGACGTCTGCCTTAGCAGGAGCTGAATCCCTCCACGCTCTGCTGTCTGGACGACACCTCCAGTGACTGGAACAGGAAGGCACATTAAACTGCCATTGTGAGCAAAGAAGCTGAAAAACTGCTTTGCCACAATATTTTTCAATGCAGAGGCAATTAATGATCAAATGTTATCCTTAGATCGCAGTCTGATCTGGAGGAGGCGTTGAAACGTGTAGGAGGAGGCCCAGTGTCTTAAGATTTGGGAAGATCTTTCAAGCTCTGGGTTTCACTTGGAGGAAGAGGTAAATGTCTGCTCCCTTTTCTACTTGTGTTCAGAGCAAAGGTAGAAATCACAGCACACATCTCCCAGCCCATTCCCTGCAGCACCGCCACCAGCAGCTCCCCACAACTCATGTCTTGCTTCAGCAGCTCCTAAGCCCTGTGGTTTGGGCAGTAACTAAATCTCATCACTTCCCCATGGTGCAGTTTCCCATAAGTCATAGTGTCCTTATTTTCTTGTAATTAAACCCCACACCTTCCGGGGTATTTTAAGGAAGCCAGTGGCTGCTAGGGGATGTTGAAAGCACAGTTTCTCCAGCATGGTCTCCAGCATGACCTGCCAGGTTTGGTGCACGTGTCTATCAGGAGAAGGATCTGTCCCATGACTTAAGCAGTTCTAGGTGATATTGCCTCTGATGAGAAAGCTGGTTTAGAAAGGTCAAGGAACAATATATAGCAATCAGAGGAAGCAAAGACTCTCGTCCTATTGCTTTGAGACCAGTCTGAATCCCAGATATATTATATATATAATATATATGTAACAATAATATATTATTATATATATTATTTTTCTTTTTATTTTATTGCAACCCCAGTCCTTACAAAGACCTGGCACAGCATCACAAATTTTTTCACTGGTGTAACTGCAGGTTTGGCAGCCTGTGGCACAGACCCTGGGGACATCATTAGGGCCAGATGCCCCCAAATTGGCTCACAGCCACAGGGAATAAAACCTGGCATGAGACCCTTGGAGTCTGGAAGGGTTTGTTCCCAAACACCTGTAAAATGCTGCAGACAACAACCAAAAGAAAGCTCAGAGAGTGGCTCCACTTCCATTTATTTCTCTCCAAATGCAGTTGCTCAGGTGACGCCACCCCTTGGGACTGGCAGCTCCAAGCAGTCACGGAATAACTTTCCTTTGAGTCACCAGCATGGTCCAGGTGGGAAACCTGAAGGTGTTTTTTGGTGAAATGTGAAGATATTTTTTTCACAGAGGAAATTCAAAGTCAGTTTGTCTCGGTTTGCTTGAGACATCCTGGAGCACACAGGCAAAGCCAGGCTTTGTGGCACCTTCCCACGTGTCATATCTCGAGTCCCTGAGGAAGCTTTCAGGTTTACACAAACCCCACGATGTTTTACAAACATTGCTGGCTTTCAGCTATCTTCCCCCTCCTGGATGATTTCATGTTTTCTCCAAGAATGTGGGGGCTGGCAACTTTTGAAGCTGAAAGTGCAAGGTCTTCACTTTGTACTGAGGTCTGGGGGTTCCCAAAAAAGGCCAAGCCAACAGCAGATTTGCAGAAAATCTGTGACGGGCAACATCACTTCCCAGGTGATCTCAGAGTCTTCCTTGGTTTGGGTGGATTTGTCTCCAGGAGGGTTAAAGGGACAATTAGCTGCTGTCCTGTTCTTGAAGAATAATGTTCATTTCAAACAACCGTCGGTCACAAGACACAGGAAGAGCACTGAACGCTGGGACAAATGAACAAAACTGAGATGTTAAAAAATGCAGAGGGACTGCCAGGAAACACTCAGGACATCTGAATCACAGCAGGGGAAATGAGATGAAAGCAAGACCTAATTTGGGGACGAACTGTCCAATTTGCATTCATTATCCTCACCCCCTTGCCTTTTCTTTGGCCATTTTTAGATCCAGAAACTTTTATTAGGTTCTCAGATATTCAAGATTGTTTTCATGCAACCTGTTCTAGGACCTGCTGGCCTCCAGGGGTCCCTTCCAAGCTCGTTCTGTGATTCTGTGAGCTCTGAAAAATATTTTCCAAGACATTCTTCTTAGGTTTTGCCACTCTAAATGTTATCACCCGGCACAAGCGATGCAGATTGCGGAAGACCAGAGGGAGAAGGGGTCTGTGCCTATCGATCAGGGGCTGCTGGGGCAGGGGGCTCCAGCCTCTATCCCCACTGTCTTCCACTTCAGCAGAGTCTGCTTGTGCAGGGGAGCACTGTGAGGATGAAATGTTAGCCACACTTCCCTACCCTGGGTTACCTTCACGGTCTGGAAATCACGTATATTTTTGATACATAGCTGGCCAACTTCAGCAAGAGGGCTGGAGGTGGGGGTCATAGCTCCTTCCTGGGAAAGAGATGATTTTGGTCTCAGTTTTCTGAGCCTGAGAGGGACTGGGAACTGAAATCTGCTTCTCCTCTCCCAAGCAATCCAATTCTGCCCCTTCCAAGAAGTGCCACAGAGAGGGTATCCACGATGGGACAGTATTTGGGACCTTGGTGGGGATGGGGACCCAAACTGCTCTCACTAGGAAATCCTTCAGCAGCCTTGAAAGAGAGAAATTTATCCATCTGCAGCCATTTACAATTTTCAGCCATTCCTTTCGGTGGTAACAGACCGATTTCTGCTGCAAAAAGAAAGCATTTCACCCCCCAAAAAACCCACTAAGAATAAAACATGAAAAAATAATTGTGTCCCCTTCTCCCTTCCAAAAACATCTCAAATGAATAACTTCTAAATTATTCCTTAATTCTGAGCTACCATCTCACATGGCAGCACGAAGGATGCTGCTGAGACCTACAAACTCAGCTCATGCAGGGCCAGGACGTGCAGCTGGGGGGAAGCACCGTGTCCCCTCCGCACTGCTCTCAGATCCCCGGCCACTCGCTGGCAGGCTCTGAAAGGAGATGCAAGCCATCCAAAGCGTCCCACCGACCCGGGGGGGCAGGGGATGGGGCGAAAGCAGTGTTTTCTCATAAATCTGAGCAATATGTATATCACTTTAATTGATGTCAAACTTTCAGCCTGACATGCTTTATAAACCCCGGGTGGCTTTGATCTCCTTGTCTTTGCCTATAAATGCAAGGATTACAAAAACATTCCGAAAAAAGAAAAAAAAAAAAAAAGGCACCAGCACCAAAAATGTCTTTCACCGAGGTACTTTGCTCCAGCAGATAAGGCTAATAAGCAAAGAAACCCCAGGTATTAGGCAACGAGGCTTTTCAGGAACGTACTCCAGGCGGAGGGGGGCGAAGCGGCTGAAGGATATTGATGCTTATGCTCCCCCTGTCATTATTTCACGATATTGTTTATATCCCCGGGATGTGGATAAAGGTAGCTGTCACTTCTGGCACCGGGAGATTACGGCGAACTGTGGCTGACACTGGCCAACGTTGGCTTGACTGACAGCCCCTCGTGGCATGGTTACTGTCAGAGCCCTCGGTGGGCTGGGGGTGCCCAGGAAGAGGGAGGGAAGGGGGGTTTTGGGAGAGCCACGGGCTCTGCTTGGCCTCCAGCACATCCCCATTGAGCAGGAGGTGGATAATGAAGCTGAGGGGAGGTGTTTTACCAGCCCTGACTCATGGATGCTGAGGTTCTTCTGAGGACCAAGGGTGGGAGGTGGCTCGGTGCCCTGCTCCCAAGGGGTGTTTGGGGACGTGGTTGGGGTTCTGCAGTGCCTCCACTGAGCAAGGCAAGTGGAGTCTCTGCAGGAAGAGAAGGGTGGAAATGGAGATGTGAAAACAGAGCGAGGGAGGTTGTAGAGCTCCCTAGGGGACTTGTTGTCCTAAATCAGGACTCAAGTCTGGATTAAGACTAATCAATTTGTCCCAGCCAATGTCTCCCTGTGAGCTGGATGTCTAAATTCTCTTTATATTCCCTTTATTCCCTCTGGTACCCTCAGACAGCATTTAGTGGATTGAATAATGACACTTGAGATGTCTACAAGCATTGGAGATGCTGCCATATCAACAGAGGGCCAGCAGCTATGGCACAAGACTTTCACCCCTCTGAACAGGGTGCCCAGCCACCTTAGGCACCCTTGTGGACACCAAATCCCACCCCAGTATTGCCTGGAGCTGCCACAGCTTCTTGCTCTGCTCTTCACAGAGACCAAGGTTTGGTTGGCCAGCTGGACCGACAACAAGCGGTCACCGGAATGTGGGTGTCCCACCTCTGCAGACTCATGTCCATGCCCGTTGTAATGGGAGCGGCTCTTCCCAGTCCCTGGGGAAACTGGGAGGTGTCTGACCCTTTGGGGAGCTCCGTGGGGCTGGGGCGTTATGTCTGAAGTTAGCTCTGGAGTGATCTCCTCGGTGCTGGGGAGGTCTCAGCTGGAGCACGGGGCTCCCTCCTGGGCCCTGGGTTTTGAGGGAAAAAGGGGTCAAACTGGGGCCAGCCTAAAAAAAAGGCAAAGAGCACAACTAAAGGAGTAGAACCGACAGATTAAGGAGGAAAACCCAGGGACAGGGACTGTCTTTTGATGGCATTACTTGGGTCACTCTGGGTGAGCTCTAACAGGCTTCGTCAGTTAAAATAAGGGGCAGGGATTTCCAGCCCTGGCT
Source organism: Cygnus olor (assembly GCF_009769625.2). Classification (NCBI taxonomy): domain Eukaryota; kingdom Metazoa; phylum Chordata; class Aves; order Anseriformes; family Anatidae; genus Cygnus; species Cygnus olor. The sequence goes on from NC_049171.1 coordinate 3,520,446, forward strand.
GTACTAGGGCTTGCCACATTTCTCTGAGACATTTTTCTCTTTCTCACTTTGTAGGATTTCACTTAAAAGATCAAAAAAAAAAAAAAATCAAACATGAAAACTAGATTCTGCACCATCCTTTGCATAAGACAGTGGAACATGGCTGAACTGAACACATGATGGGTTTTGATAGGAACACGGGTTTCAAAAAAGGAATCAGACATTTGTATGAATTAAATGACATGGTTAATTAACATGATTTAAGATGGCAAATGGTCTGGAGAGAATGTTAACTCTCCAGCTTCGGGGGTTGAAAGAAAGCTCCAGTTTTTACAAGTCCAGATAAGTCTTTTTTTGTTGTTGTTGAGAAATGGGAATTTGGCACCTAAATCAATTAGGCCTGCCAACTCTACAGAGAGGTTTATAACTGAGCACAGAATTAACCCCAGGCCTCGCAAACTGTACATCAAGCTGCACAGCAAGCACTGCCTCTCGCCTCTTTGCTTGGTGGAGTCGCATGGCCCGAAGACAGAAATTACTTTGCAGTAATGCTGTCAGAGACCGAAGCAAATCTGATGCTCCCAGATGTGTGGAGGGCACAGGCCTTGGCCTGTGACTGTAACTATCTGCAGACAGCGGATCCACCCATCTGAACATGAGAAGAAACGAAAGCATGCAATATTTCTGGCTTTCTGCCTCTCCACCAGACCTGAGCTGGCTGTGTGAGGAACCTCATGCAAAGTCCAGGGTTGTTCTAAGGCCCATGTTATGGAATCATTCAGGTTGGAAAAGCCCTCCAAGATCACCTGCTCCAACCATCCCCCTACCACCAATGTCACCCACTAACCCATGTCCCCAAGCACCACGTCCAACCTTTCCTTGAACACCCCCAGGGACGGTGACGCCACCACCTCCCTGGGCAACCCGTCCCAATGCCTGACTGCTCTTTCTGAGAAGAAATGTCTCCTCATTTCCAACCTGAACCTCCCCTGGCACAACTTGAGGCCATTCCCTCATGTGGTCCTGAACTCAGCTCTATTCACACCATCTGTCCTCAGGAATGACCGAGGTGGGGCCCTTCCAGGAAGCATGTTGGACCACTTTGTTCATCATGACCACAAGGGCTGACAGAGGACACACATGGTGCGGTTTATGTCTAAATGATCTCGTAAATATGCCTTTGGGTTTGTTTTCTGTGTGTTTTGGTGATCTCTCTTCCAGCACGAATGGCTCACTCAACAGCCACTTGAAGCACAGAAACAGAAACCATGGCTTGCCAGTCGGTCTGACCTCAAGCCTGACTTTGGAGCCACTTCTTCCCAGCTGTGTACACAAAACTTGGCCAGTTGGGTCCAGACGTCCAGAGCCCAAGTGATCAGCTTTGCCGTGAGCGGCTTGATTCACTGCGAGTAGGCACTGAGTGATGTTTTAGCTGCCCTCAGCCTCCATCCAGCTGCTCTTCAGGGTTCGCACGGGTCTCCTACAGATCTGGTGCCATGTCCATGCAACCTGAATGCTCTAGCAAGGCTAGAGCATCTCAGAGGACACTAGGTGCCCACCTGTGTGCAGATGCATGGATGTCTCTGTTCAAGCTAATGACTCTAGGCTCCCTTTCCAATACTGCAGACCCTTGCAGACAGGCATGAATTGTTTGACCTCTCTGAAATGCCTGCCTTAGGCTGGGATGAGCAGTGCCTTTAGAAGTGCCTGTCTCTCTTCGCTGACTACAAAGGAGCTCGGGGTGATTAGCTCAGCTCTGGGATGTTTACAACGCGCACAGCAAAGTTTGACCAGAAGAATCTCACCCTTGGGCCTTTGCTATTCTGCATGTCCCCGTGTCCCTTCCAAGGCTGGGCTCCTAATAGGAAAAGGGGAAAAAAAGAAAGAAGAGGAGGCCCTCCCACTCCGTCTCTGCTTACATCGTCCTTACACTAAATGGAGAGGATCCTAATAGGATATTTAGAAGAGGTTAACTCTTCAGAAGCCTCCGTCTCTGCCCTACATCCTGGATGCCTGCCAGAGCAAAGCCAAGGATAACAAACCAGCTTTCGTTCAAGTATTCTGAGCCAATTAAAAAAGACAAATTAGTTTGGCCTTATCTCTCCCTCCTCCTCCCCCTTCCCACCCGAGAGACAAGAGGGGATTCGCGGAGGAATGTTTCTCCTCTCTGATGGCTCTGCCTCGCTGAACTCTTCAAGGTCTGTGATGGATGAAAGCTCTCTCTTCCATTACGCTTCCGACAGCCCGCAGGGTCCTAATGGGGCGGGGGGCAGGGGCAGCGCTGGGGGGACCGGAGTGGCAAAGTAGGGAGAAAGCTTCACATGGGCAATGAGCGCAATGGAGCTAATGGAGCTTTCTTCCCCATCCAAGCTCAGCCTGAGGATCTTAGCAACCTTGCAAGCCCCCGTGTGAGATAAACAAGAACCACCCTGTGCTATCTGCCCTTTTCTTTTGTCGTTCTCTCTTCTCCAGCATTTTTTGACACGTGGTCGCTAGATTTTCCATGCATTGCAAACAGAAATGCTGGCGTGGCGTGGATAGACCAGGAGGAAATAAAAGTATTTGACAGGAACGGCTTTTGGGAAGAACTCTCTGGTTCAACTCTGGGCTTTTTAAAGATAGCATGTGCTGGTTTGATCTCTGCCATGGTCTGAGCTCATCTGCATGAAAAGCAGGGCAAAAACATCTGAGCAGCCGCAGTGAGTCAGACCAGAGCTCTATCTGCTAACATGCTCTTTCCCAACCCTGGCCACTAGCAAATGTTTACGAAAAGGGTTTAAGAAGCAGGGCAAGAGGAGTGATACATCAGCAGGCTCAGCTGTGCTGTGGCCACATGCTCCCTGTGCCCAGAGTGGTTCAGATGGAGCACCCCAAAAAGCTGGGTGCTCTGCCTGAACCTCATTGGGATGAAGAAGGATTGTCGTGCTGGGAGCACAAAGGCATTGCCCTGTGCAGATTTAGGATGGATAAGGGTGGCACTTGTTGGTTTGGGCCAAAACTGTGCCAAGCATCTCACTGATGATACAGACAGCCAAGTTCCAGTATCTGTGTTTGGCACTGCTTAAATGATTAGTAGATCAGTGCCCTGTAATGGAAAAGTTCATCTAATTCCCAGGATTAGGAAGCCACTTGTTCTTGTTATTCATGATAACACTGAGCTCTTGTCATCCTACTCTTGTACTGTCTGCATTTCACAGCTGGGGAGATGCATGTTTACCTGATGAGACACTGCAAGAAGGGGAGCTTAAACCCCATTTTGCTTTCCAGACTAGCACTCCACTCGCTGGGTAGCTAACCATGCCATGCTTGGCTACCTAGTTCACTGGGGAAGGCAGAACAGGACTCAAGGCACACTGCAGTAACCCTAAGGTGTTCTGTCCCCATTCTATGGACCCGGTAATGAAAAAAGCCAAAGCATCCAAGCAATTCAGGAAAACAAGGCTTCTTGGTTTCCACCCAGTCATAATCTCCTAGACTTTTTAGGTACTTTGCGATATACATGTTCTAGGAGTCTAAATAGGAACACTCAAGGATGTCTTCACAGGAACAAGACAGCAAGAAAGATTGTTTAGAAAGGTCCTGGTGAAGTTGCTAGTCCCCTTTGTGAAACTTCTATTGGGAAAGAGTTGCATGCACTTGACCTTCTATCAGTGGTGTTCAACAGTTAGACACGTGGAGAAACAGCAGCAGGCCAGGAGGCAGAGGGACAGCAGAAGACAAGGGCTCTCGGAGAGGCAGGGGATGAAAAGGCAGAACAAATTGGAGTTCCATGCGGAGATGATGCTCATTTGCACCTTGTTATTTCCATGTGATTTGGGCTGAGATCTGAGTTGGTAGTGTTGGTGGTAGGGGAATTCTCTTCTTCCTGTTTGATTAGCATGACCAGGCAGATGTCACTGCTGTTACCTATCAGGATGCCAGAGAGGCCCAGATTTCCCACAGCACGAGCACATCTCAGAAAAGAGCAGTGCAAGGCTCCCCCTGCCTCACCCCACCGCTTGCCTCTTCCCCACCACCACCACTGCTTGGGAAGGAGATCATTAGAGGGAGGTTAATCCCTTATCTGCATCCTTATCTGCCCTGCAGGCAGGAGTGGTTGGGATGGTATCGACACCCCTTGTGTGAGACCTAGACTAGAGAAAAAGGCTCACAAATTATCTAGAAGGTGGTAGCCACGTTGAGCTCCTGGAGATGCGCACAGCTCCAGAGTGGTTCGTGCGGCAGCCTCCATAACATCAACTTGTTAAGGACATGATAGGACAAGGGGGAATGGTCTTAAACTAAAAGAGGATAAATTTAGACAAGACATCGTGAGGAAATTCTTCACTGTAAGGGTAGTGAGGCACTGGCACAGGTTGCTCAAAGAAGCTGTGGATGTCCCATCCCTAGAGGTGTTCAAGGCCAGGCTGGATGGGGCCTTGGCCAACCTGATCTAGTGGGTGGCATACCTCTCTATGGCAGGGGGGTGGATTTAGATTATCTTTAAGGTCCCTCCCAACCCAAGCCATTCTATGTTTCTATGATTTTATGGCCCCTGCATAGCGTCTGTGCCAGCAGGGTCTTTGGAGAGATGCAGGCCAAAGCCTGTCATGGCCTCACCAGGGCAGATCAAGGCCGTGACAGGAGGGGCTTCAAGGAGCCTCCCAAAGGACCCGTGGGACTTGAGGCCAACAACACAGCGCTGTCACTTCAGTGCCAGGGACAGAAGGGTTGAAAGACTGTCAGAGGCACGGGAACTCTCCCTCAGAGGGGCTCCGGCCAGGCTATAAAAGGAGCTGGTCTCTGCTAAATTCCAGAGGGAGGGAACATGCTGTAATTACTCCGGTGCTGTCTCGATCGACAGTGGCACAAACCAGAACCTTCCAGTTCTGCGGTGGAGAACAACAACAGGCGAAAAAGCCTTGTGCCCTTGAAAGAGGGAGCGTGCAAACTAAAGTTTAGTCTGAAGCTCCACTCCTCTGCAGGCTCAGCCCTGGCCTTGGAGAGGGGACGTGCGTGTGGGCTGCTGGGAGAGAGAAACAGTGGAAGAAAAAGCAGGAAGGGAAGAGGTGGAGGGGGAGACGAGAAAAGGAGAAAAGAAAGATGTAGGATAAACATATCCCAGCTGATAAGCAATCAGGGCCAAGACGGGAGGGGCTGGAAAACCTGCTCAGAAGGATTGAACGGGGGGTTTCTTTTCTTTAGCCATGCAATGAAAGGCGTCTCTATATGCAAGAGCCTACAGCCCCTCCCTGACATGCTGAAGGCTGTGTACACAGACCAAAAAAGCACTGCATGCTCCCCAGGGCTGGGATCCCACCTCCTCCTCATGTGCAGATGACCAGCCTGATTTCCAAAGGGTCTGGAGCACCACTGTTTCTGTGGGTGTCAGAGCAAATTAGCATAAAAAAAAAAAAATTGGCATCTCGGTATAGAGAATCTGTGCTGAGAGCCAAGAATTTGTGAGAATGCAAAGTGAATTTGTGAGAATATAAGGTGATCTCCAGTATTGCAGGGTCAGGGGAAAAGGAGGATTTAATAAAGAGATCCTGCACACAGCAAGCTAGAAGCTAGGACTGATGGAGGCCAACCAGAAGGCAACGGATCAGCAGGAGCAGAATAGGATCTGATTGCAGATCAGAATCTGGGCATAAGTCATCTGGTGCAAAGGATGTTAACTCCACACTGGGGCGTACAAACCGGTATTGGAGCTCAGTGCCAGACAGCTCGGTGCTGGAGCACAAGGTCCAACTTGCAGCATCACATGAGGATGTGGGAGAAACCAGAGGGAATGCAGAAGACAGTAACAAAGATGAGCAGGGGACTGGAAAACACAGCCAATGAGGAACAGTTGAAGGACACAGAGTGTTTAGCTCAAAGATAAAACACAGGGTAAATGTGATATGTACCTCATTTGCCGAACTGTCTAGGGAGAGAGAAGAGGGGGAGAACAGTGTCTCCAACACCGGTGGTTTACAAGAACAGGCTGCACAAGGAGGAAAGGTTAGGGAGAGCCAAGGGAGGAGTGTTTGGACTAGCTGAGATTGCAGGGGCTCCTACCTGTTACAGTATTCTTCAATCCTGTTCTCTCTTTATTCCTCTGTTGCTGCAGATTTGCTCAAGATTAGCTCAAGTTTCCCTCCTCATTGTCAAACCTTTTAGCCTGTGGCCTAAATGGATATTTTGGACCCCATTTATTTGCTCTCCTCAATAAAGATCTATCAAGAGCTTTGCTCAGAATTGCAGGCAGAGCTCAGGTAAAGCATTTTCCAAGCAACACATCTACAGAAAGTCTCTCCTGCAACTCTTGACTAGTAAGAGAACTGCACATTGATAGTGAAGTATATGAAAGTGAATGAAACCTGCCTTTAAAGAAAAAAAAAAAAAAGGTAACAGAGAAAGGATGAGTCTGTTCTGAGGAGGTGTAGCTCTAAATCACACAGCCTTGCTGTTTGGTTATGAACTGCAAACCCTCCAGTGTAAAAGGGTAAGAAAACATTTCCTGGATCACTCCAAGTTTTCCCAGTGAAAATTCTCACTCTGGTTTCTCTATCACTTTGATTTCCTGAGCAATAACCCTTCCCTCGAGCAGAAGCACTATGACCATGAAAAGGGCTGTGCCCTCAAAACAGTAGGAAATCTTAGAGCTCATTTACCTAATTGGCCAGTGAATAGGTGGCAAGTCTCCCTCAACAGTTCTCCCAGGTATGTTGAAGTCTGGAATCTCTATCCGTCAGCTGGGTAAGGAAAAATATCTGCCTACAACCTTTTCCTAAATCCCCCTTCACTTTTCATGAATCATGGCATTCAAGGCCCTGATGGTCTCACCTCCCATATAGCACAACCCATTATATTTCACCCCTGCAAGTATGATATTCTGATATAGCTCCCTCCAGTAATTCAAGAGCTTGCACTTGGCTAAAACATCACATCCAGAAAGACATCTGCTCTTAATTTAAAGGTATCCAGGGATGAAGAACCTGGGTAGCCTATTGACTAATTATCCTCAGCAGTAACCACAAGCCTGGGTGGTTTGGCTCTGCTCTGCAGCCCTGGGAAGGCCAGTTTTTACTAGATTAAAGAGACCTTTTGCATCAGGCATTTTTCTCCCCAAGCAATTCTTCTCCAGTCACCTCTCCATCTCCTTTTCTGATAAGCTGACCAGAACAAGCTTTCTGAGCCTGTCATGCTAAGGCTTTCTCTTCACTCTTCAGATAATTTCTGTAGCCCTTTTTTCCATGCCCTTTCTCATTTTTCAGCATCTTCTTTAAAGCAGAATCATGGCTTTCCCATAGTCTGACAACAGCCTATCTCTGCATTTGCAGAGCGAATGCTCCTTTGATTTAAGTTATGTAGCCTTGTTAGACATGGCAAGAAAAAGAGACAAGAGGTTTTACAAAGGCAAATTGGGATGTCTTCATCTTTCACTTTATGTTTTCATATTTTCATTCCTTCTTTGCTGTTTTCAGTGAAAAATAATAATAAAAGTTGACTATAGGCTATATTTGGGAAAATTCTTGTATCTGTGAGGATGCTATTTTTCAACTCCTTTTTCTGAAAAGAGTGACAAATTGTCATAAATGGGAACACTTCCTACTTTTTTTTTCCTTTCCACCTAGGTATACCATTCAAGGAAATGGGGAGCACCCGCTGGCACCAGCCCATGGTCACCCACACCTTGCCATAGCCGTTGCCCTTGGCCAGCCAGCTGTTGAGCTTCTCAACAAACAGTTGAGCATCCGAAGTCTGAAGTCCTGCCTAGAAGATGTGACCTGCACAAGCAGGGATTCCCTACCCACAGCAATATCGACCCTGAGCTGCAGGTATGTTTAGCTTTTTCTTTGCCTCTGGCTCCCAAGAAAGGTGGCTAAGAAACAGAAGAGCCCAAGGAGTGCTGGGTTTCACAGGCAGAGCTTTGCACCATCCTGTCCTGCAGCCAAAATAAAACCCATGGAGTGCGTAAAAGTGGGCATCCTAGCAATGCCAATGAAAGAATATAAAATCAGGGCAAGGACAGAGCAATGCTTCCCCAATACTCTCTTCCAGCCTCTAGCGAGTTGCACACACATGACATCCTGAGCTGGACAAGCTGATCTCATGCTTAATGGCCCTCGATAGACTGTTTTTCTTCCACTCAACTGTCCGGTTGCTTTTCTGAACCCGCATGAACCTCTAGCTGGGCTTGAGTTCATCTCGCTGGGTTTGATCCCGTGCCCTGGTGTCACGAGGCCAAGCCTCTCGCAGGCGTGAGGTGGAAGAGGCGGCGGGGGCCAGAGGAGCCCTATCAGCCTTACCCGCCGCTGAACTCCTGCTGACACCGAGAGGAGCCGGCCAGACTCCCCGGGATGCTGAGCGCAGGGGAACTGCGCCGGCCACGTTCCCAATAAACAGGAGGGGAAAGACAGAAATTGGTCCGTGTAAAAAATGAGAGGGGGAAGTAAGGGGCAAAGTGAGAAGGGAAATGTCTGATTCATTATGCGCTTGTTTTGCTTTTGTCTTCTCAGAGGAGGAAGAGGATGGAGCGCCGTCGAAGACAGAGACAGGAGGACGTTTCCTGGCCCAGGCTGGGAGAGGATCAGATAATGGGCAGATAACAATAGAAATGATGACTGAGACGAAACCGCAGCCATCGCTGGGCAGAGAGAGCACAGCCAGAGCAGCCAGAGGCTGAAGAGGAAGAGAAGAGAGCACAACAAGCTTTGGTGCATGAGCTGTGCTCTGTGGTGAGGTCTGGCCCAGGTAGGACCTCCATGAGCTGAGAACTTCCAGGCCTGCTGCATGAGTGCTTCCACATTTTTATTTGGGGTCTGAAGACTCAACACCAAACTCATAGCATAAATGTGTGCAGGGATGGGCTGTAACCATTTATGATGACTTTTTCTGCTCACCATGGCTCATGTTTCTAGATTTGCTTTCCTTTTGTTGGTACTTCAGATGCTACCCCTTGAGCACCAGGTCTGCCAAACCCCCATCACAGTAGGATTTCCTCTAATCTGATAGGTGCTGTCCTGTTCAAAGGAGCAATAAATCAAGCTAACTCTGAAGGCCCTCTCAGAAAGGTCTGTTCTGGGTTCTCCATTGCAAGTAAAACGTGCTGTGGTCTTCACACATCTCCACGGGTCAACATGCAAACGTAGGCATCCGGGGTATGCAAACACAGATGCAAAAGTACTGGTAGGCAAATGCCAAAGTTCCAGGCTGAAGCCTGTTTGGTATGCATGAAAAGTGCTGTTGTTCATGTCTGAATAAGTGGTAGACAGGGCACACTACCAGGTGTGAAGTAATTTCCAACACCTCAACAGAAACTGCCACAAGGTGCATATGCATGTACCACATACCTTCTCCCCTGGGGAAAGCATCTTGGGTGGGATTACTCATAGCTTCTGCAGCTGGAGAGTCACCTGCATCTCACCTTAGACAACGTCCCAAAGGGCAATGCTGGCACCTGTGCAGAGAGTTTGCCCAGGGTTCATATTTGCAATTCACTTAAATTACTCTTGTCTCGAGAATAAACTCTGGAAGGATAGAAATTGGTCCTGAGTAGCCTTTTAGAGCTCTGCAGACTCTTCCTATGCATCGCAGAAAAGTTTTGACTCTATCTATTAAACGGGAGTGTAGGGGTCTGTAGCGTGACGTGATTGCTTATCCTTCCACATCAAACAAGCCAGCTGAGCTGACACCAGCGCTGCTGAGCCGCTGGGGTGATGGATGTGCAGCTAGAGCCACATAATGCATCCCCTTGCCCAGGGGGAGGCACTCACCAGCTGAACCCAAGGTCCAAAATCAGAGCTGTCCTCTGCGTGGTGGCACTGCGAACCAGGCACCAGTGAAACAGCCCAAGTATGATTCATAGTGGCTTCTTATTAAGAAGACATTAATTATTTTATGGCTTCTACAAGTGACTACTGGATATACATACTTTATGAGGAAGTATCCCGGCTGCAGCTTCTTTACTGCTTCTTTACTTCTTTACCAGCCTACTGGGCTTGATCAAAGCAAAATAAGAAATGAGCAGTGGGAACCCAAGCTGGCACATCTGCCTGCAAACACCTTCTGATCCTAACCCCACACACAGAGCTAAGAGGGAAGAAGAAGCACAAAATCCCACCAAGGAGGGAACAGAGAGCACCTCCTGCTGCCCACCTTCCTCCCACCAAAGTCTACAGTGGGCTTGAAAATACTGGTGCTGCTGACTTTGGCAAAAGGGTGGTGGCCAAGGTTGGTGGGTATCCAAGTGAAAGCAGGCTGCAGTACTCGGCGATGATGCTCAGCACCACAAATAGCTCATGCTCTGGGTTGATAACATCATTGCTGCTCTTACCATTGCCCGATAGGCTAAATTGAGCATGCTTGTTCCTACCTGACCATATCTCACCTTGCTGTGTTAGCATACATTGAATGTGCTCCTCTTTCCATGTAGCAGCTGAAGTAACTCTGTGTTTGCATGTTGTTATATAGGGGACAGGTTTTGAAGTTTATTAACTGCAAGAAAAAAATTGCCTATGAGGTCACCTTGTCATGCTTTTACTTTATGTGGGTAGCTCCTCTTTGTCCTTCGTCTCCATCCCCAACAGTTTTTAATCCATTGGCTGCTTCAAAATGTTAAGTTGCTGGATGTTTTGTGAAAACAGATATCTAGGTACGTGAAAGAGACATGAAAAGCCACGGTGGGAGCTCAAATAGAATAACAGCTGGTGAAAAAACACCCAGGAAAGTGCTGTTAGGGATGATGCCCACTGCAGGACAAGCCTGGGCTCACCCCGCTGGGCCAATTCGGCTGCAGACAGCCAGGTCTGCACCTTCTGGAGCTTGCAGAGGGAACCAGACAGGACATTAATCCTGACAAGTAAGCACACCAGTTAAAAATACTGATCATGGAGGGGGGCAGAAATTACGTTCAATAAAGTGCTGGCTGCAAATATCTTGCTCAGCTCAGGCTGGCAGCCCCCCGCCATCACCCCGTCCCCCTCCCTCCCCGTGCCGTGCCGGAGAGGGGCTCCTATCTCCTGAGAATCCCGATAAACCCTCCTCTCGCGCCTTCCCCTTCCCCCCTGAAATAAAAGTGAGCTGTCTTAGTGCTAGGATGCAGAAACCACTTCCAAGCCAGCATTACATCAACATTGCAGCTGATAAAGGGATGCACAATGGAGTGTTAGACTAATAGAAAAACACAGCTCAGATAAGGCAGGCTCCTGATAGCCTGGGCTGATGTAAAATGCCATTGTCTCCCTTTCTGTCAGCTGAGTCATGGAGCGATAGGGAATTCCAGTGGCAACGGGCAAGTCAGGGGTCAGAAACCACAGGACCTGGACGATGCAAATCCCCCAGCGTGGGCACTGGTGGGCAGACGGAGCTGGGGTGGGAGGATGCAATGGGGAGGCGCAGGTGGTAGCAAGTCTCCTGTGGCTGCAGGGGTGAGGAGAGAGGCAGGAGGAGGAGAAGGAGCCAGGCTTCAAGGCTGCTCCAGACTCTCTGTCCAGGGACGTACCCAGTGCAGATTCCTCAGCACCACCAGTCCTGGCATGGGACCCATCAATTTTAGCATTGTTTCCTTGCTGTTACACCTCCCTCCTGCTACCCCACCCCTCTCCATCTCTATTCCCTGGGTACTCTGGAGTCAGGGAGGGTGGGAAGCTATCTGGAGATACGCAGGGGATGTGATTCTGACTGCACTGCCCTGTCTCCAAACTCTTTTGGGTCAAGATCATCTCTTCTACAGGGCTTGAACAGCACCAGGCAAGAGGGGATGGGTCCCAGTTCAGGCCACCATCTCACACCAATCCAAGTGATAAGGTGGGAGAGGCATGGAGAAAGACACCATGCCCACACCCAGGTGCCCGGAGCCAGAGGAGGATATCTGTCTCCATCCCTCCTGTGAACGGGAACTCCCAAAGCCTGCCCAGGGCTATGATTAGTCCCCCGGCTGGCGGGTGAGGGTGTTTTTCTCTCTCGGGGCTCCGCTCTCGTTTTCCTGTCCTGCCCTTTGATCTCCTTGCGCACAGCCCCAGCCTGCGAGGCTGCCCCACAGGAGGAACTCCAGATTACAGGATGGGGTTATGTCATTTTTCCAGCGGATGTGCCAGCCTGGCTTTTCGCTTGTTTTTAGTGCCGGCACTGCACTCACTGGCCAGATCGATCCCTGAGAAACGTCGCGGTGGGGATGCTGCAAAGACTTTGTGCTCCAGTGAAAATCTGGGCCAGACAGATGGGAGCCAGGAGATGCTCGGGAACCAGCCCTAGTCCCTCTGTCCGTGTGGGCTCACGCTCCGTGAGAACACCCAGGACCTTGGAAGGGGAGCAGAGCGACAAGGTCATTGCTACAGGGGAAGAAGACTTGAAACTTTGGTGACATACACAGTCAGATCTGGCTGAAATTCTTCATGGATTTCCCTCCTGTTTTACCAAAAGTGGAGACTTTCGCTGAAAAGTAACCATCAAAAACTGTGTTTAACAAAACGTTCCTATGTATTTTCCTTTCTGAAACATTTCTGATGGAAACCTTTCTCTTCTCCCAGACTTCTTACTGGTCAGACACTTGGGGACCAGTTCCTCATTATCCAAAGTAGAAGCAAACCCCAAAAACTTGAAAAGTGAGAGAGGAGGATGGAGAACCAACACCCACATGATGGGGAAGAAGCCAAGATGGCCAGAAAAAACTTCTGAAGGTGGAAGATTTTGGAGGAGACCCTTACTCAGCAGGGTCTCCTCCATGATGTACATCTTCTCCACCTGACTCGTACATCTTGATCTACCTATGCTCTCTCTCCATCAATAAACTGACACTGACCAACTGATGGAGCCTCCCCCACCAGCCCTTCTTCGAACTCTTGTGAGTGTGGAACAAACCTCCTTCTGATGCCAACAGAATAGATGGAGGGTGCTTGACTTTGCTGTCACAGTGCCTGGCCTTAGTTCTTTGGTGCACAAGGAAGGACAGAAGATCTTCTCCTTTTGGAAGAAGAGAGTGCTTCAGGATTAACTGCCTTACTCTTTAGGACTGCTGGGGTTACAGTTTGAGCCCTGATTCCATTGCCTTGTGGAGGTGTTGTGAAGGACAAGGACAACCTTCCAGAAAGTGCTTCCAAAATGCTAAAGGCTTCTTCTGAGTCAATCAGGATGGAGTGGTATTTTAGAGGTTGACCCACGCTCCCTCAGAGCTCCGTATCCTCCAGGATGTTAATAATTGTGTGAAATGATGCACGCAATTAACAGCACCACCCATCCTGGCAGCACAGGGTCCCTGGAACAACCTCCCTGTCTCTTTTCCAGATGAGGCCATGCCGCCTTTTTCTCAAGGCCCCTTGAAGAATTGGGGACTTGCAGCGCTGTACTGCAGCCCAAAAAAAAGATGAAAGAGTTTCTTCGCGACACATTTCTCTGTTGAAATGATCAAAGCTGCCCAAGGGCTCAACACACAGTTGAAATGACCTCAGTGCTGAGCTGTTTCCCTCCCCTGACCTCACCGATTCTTAGATCTGGCTTTGAAAGGCAGAAACTGTGTTGTGTTAGCTGCAGACGTGGTTGGACTGGGGAACGGGCTTCAGAGACCCAGGGATGGGGGATGTGGGGTCAGTTCTGGATTTCAGGAAACAGAACAGCTCGGGTCTGGTCTCAGCTTCTTGCAGATGCCCCGTGCTGTGTTTTGGAAATGCCTCAGTAAGAAAAGTTACGAAACACGAGGGTTTCCAGACCAGATCCTCAAAGATCTTTTGAAGCCAACGGGATTTCCTTATCGATATGACGGCGCTCTTGTGAAAAACCTTTAACTCCCCTACTACAAAACCCACCGGGAGATCTTCTTTATCTGCAGAGAAATGCACGGCGCTTGTCCTCTTGCAAAGATCTTGGATGGAATTCAACTGAAAGATTTAGGGACCTAAATTTAGGACTTCTGATAGTCGTCCTCATTGAAGATGCACTGGAGCAGCTGAGATGCCCACCCGGGCTAGAAGGTAAAGGAAATAGAGGTAATCCATGTCCTTCTGCTCCAGCAACAGGGGATTAAGTGGGGATACCCCAAGGCTGACTAAAGCCTGGTGCCTGGATTAGTTTTTATCTGCCTGCATGGATGGGATCTCCAGTGACTGCTGCGGGAGCTCAGCCTTCATGCATATGTTGGGAGAGGGGCTATGAGGACAAACTCCAGAGGGTGCAGCTGTGCTGCTGCAGATGGTTTATATTTGGAGAGCCAGGATCCCACCCATCCACTCATCCTTTTTCAAGAGAGACAGAGACCGCTGAGTTTCTGCGGGGGGAGAAAAACAGTCTGGCACTCACCCCTTGAAAGGTTTCCAGCCCCTGGATTAGATGACCTCAGTATGCCTTTTTCATATCTTCTACCACAGATATAGGCCTAACGTGAGCCCACTGGGATTTTTTGGACAAAACTACTCTTTTTTTAGTTGTTTGAGCTGAGGCTTCTCTGTAGAAATGTACTTGTTTCAGTGAATCCTATGAAAATTCTCAGTTGTGGATGGAATTTCTGGCTCACGGTGATCACATTTCTCATCACACAGATTTCAAGATCCTTACAGCCCAAGGCAGGGATTTAATTCTCAGTTTCTCAGCACAGAAATTCACTTTTACTCTTTGACATCTCATTTTAATGTTTCTCTGTAACTATCCAGAACTAGGCACAAGGGTCTACTGCTTTGTGAATAAATGGTGGAAGAATGGCTTTCTCACCTGAAAATTGTGTCAGGATTTCAGCCCTGCATGACATCATACACTTTTTTTGCGCTTGCCTTGAAATAAAATAAAATAGGAAATGTACAACCTCTCAAAAAACAGCAGCTCATATCACGGCACTCTTTGATTGCAGCATTTTCTCATTTTCATTTTGGATGCAATCAGCTTGACACAACGTAGAGACATCTGTGTTCCATACAGCACCACATACCTTCTCCAGCTCAGAGATGAAACTCAGCCCTTGCAGAGTGGCTGGAGACAAATCTTCCCAGAACCATTAGTGAAAGCCCTGGTCCATCCCAAGGAATCCCTTTTCTTGCAGAAGTCCCAGCTGAGCACCGTCACTGCCAGTCTCCTGAGAGCAGCCGTGGGGTTAGGAGACACACACCAGCAAGCAGAATGCCACTTTTGGCCCTGATAATGCTGCCCTCAAATTCCTGTTCAAACCAACCCACGGCTCGCAGAAATCCTCCATGATCATCACCACTAAACATACACCCCTGTGAAAGCTGGCTCATGAGTAATGTGACAATGTCCTATCTGAAGACAAACAAGTTGAAAGGTCCAGGTTGTTTGGGTTTGTTTTGCTTTTCAGGGAGGGAAAGGAGTTTCATTTTCAACCAACATCCTCGTGTCAAAGCTTGTAGTTGAAAGGAGAGCTCGTGTCTTAAATCAATCTGAAACTGCCTGGAGGGGAAAGGGAAATTTGCAGCCAAAGACATTCTAAATTAGGTGTGTTGGGGATTTTTTTATTAAATTTACTTTGAAGAAAAGCACTGATGTCAGAGAGCATCCTTCCACGTGTGCAGAAGAGCAGATATGTCCTTTGCCAGTATTGCCACTGAATTCCCCTTTTTTGACCCAAAAAAGGACCATTCCTTCCCCACTGCCCCACGTCCTGAAGTGTGGTGGGCATGGTTGCATGGGCCAGCTACAACAGAAGTTTAGGGGCTGGGGGCTGTTCCCATCACCCCAATGGGAACATCATCCCCTCCTTCCCGTGCTCCTGATCGATCGGGAAGGGTCCCGGCGCTGAAGGTCCCAGCACAGCAATGGGGTGCCTGCACCAAAGAGGAAAATTAGGATGGAGAAGGCAAGGGGAGAAGCGAGCTGTATCGATTGGTGTGTGAAAGGCCTCTCAGGAGCCCCGTTGCTGAGAGACAGCCCTGAGAGACTGGGGCTGGAATTAATAACTGCTCCATTGGGGCCCTGTTTGCTCTCCTTGCCCGGAGCCAGAGGACTTTGGTCGCAGCTTATCGCCCAGCCGAAAGCCCCAGGAATGCAGTCATAGGCAAATGTGCATGTTCACACGACATCTATTAATCAAACGGCTCCCCCACCCTTTAACCCTTTGCAGGTTAGAGAGGAGAGGGAGGTGAGCACAACCCTGCTTTGTCTAAAATCAGGGTCCCAGGAGTCCCTTCTGAGTAGCTGGAGGTAGTGGCAGATCTCCTGTGAGCTTCGGTTCTGAAACGATGTCTCCCCACCCCTTCAATTGAGTTTGGTACCTACATACAAAGACATCCCTTTCCAGTGGGAGCCAAGCAACTGCTTCAAAATCCCTTGAAATCCCTGTCATTGACCCTCAAAAGCTATCATAGGGTTTGCTTCCTCTTCATCCTGTTTCAAATATCAGGTGCCATTCACACTCCCGCAGCAGTGTTTGCTGTTGGGCTTCACCAGGCAGCCCGTGGCTACAATTCCTCTGCCCTCGCAGCTGTGCACATCCAGAATCGCAGAATCATTCAGGTAGGAAAAGACCTCTAAGGTCATCAAGTCCAACCTTCAACCTAGCAGTGCCAGGTCCACCATCATCCTTTGAAGACCTCCAATGATGGTGACTCAACTACTCCCTTGGGCAGCCTGTCCCAATATAATGGGATGATGTCCACTCTGAACAGCACAGAGATAATCGGACACACTCCTTCTCCCCAGGTTTCACATGGGGGCACAAAATGGCAGGCATGAATGGCCCCACTTAGCCTAACCTGGTGTCTCCACGGCAAGACCAGCCACCGTCTTGCCTCGTTGCTGTTTTAATCTCAGACGTGTGCAGCAGAGCGTGTTCCTGCCTTGAAACATGAGGTTGAGAAAGGTTTTCAGGCCCTTGACTTATTAACATTTATTTAACTAGCTAAATTAGCCAGAAAATCTCTGTAGGCACTCCATAGTGAAGGAATTAATGGTGGCACATCCTGAGGATGATTTGGCCCATCCAAGTTAGGCTCGTGCTCTGTATCGTCCCCTGGAAGACCCTGCTGGCAGAGACCACAGGACAATGTCACCTGCTAAATTAAATGCTGCAAGCAGGCCAGCACACACATCCCTTCACTGGTTGCCTGGAGACATCACCGCATCCCTGCCAACACCCTGAAATCCAGAGGGTCCTTGGTCTGCAGGCTGAGTCAACAATTCAGCCCAACACAGACAGTCACCAAAGGTCTCTTTGGTGCCAAAGACCTCCTCCGGGAAGGCACCAGGGATGTTCCAGCACTACAAGGAGACATCAGCTGGGCATTAGGGGATGGCTCTTAACCTACACGGGAGTGAGGTGCTGGGACAGCATCCCAGAAGCAGTAGATGGGATGAGAAGCCCACCCAACCTGGAGGTGGACTCTGAGCAGCTGCTGTTGTGGTGACCTGGGGCAGAGGCTGCTCCTCCCTGTCCTCTGCTCCATGTTCCTGGATAAATAGTCACCAAAGATAAGGTGCCCATTTGTAAAAGGGGTGGGGATTCAGTGGCCTGAAGCATGGTCAGGTGCCCATCACCCGAAGTTTTCTATCCAAGTTGACATCCCCACCCCAAATGCCACCAGCAGCTGGCGGTCACGCTGGGTGACGGGGTGAGGCCCTGGCTTTTGCCACAGGACAGATCGGGCTGGATGCCGGGGTAGGTGACTTAACCTTCACATGCCAGGAAGGAAAAAGGGTAGATTTTTGTGCCTATTACGTCATTAGCCCTGGGTCATGTCCAGTTTGCCTCATATCAGAGGAGTAGCAAGAGCTGAAGAAGGCACTTGAGTGAAGGCATCACCCCACAGATGGAATTTGGGGTATTTTCACCTGCATTTTGTCCCCAGCCTATTTCACAAAAACTCCCTGGTGTGGCTCCCATTCTCTCACAAGCCAAAGGTGCGGGGACAACATCCCCCTTCTCATCAGAATAGGTTTGTCCTGTTAGGAGAGGAGACAAAGGACAGTATTATCAGATTTGGCATTTTTAGATGTGCCTAATCTTGTTGCCATTTTTTTTTTTTTCTGGCTTCCAAATAGCATAGAGCATAGTCATCTTGTGGTGTTTGACTGAGTTAATTTCTGAAGCATCACCACACTTCAATCTCTGTTTGAGACTGAAAAATTCCCCCTAAGACCCAACTGTGTCTAAAATCCTGGACTCCTTTTCAATGAAGCTAACCCAGAAGACGTACTACAGCTGATAATGGGTCTTGCTGTCTATGGGACCAGAGCAGGGTCAGCCCAGAATAACCCCCCTATGAAATGTGTGCAGAGTGGACATCATGTGCTCAAGACCAGCCATTTGGCTACCCTGACCCACCCTTGCATGTCCACCCCACTGGCTGATGTACAAAACCAGCATTTCTTCTTGCTCCTCCACAGCCTCTCATGTAGGATCTCCATATGTCTGGAGAGCATCCAGAAAGGTATTTAATGTGACCCATGCATGAAAGACAAGCGCTGGTAAGGACGAGCTGTATTACTGGATCTTGTTCCTTATTCCTCATGAATCAATCTTGCAAAGACAGAGAGATGCCAACAGCAAAAATAAAATAAAAATAAAAAATGCACTATTAATGCTGCAGTCCAGCCAACCTCCAGCAAACCAGGTATTATGAAAGGGAAAAAAAAAAAAAAAAAAAAAAAAGCAAACAACAACAGCAAAAGAGCAAACAAAAAAAAAATACCCAAGCAATTTGACACTTCCACTTGTAAATTGTTATTCATCCAAACCCTAACGATAAGCCCATGGCACTGTCCATACAAATGAGGACCCTGATGGAGAAGAAAGGTCTCCTTGGTCTCCCTCTTCCCGTCAAAGGCCGCATTGTTCCCAAAGAGTTAACAGCAAAGCAGGTCTGCAATTACCTGGGAATAATGGGGTGTGATTGGGGCACTAAAGAGCTGGAATTGATTTTCAGGCTTTCAGCCCTGGAAGCTGAGGCTGGGCCCCTCCCTGACTTCCTGGTAACTCATGACCAGTAGGGTCAATAGAGCAGAAATCCTTCTAAAGGGCCAATCTGTATTTGAATTATTTAAACAATGTAATACAGCCAAGTTAAATGGGGCTTATCAAATGCTACACCTCTTAAAGCACAATTGGAGGCAGGAGGATATTAACTGCTGAATGCTCCGCGCTGGCTGAGAGAGGGGAGAGAGAAGGCATGAAAAAGAAGGGGAGGGAAAAAAAATAAAAGAGAGAAAAAAAAATTAAAGGGAGGGGGTCCAAGGTTGGTTTGTGCAAAAGTGGGGGAGCAGGGGTCTGCTGTGTGCTCTGGTTTGGAGACCTTCCCTGCTCACCCAGCCTGGGGCTGGCTTTGCCATCCCGAGTTAAAATCTAGCCTTGGGGTAAAGTTCTTCAATCTGAGTCCTGATTCCAGGACGGAAGCATTTTGGGGTTACAGCACCTGGTGGTACAGACCTTTTCCTTCAATTTTCCTGAAGGAAAAGCAGGCAGACGTGGCAGAGCCATGCCATGATGGGCTGCAGGTTATTGCCTTCGCGCGCAGCCTGGGGATGTGCACTTTGCCCAGAGAGGGCTGAGACACGGAGCCATCCATGGGGCACAGGGGGAAAAGGAACAGGAAGCTGAAAATATAAAAATAGCAGGGTTTTCCTCCACATGTGGACAAAAAAAGAAGCTACCTAACTCCCTCTGATATATTGAGAAGGGTTAAGAAGAACTGGGGAAAGCCCAGCTCACCAAGCAGCCCCAAAAGATGGCTGCAAATATTTTTGCCCATAAAAGTGAGCTTTTCTCAAATCTGGGAGCTATGAATTTGCCTGGGAAAACAGACGTTGAATTTCTTATGAATGTGAAAGCCAGCGAGAATCCACCTGGATGATTTTTTGGGGGCCAGAAAACCCCTTTCCTTGTATTTCGGGTAGCTGGGCTACCACCAGGAAGTTCAGAGGGTCCCTGGTGGGATGCGAGGGGTGAACAGTTCTCAGGTAGCTCACACCCTGCCATTTCCACAGGAGTTAGTTGACCTGGAGAGAAAACAAGCTATGTTTGCAGGAGGAAAGTGAACAAACTGCAAACAGGCCCCCAGTGCTGGTCTGGGGGGGTCTTTCCCAGCCCTGGGCTGAGCCCCAGCCCGGCGGCAGCAGGTCGGGGACGTGCCGCCAGCCAGGAAAATCCGGAGGGAAATGTTTCCTGCGGAGAAACGCTCCTCCATCCAAACTGGAACATTTCAGGAGACATTGCTGATTTCACTGGGGTTGTGTATTTTTTTATTATTTTTTTTTTAGAAGAAAAATAATGAGGGGAAGGAGAGGAAAGTTTTCCTGACTGTGTTCCATCCTTTTTATCAGAAGTTAGGAATATAAGAAGGTGCCTCGCGGCTCAAATCCAGCCCGGTGCTATCTCAGTATTTGACATTATTTGTCATTTGGGGAAGAATTTCAAAATGTTTAGATTTCGTTTCGGTTCAACACGAAGCCCCAAACTCAACCCTTCCTCCCCCTCCTCGCGAGGCGGCGTTGCCATCCTTCCCCGGCCGCGCTTTCAAGCCCCGCAAAGTCACTGCAAAACCCCAGCGATTTGGGGCCAACATCAGGAACCCCGGGGCTGCTCGGCTCCATCGAAACCAGCCGCTGGGTTCTCTCACTCAGCCGTGACAGATCCGACCCCCTTTGCTCGGGGGTCCCATCCCCGCTGGCTCCAGACGTCCCATCTCCTCGGGCTCCCCCGCCTCGACCTCCGGATGTCCCCGTGAAGGTCACCGTGGCCACCAGCCCGTGTTTTCACCCGGCGCTTTCCCACCCAGGGGCACCAGGCAACGATGGAAGGGGACAGGATGATCACAATATTGAGGGAGCTCAACCCAAGCAAGCGGGGGATTTAATAAACTCCTGGCCTAGCCCGCTGCCTGCAAGGTCGCCCCTTATCTGCCTTTGCAAAGGGCTTGCACAGCGCTGGCAGCCGTCCAAATATGTTTGGGAGTTTTTACTCTAACCTAAGGCTGCCGGACTCCCACATTTGACATTTTCCAAGTGCTGCAAGCATCGAGGCAGTGACCAGGAACAATGTGTGATTATAACAGCCGGCGGGGAGAGGGGAAGCTGCTAGCTGAGGCTTTCCAAGAACCCCAGCAAGTGTAAAGGCTCAGCAGCCCCGCTGGGGCCGTCTCCATCAGGGATGCTGAGGGGCAGAGGGGGGTAAAGCCAGTGTTCACCCCTAGAAAACCTTTTAATTTCAGCCTAGATAGGGAATAATGAAGCTTTGCAATAGGAAAAAGTTTAGGGCAGTTTTATCAGAGCTGCTCCAGGAGCATCCCTGCTTGGTTGCCTTCTTCGTGTGCACTTATCCCTTACCCTGCACTGCTGTGGTGCGGGACCCTGCAAGGTATCCTATGCATTGCTCTCTGCAAAACCATGGGGTCTGGGCTACCATCCCCGTTTCACAAAGAAATGGGACAAAAAGGAGCTATAGGGGTGATTTAGAGTCTAGAAAGGAGGTTTAAGTCTTGAACCCAGGTTTCTCAAGGTGTGCATAGACCATTCCTTCTCTGTGCCTCGAATGCAGCAGTACCACAGGGTTAAATGCATGGAGTAACCACAATTAAAGAGCTGAACTCATAAAGAGATGTGCTGCTAGATGCACAGTAATTTTAATGAGCTGAGATGCTCTATTTCTTGGCTGGGAACATTTCTGTTATTTGGTGGAAAAAGGGGGAAGAGAGGAAATCCACACCGAAGGCAGATAAAAATATAAACTCACTTGTTTTATTTCCCTTTTTTTTCCTCCTTTTATCTGTCTGGAAAACAGGCTGTGCAGGACAGGGAGTAAAAGAAAACAAAAGAAAGAGGAAGGAAAAACAAAAACAAAAGTGCTGTTGTTTCTTCTTTCTTTCTTTCTCAAGTCAAGAGTCCAGAAAATTTCTTCCAAAACACAGTTTTTCACTCAACAGCTGCTGACTGAAAAAAAAAATATATTGGCTAGTCGACTGAAAAAAATATATATATTTTTGAGAAGGAAAATGATGAAAGAAGAGTGATGGAGAAGTGGGAAATGCTAGAGTACAAATGGGACTGGAAGTATAAAAGAGGTTATTAGTCAGATAGGGAGGATTACTTTACATCTTGACCACCTATACAACCATGCGTGCAACTGCCTAAATGAAATGTTGGTTTAATCGTCCTGGTCAAAGTCCTTTGGCTACAACCAAGGCTTGTACTGCAGATTAACAGGAAAAAAAAAATATATTAAGGGATTCTATATATACAGTTTTTTTCTGGCTTTGGCAAGAAACCCCAGGGTCAGAGAAAAGCTCTGATTTCAAACAACTGTATTTTGAGTGATCCTGTTTATCCCAAGTGTCTGCTGAGGCTTTGACTCTGAGCTATTAATACCAAATAAATAATTTTCACACAAGTTTTTTTTTTTTCTTTTGCCTCCGTTGCCAGAAAAATAAAGCAAGCCGGCCGTAGAAGCAATGCCTGTGAGCAGTGGGGAGGAGCAAGAGGGTGCCGGGGGCTGCTGTTGTTTCCCTGACAGCTGAGCGACACGCGGTGCCAGCACGGAGATGAAGGATGCTTTTGCAATGAATACAGGGCGATGGGAGACTCCTGGGGAGTGCTGGAGCAGGGGTTTTATGGCATCTAAATCTGCCGCTGTTCGAGAGGGTGTGTGACCTGTCATAAAGGCAGCTTAGCCCCCGTGAGCAGTAGCTTCAAAAAAGCCCGCTGCAGATCCCATGGGGCAGATGTGAACATGAACGATGCAGATGTGCTGGCACAAGACCCCGGGAAAGGTGCAGACACATCCAGAGGACTCTATTTCAGTGCAGCTGGGTGCAAATTCTGGAAGGAGCATCCCACCACAGGGATCTGTAGAGGAATTTTGTTCATCCTCTTTGTGAATGTCTGGGCTGTGCTGCGGGGTGGGAGCTGGGCAGGCTGGCTGGGATGCGCTCAGAGCCACCACATCTGGGTCCCCAGCGCAGGGGAGCAAGAGGTCAAGAGATAAAGGCAGTGTGTCCCCGTGTTCCCAGCTGATGCTGGGGACGAGCTGTGTTTGCACACCTGCAGCTGAGCCCCTTCACACTCGCAGCCCATTTACCTTCTCCACCGGCTGCTTTCCCAGTCCCCTTTTTGCAGTTGGATGGCCCGGGCTCACCAGGTCTCTCAGGACAGAGTGAAATGGGAGGGAGGTTTGCATCGCAGCATGCCCTCCAACAAACTCAGTGATGGGAAATAAACCTGCAAAACTGCTGCAGAGGCCACCTGGCTTTTTTCTGTGGAAGGATGGCCCTACTGCTCCTCTCCAGCAACCACCTTAAATTCTTCTTGCATGCCCCATGATATCAGGGCATCATTAGGGTTCGGAGGTGGCAGCCTCGGCAAGACAGCTACTGGTGATGCAAAGGGGTTGCCTCTCAAAATCACAGCCCTTAACCTGTGTCTGCATCAGGGGCTCAAGAGGCTTGGAGAAACAGAGATCTCTGCCCTCTGCTCCTTCGTGGGGAGTGCCGGCTGGACCGGGACAGGCTCTCTCACCTCATGCCTCCCCTCAGGGATATGAATTAAGGAGGGGTGAAGCTGGATCCTGAGCTGCTTTGCATGCTCACCCTCACACAGGCCCAGCAAAGGTTCTTGAAGCTGCTGGACATGGGAGCAGGAGCTGGAGGCTTCCCCAGGAGCAGAGAGGGATTTCATCACCGCAGGGTGTGGGATGTCTTTGCTGGAGTCTACAGCTAGCAAACTCTGCCTGCCACCTGCCTTTGGGCCTTGTAGCTATGGTGTTGGTTTTTAAGGCTCTCTATATTTATCAATCCAGCTAGCTAGCTTAAATTATCAAGAAATAAAAAGAAAGTGTGTAGTTTTTTAAGCTGTGAGGTCTCTGTGATGGAGCTGTGTCCTGCAGAAGATAAGCATTGCAGTGAGGTGGGACATCCCAGTCCAACCAAAGAAGCAGAAGAAGCAGAGAAGCAGACAAGGTTTTAAATACATGGACATTTGTTGGCAGAAAAAATGTTGAAGATAAGGATTTAAACATATCTCGATCAATTCTGGTTCTGCATATCCTTTACTTTTCTAGAGTCAAAGGGATCATGCCAGAGAAACTCACTGCAAGCTCACCTCATCCTCATCTTTTTCCACAGCCACTATTTTCAATTTGGAGGGAGGAGTTTTAAATGCAGCCCATCTCTGTCACAAATCATGCATTTCAGTTGTTCATCTTTGGAAAAATCAGGGCTTAGCATGCCCCTGGTGCAAAGCACAAGCCTGATTTTATTGCTGCCCTTGGAGACACTGGGGTGGCTGGACTGCTGTCATGTTAATAAGGTCTTGACCTCAACTAGGGCACCTATACACCCCATAATCAGGCTAAATACCAATAAAATGCTATGTGCCCATCCACACTGGCAGGGCTTGGGAATATCCCAAATCCGAGCTCCTGCCAGGCGCTGCTGGGGGTGAGGCAGAACAGAGGGGGCCACCTGGCTTTCCTGAGCTCTGGGCTGCAGGCATCTATTAACAATTAGCTTTTTGGCTCCACTAAGTGCACTCAGCCTGACTTGGTTTTATGGGCATCACCCATCTCCCAGTAAACGTGATAAGGGGTCTGATTAGCCGCGGTGTTCAGACCGGGCTCCACGCTGGTCCCCAGCAGGGCTGTCTGAAGGCTCCTTCCCACATCTGCTTTCCTTGTCCCGCTTCCCGGCCCAGGAGGGTCTAATGAAGGTTGTCCCTGGACCTCATTGTTTACTTTCAGGCGAGCATCAGAATTAAGATCAATTTAGCCGCCCCTTCTTTTCCTTTTCTTTTTTTTTCACCAGGCTTAGTCTAAACATGCATCTCAAGAAAGAGACTTTTTTATTGCCAAGACAACACGTGATAAGGAAAGATCATCTGTCTGCAAGAAAATTACTTCAGTGGGGTTCGGAAAGTGGTCCCAAGGGTTTGATTCCAGCACAGACACAGCCTCTGGGGAACATTAAAGAATTATAACCCCCATGATAAGGCACTTTCTTTTATAGTTTTTTATTTCATAGCAATAGTCACAGCTTAAAGATAAGAAGAACATACATTTTGTTTAACTAGGCCCTCGTTCCTTGGTTTGGGGCTCACTGTGAACTGGCATCCATCAAACTCTTTTGTGATTTACATGAATACCTGATTCTTCTGATAAGGGAAAGTGTAAGTCAACACAGTTCTGTTGTAATTGGGTGTTACCTGTTTAGATACCGAGCTGCTATCTCAGCATCAGTCCACAGGCCTTGCTTGACTTTACCTTTCCTTGCTAGGTGCAGGGAGAATGTCCCTTGGCTTTGCCTCGGCCCCCAGGTGTTGGACAACAAGGATTCTGCAGATGCTAAAAGTCAAGGTGTATTCGAACCACGGTGGCAAAAAATTACGGAAGAAAAATCCCCGAGTCCACCCTTTAGGTTCAGCTCTACCCTTGGCCCAGCCTGCTGGGGCCTGCGAGGCCTAGCGCAGATGTGCTGCCATGTCCTTCTGTGGCTGATTTAATTACTCATCTTAGCAGCATTTCAGGCTTGTAGTGTGACAGAAATATTACTAATGTGTGCTTGAGAGCAGCAATCTCTGACCCTCAGCATACCAAGACCTCTCTGCACTGAATGTCAGAGGCCCTGAGACAGCTCAAAGCCTGGTAAGTCTGAGGAGTAAAAACAAACCAGAAAAGGAGCCCAGTAGAGAAGTGGGTGACTGCCACGAAGTAGGACTTCTCAGATGAGAAACCACAGCCCTTGCCTTGGCCAATACCCCCTTTAGGCAGATGTTTTTGTCCCAAAAGTCAACGGCTTTACTTCTAACAAAATAAAAGCAGCCGATCTTCTACAAACAAGCATGGCTGGAAACAGATGAAGAAAGAAGACAAGATGGTGATCAGCCTGAATCTCCCACCTGCAGGCTTTGGGGGCCAGAGGACTGCAGAAGTGGGATGTGAATGACTAACCAAAATACTCATTTTTGGTAAGAAATGGCCCAGTGTTTGCTCTCTCTGACTGATGTCTTTAGGCAGGCTGAACTCAGAGAAGCAATGTGGAAGCAGGCCGTTAGCAGCAAGGCAATTTCTTCTGCTTCCATCTTGAGTTTTCGTACCAGCCTACAACTTTTCACTTCATCCTACGACAAGCCCCTGGAACCAGCGGTGGCAGAGGTGTGGACAGCAGTACGGGACTGTGGGGATCCCTCGAGAGCTCCCGGTAGAAACCATCAGTTCAGTGAGCTGCAGACTTGGAAGATCCCATACAAGGGCTGTGAAAGTATGTTTGGATCTTCCCAAAAGAAAAGGTGAATCTGGGTGATTCCCTAGCTCCCTGCTGGGATGATACAGGAATGCCAGAAGGTCTTTAATTAGGCCAGATCGTCCCCTTGGTGTGAACCCATCAGATCGCAGTGCAGGTGCAGCAGTGCTTTGCCATGGCAAACCTTCCCAAACCACAGCGATATCCCACGTGCCAATTCCACACCACTGTTCCGATGGGAGCAACGTTGCTCCCTGCCAGCAAGTGCTGGATAAATAAGGAGGCTAGATAAGGCCTTCTTCCCAGTGGTAGGCAGAAAGAGAATGACTCAAAGCCTGGTCCCTCCTCAGCCTCCCCAAAAGCTTTTGCTCGGTGCAAAGCCTTGGTTGAGCCATTATTTGTAAGTGTGTTGGGTGAAAATGCCCCAATCTATGGAGCTGAAAAGGCAGCATTGTATTGGCTTGCTTTTATGAGTTTAAAAGTATTTCTTGGCCAACACACAGTTAGAAAACGGGGATTTTGTAATGGTATAGAGAAAGACAGATACATTGATATGCATGTATAAAAAATGCTAAATATACTTTTAGCACAGGAGAGCTGAGGTTTAAGAGGATATTTCCTGGCTTAGTCTAATTCTCTCACTAGACATTTTCCTTCACACTAAGTGAATTCTGGCCGAATTAAAGAACCACTTTTCCTCTTATCTGTTGTTCCTCTTATCTAGCTCCAAGGGAAAGGCTGGGAGCTGAGAGACAGCCAGGGCATACCATTTTACAGCTTGCCTTCCCACCGATCCCCTGGGCTTGCATCAAATGCCAGGAAGATCTGTTAAAAAACACCCTGTCACTCTCAGTCCAATCATACAGGGGGAACAGTAAGGAGAAAGCCACAAAATGGGTTGCTTTGCTGGAGATCTTGATATGGGGGAGACAGGACACCCAAAACCTCTTGCAGACCCCAGGGAAGTGGTTGCACTCTGACCTCCATGGAGGGCCCGTCTTTTCCATTAAGAGATCCTAGTCAATTCACATGTGCTAGTCCCTAAAGGGTGTCTGTGAAAGAGGAGCAATAAAAAATTGCCACCGCAGCTCATTATTCACTGTCACTCCTTTTTTCTGGCTCCCGAGCCAAGCTGGTGCCACCAGCAGGAGCCAGGAGACCCCAGCTCTTGCTGAACTTTACCACTGACTTTGCTTAGCCCTAGGCAGGTTCCTCCACTTATTTGCACCTCTTTCTCCCCCTCCAGCAAATTCTCTAGTTATAGAAGTTGCTTTTTTTTTTTTTTTTTTGGGGGGGGGGCGGGTTGGAGGCGGGAACAGGATATGTTTGTGTAGCACCAAACACAACCAAAGCTTCTACCTTAAGTTAATACTCCCCATACTATGGTGGGAACAATATTTTGAAGTCTAATATTAACTAAGGTAGCCCTTAACTAAGAAACCTCTGTTATTCTTGGCTTTTCCAGTAGTGGTCCAGCCCAGTTATTAAGACCTTTTTGGACAGGTTCCCTCCAAGCCCTTCCTTGACTCAAGGTATCAGCCCCTTCCACCCCTCTGCCTTGTCCGTCCCAGACTGAGCAGCTGGGCTAGCTGTGCCAAGAGCTGCACTTCTCACTCAGGACAGCTTTTTTAGGATTGCACTGTAACTGTGCTACATGCCTGTCCCCTAAATTAAGGATACAGTGCTGGGCACAGAGGTGTTTAGAGCCCTGGAGACCAAATGAACTACCATCCATTTTGAATACATGCAGAGTCTTCAGATATATTGTTAATTCAGGCAACTGAATTCACTTCCTTGCAGCATCCTGCTGTCTGTGGCCAGATCAAGAAAAATAATAATAATAATAATAATAAACCAAAAAAAGAAAAAAGTCCAGAAACAAAATCTGCCAAGGCCCTTCCTTGAATTAATCAGACATCCTCCCGAGAAGAACCCTGCTCCATGAGCAGCTGTGAATTGCAGCAGCCCCAGTTTCAAAGGCAGTGTGGATGCTCAACTCCGGGTCTCAGGAGACTGTGTTATTTCCGAGGTTCTCCAGACATAGACATACCTGTGTGTCTATGGCAGGCTTCATAAGGTGCAGTTATGCCACCATAAAGTTCCACCTGTAGAGAAATGTCCAACTAGGTATTGCCACGGGGGAAACATGGCTGTGGTTGGACATCCACCTGGGGACAGCTGTGGAGGCAGAGGTGGTGCTGAGTGCCCAGGCGTTTGTCACTGCTCCTTGCCTCCTCGTTTCACCATCCTCTCGCATGCTCAGCGTTCACCTGTAGACCAAAAACCCAATAAATCTAGGAGGTAGAAAAGGGCAGACCCATCTCAGAGGGAGTCAGGAGGTCTTGGTTTGAAGCACGACCTTGTGCCCAGAGCAACAAAGAGGCACGGAGTCTTCCCTGTCTTTCCAAACCTCTCCCTTGCCTCTTGGGGAACTTCAGGAAAGTCACCTGCTTCCATTTCCACACTTGTAAAAGAGGGGTGCTTTTCTGAGATCTCCTGGTGAAGAGAGGTGTAAAGAACCATGATGGCAATTAGGATGCACCTCTTCCCGCTTGGAACTGATACAGATCTGGCCCAATACCTCCACACACAATCTCAGCACGAAACCTTTAATACACTGACCTGGTTTAAAAAGAAACAGAAGCCTGGAGTTAAAAAGCAGGTGGGTTTTATCACCTCTTTTATTATTTAATTTGGCTGGAATGTCTGTCTTCTCTTTTAAGATGAATTAACCTTCTGCTGACGGCAACTCCCTTGCTTTTTGCTTTCAAACCAAAAATCAAGGGGTTTGGGGGAATTTTCTGATTAATAAAAAAGCAAGCACACCTTTTCAGAGTAGCAAGTGTTATAAGCTGCTGTCATGGCCCTGAAAAACTCTGGCTAAAACCTCGGTATCCTCCTGAGGAAGGTACGCCACATGAGCCGTTGCAGCCCAGAACATTTCTAGTCCCTCCTGGTCCAGCAGGTTGGGATGCCCAGTCCTTCAAATATCCGTATTAATTTGGGCTATGGTAGGGACAACCTTATTGACCAGGTTAATATCCCTACACCTACCTGCCACGGTGCATTAATCAGAAGCCAAATAAAATAAAAATGGAATTAGGTTGGATCACATGAGCACCCTTGGCCAGTGCCATGGGATTGCAGTTACGAAAAGTCTGAGCACTTACAGGTCAGCTCACAGAGAAGCATCAGTGTCACAATCCTGAATTTATTCTGAACAGCATCTGCTTTGTTTTTCACCCATATCCTGAATCTGTTGTGTTGTTGCCATGCACTCATGGCACAGCTTCAGGAAACTGCATCACACAAAGTTTGGTACAAGAAACCTTGCCATAGTGTGTGTCTTCCTAAGGCTGAGCACTTGCCCGCACGCTTCCAGAAGATGAGCATATGATAGCACCACCTGGTGATACCTCCCAAAATTTGGGCTCGGCCCCAACAACCTTCACCCTCTCAAATCCTCCCATGTGAATCCGTGGGGCTCCTGGCTTGGGTAAGACACACAAGCTGTAAATTCAGCTCAAAGCTAAGCCTCATAAAGATGTGGGCTGTGTGGCCATCAGATGTGTAGCAGGAAGAGGTTGGCTCACGTTTTTGTCCAACTTACCAAGAAGCATCTTCACCAGCAAAGTGTCAGGGCTTACTTTAGTAGGTGAAGATGTAAACAATGATCATTGGCAAAAAATGATCTCGGCTGCAGCCAAGCAGGGCTAAACCCGTGGATGCTCATTATTTACTAGTAAAATCCTTTTCAGGCAGGAAGCGTGTGGCTTTGCTTGTAGACAAATCTCCTGAGCAGTAACACGAGGGCTGAAAGCCTTCCATCTAGCAGAAAGCTGGAGACCTCTCAAACCTCTGAGTAACCTTAGATCAGCCCAAAAAGAAGATAATACGGTCACTTCTCTGCATTTCTTCTCTCTCCTCTCATGAGCCTGTCCAAGTGGTCATCATCAAGGTCTTTATCTCCTTTTCTCACCCTCCCCAGACTTCTCCCCTGGGGATGCCACCCCTTGGTCCAGCAGCGAAGGACCTCAGCTGACCCGGGAGCCCTGGAAAGCAGAGCAGCAACCTGCCAAGCTGAACAGAAAATACAGCAGGCAGCCAAATATTTTCTTTAGACAAGGCATATCAGGGAAAATTGGAGCGCGGGCTTCGCTTCTTCGCTTTGTGTGGATTAGGAAAGTTTCTCTTGGTGCAGCAGCAGCCCATGCTCGCTAAAATAACTCCTGCATCTTTAAGTGCATAATTCGCAGGCTCTGCCAAGCGGACAGGAAATTAATGAAGTTTAAATGAAGAGCTGCTCCCTTTTCTAGCAGTCTGATTATTTCTTTTGATTTAGTGTAATCCCGGCAGAGTGCTCCTGATCTAATCACAGGAGCTTGCACTTCATGATCCAATTACTGCCAAGTTTCTGGATGTTCATTTTGTTTTGATGGGAACATTTAAATGTGCGAACTTCGCAGGGCTGATGGCTCCAGGCTCTTTGGTTAATACAGACCTAGTGGAAATGGGTGAAAATCGGTGGTCTCAAAACATCCCCTTCCGTGAGGAGATTTTTCTTCCTGCAAAAGCTAAAATCCCTTTGTTGGGAGGGATGGGGGGGGGAATAAAATAATGTGATTTTTCACAGACTGGGACATCTGCTTCACCTTTAGCTGGTCTTGCAGCCTGTCCACAGCTTGGATGTACAAACAGCCCAGTGTTGATCCCAGCTAGAGTCTGTCCATGCTGCAGCTTGTATAAGCAGCAAGCAAGAGTATGCAGGGTGCAAATGCTGCATCAAACACTTCCAGTGAAAAATGTCCCTTGTTGCTCGTTTCTGGCTCTAACTAATTCCTTCTCCTTCAGATTTCCTTTGCAAGAGCTACTGAAATGAGCAGGCAGGGAGATAAAATAATAATAATAATAATCATCATCATCATCCAGATGGCTTTGGGCAGAAAGTTTTCCTGGGAGACAGCACTGGTAGCAAAATAAGTCACTTCAAGGGAAGTTTGTGCATAGCCTGGCTTAGGCTAGGCTGCCAGTCTCAATTTTGGGTGGCACATTTGCTGTCCGTGGAGACATTGGTCCAATGGCCTGAGCACAGCACCTGAGGATCTGCAAGGGGAAATGGGATTTCTCTTTCACCGAGGTGTGGGGGAAACCACTTCGCAAGCACAAAATACCCATTCCTACTTCTGCCCACAGTTCTCCACCCCTCGGCCAAGCCTGGCTCGAACTAATCAGTAAATTCAAGTGCTGTTTGGATAAAGAACAGCCAGCACACTCGTGGATTTTTGTTTTTATGAAGGAGGCTACAGAGCTAACACTGGGACAGCTTTCCAGCAGCCTTCCCTAGCCCAAACTTGCACAAGGTGAGGCTGAGAGCTGGTGATTTAAGGGCACTTGATGAGAACTGAAGACAACTCCTGTGTTGTACACTGATTTTCCAGCGCTGCCACCGCACACCATTGGCTTGTACCCTCCTTCCTTCATTACCTAGGGCTGCGGCTGCCACCAACCTTCTCCCAACATCACCTGAGCAGAGAAAAAAGCTCCTGGGGTCTGCCTTGCACCGACCCAGTGAGATAGCATCGCCCCGCCGGCTCCCAAAGCCCTCCTTGTGATGCCGCTGCCCGGCGTTTGCTCATGTCCTCGCATTGTCCCGAGCCTGATAACGCCCTTGGTCAACGTTATCATCTTATGACCACTGCCCTGCACGTTTAGGGGGGACAACACCGAGCTCTGGCTGCTGATAGACCTATCTACCAGCTCATTGAGGATACCTGGGCTTGCCTTGATCAACGGCTTAATCTCTGTTTGCAAATCCCTCCCTCCGTTGTCTGCATTGGGGTGGGCGTCCCAGAGCCCAGTTACGTGGACAGCCCTCAACAGCGGGTCAAAGATTCACCACTTGGGGTTTTATTACCTCTGCTTTAGGATCTGGGCAGCTGGGGTGGGGTGGGGGGGGTGGGGGGCAGTAGAGGTGTGTTGGCCTCTCCAAAGTCTTGGGGTTATTGAGAAGTGATCTAGGGGGTCCCCAAGCCTTGGGACATCCTTCTCCTTCAACAATCTTGGAGAAGTCAGGGCACCATCGTGCTGAAAGCCAAGCACAGGCTGGAGGCACTTTCCCTCTAAAGCCCTGGTATCTGTGACGTGAGCATTTGCTTTGCTTTATTTACTGAGAAACTCTCTTCGAGCCAACAGAGTGGAGATAAACCCATGCTGAGGTCTTGAGGGGATCAGGATTCATCAAGCAGGATGAGAATAGAGAGAAGAAGAGGGAAAAATAAGTAAAAGTAAAGCTTATTGATGGTGCTGGATCCAAAACAGGCCAAATTCGAAGGGTGGAGCTCTCCCCCCTTCTCTTTTTTTATCAAAAATGGCAGTGTGAGGCATTTGGGCTTCAACACTGCATTAACAGCAGAAGAAAAAATGAGAGAAGGGGAAAGTAAAACCAGGACATCTGGATGAAAACGGGTAAAAGCTCTACATATTTTCACCTCCATTTTTTTTTTTTTCAAACATGAATATGTGAAATTAGCCAAGAATTCTGGAAAAGGAAAAAAATAAAATCCATCACCATCAGATGTCCTCACTCTCTACTGTGTGTTTAACACCGGTGGCCAAGTCGATACAAAGGAAGGAAAAAAAGAACATTTTACTGGATTTGGGCCTGGCTTGGTGGCCCACTGGGACCCACCTGTCTTGGGATGCTGCCTGGTGATGTCTAAGTCAGTGAGGGTTGGCTCCTCCAGGCAAGAAGAACCAGCCTTCTGGAGGGCTGCAGAGGGCCATCAGACCCACATAATTTGCCCTAAGGCTCCCGGGGGAAGGGATTTGGCCCCAAAAAGCTCAGCTACATGGAGTGAAGTACATCAGGGCCTGGGCTGGCCGCATCCATCCCATGAACCATGGTTGCCGACACAGAGTGGCCACATCCAAACCCCCTCACGGCTGGGCTTAGGAACCCTGAAGGTCCCACATGTCATAGGACCAAGGTGTTTTGATGACCTGATGAATCTATCATCCTTTGGGAACGATCCTGGCCCATCCTCACAAAAGGTCTGGGGGGATGTCTGTGGTTTGGGCCCTACAGCCCTCCAATACAGCTGAACCCAGGAGAAGACCCCATACCTGGAGACCCTCTCAGAGGCACCGTAGCTAAAAGCAGAGCAGGTGGACCCCAGACTGCTTGCTGCCAACATCTCATGATGTCCACACTTGATGGGACTCCATCAGCTTCACCCTGTGGGCACCTGGAGGCAGGGAAGGGACAAACTTTGCTATTCATGGGGATGGCAGCAGGTCCTGTTTCTGTCCTGCTCTCCTGGATGATTCCTTGGCTAAAATCAAAATCAAAATAGAAATAGAAATAAAAATAAAAAATAAAAATAAAAATAAAAATAAAAATAAAAATAAAAATAAAAATAAAAATAAAAATATGGTGAGCTCTCTGTTAAAGCCTTTGTTGGCATTTCTGGAGGAGAGTTGCAGCTTCGATAGCATTTTCCCTAGAAGGTGAGAAGCTAGGAAACAGTCGAACAACAAAAGCCCTGCTGTTTTGTTTTGTTTTGTTTTGCCTACAACAACAGAAAATGTAACGGTTTTGGCCCATTCTGTAGTTTTCCCACTGCAAGTTATTAACAGCCAAGGCTGTTCAGACGGGCAGGCGTGCAGAAAGAAGACAGGAGTTAAAAAATATTCTTTATTCTCTACATAAATCCTCAGAAAAGAAGATTCTTGGAAGAAGGAGTATATTTTTATGTCAAGCTAAGGAAAATAGTTCAAATAATTTTCAGCTTATACTGGTAAAGGTCATCTGGATTTGTGCACACATTGTGTTGTCCTTTCAAGAGCAAAAACTCAACCCTACATGTAACCAAAAACAATTAGAAATGTTTAAACGTCTTGCTCAGTTCAAACACAGTTTTTCTTTTTTATTGAGTTTAAACAGCCAGAAATGTCTTCGAATCTTACACAAAAATTGCAAGCCAATGAGGAAAGTGAAAGTGTTAAAAAAGAAAACTGGAAAATGAGCAAAAATATTGCACTTCACAGCTTCGTTCGGCCAGAAACAAAAAATATTGAGCTTCCCAGTTGGTTGATTTTGTATTTCTGCATCTTCCAGCTGAAACACAAACATCCTTCCTCTTGAATTTGACTTTTTATTCCTGATTTTCTGCTGAACTGAAAAATGTTTTTCTTACTCAGTTCTACTTCCGACACCTGTTTTTTGGGAATGAATGTACAGCTCTGTGGCAGCCTGAATGGAAAGGTGCTGAAAATTGTCCTCCTGGCGTGTCGGGAGAAGCCAGAAAATTAAAATAACGCATTTTGGAGAGGTGTCCTCTGTGGGTGCAAGGGGTGCATGCCCCCCCGAAATAATCATGTGCTGAGGCCAGGCACCAGGTGCCCAGCCCTGCCACAGGTCTGCCGCAGGTCTGCTGTCCCCACCAGCCTCTCAATCATCCTCTCCCTTCTCGTCCCAGGTAATGGGATCTGCCTACCCACGGCGCTGTTGGGAGGTTTAAGTGGGTGATCTTCATAAAGTGCTCCGGGATATTTTGCGGAAGAGAAATAAAATAATAATAATAATAAAAAAAAGAAAAGACAGAGCAAAAAAATAATAATAATTAAAAAAAGAAGACAACCAAATGGTTGCTCCCACCTAGCCAGGGAGTTACCGCAGATGGCACGGTGTCGGACGTCTCTCTTGGAGGTGTCCTTGGGGAGCCATCCCTCGGTGAGCCCATCCCTTGCAGAGCAGGATGACACAAGACCAGGCTCCCCCCTGCTCCCCCCAGCACTTTTTTGCCCCCCACCCCCACCCCCCCCAGGACTCAGGTGGTGCCCAGGAGCCCCCTCTGGCACCTCCAGCCCCATGGTGCAGCATCGGCAATGCTGGAGACCACAGGAGGAACCATAATCCGTGCCCGCTGCCTCCAGGCACATTGCCCTGTGGGTATTACAGTTCTATTAATTAAACACCAAATTAATGATCTGAGAATAATTAATGATCTAAGAATGACGGCTGATTGGGTATAAGTCTGCCAATATAACGTTTCTCCCATGGGGTGCTGCGCTAGGGCTCTGCCCCGTGAGAACCTCATTTATGACAAACGCCCTATGATGTTGTGCTACATTTTGGGGCATTTTCTCCCTTTTTCCTCAGGATGAGCCCCCTGGGGTGAAACACCCACCGTGTCCGTGCTCTCCCAGCCCTATCTGAGCCCGAACACCATGCCAAGGGGTCAGCAGCTCTGAGCAACACCAATGTACCATCAGCATCAGCGCCAGCAACGCTTCTCTCCGTGCAAATCCCAAAAGGGGGGCAGTGGGGAAGCAGGCAGGCTCTTCCCAAATGGAAGCTGGAAGCTTTATTTGCACGGCCTTAGGAATCTCGGCAGCATAGTCCAAATTCCTGCTGGGCTGGGCTAAGCTGGGGAAATTTGCGCTGCTCCTTGCCTGGGGAGAGGCAGTGCAGGGGCTGCCCCGAGCTTTTTTTTTTTTTTTTTTTTTTTTTTTTTTTTTGTAGGATATCTCTGGGAAGCTGGGCCCATGGTTTTGTAGGAAGAAAATGCCCATGTCGCTGCCTCAGCTCCAGAAATGGGGGTGTAAACTGCATGGAAATTCAGCGTTAACCCCAAGGGGGCCCGGCAGCAGGTTGGAGATTAAGGGCTAATTATTTATGAGCTCTGCTGATGCCGACCCCACCACCGGAGCCGAGTCCTCCCCACCTGCAGTTATAGGGACACCCCTCAGCCTGGGGGTTTTGGGGTTCCCGATCCTACAGGGGCTTTGGGACCTCCTTCCCCTCCCAAACCTGGGGCTGGGGGAGGCTCTGCTGTGTCCCAACCCCGTGGGGAACGGGGTTGGGACAGGTCGAGGTGAACTGGGGAGGGTTCCCAAGCCAGAGGCTGGGTTTTCCTTGGGGAAAAAATATAGATGCTTTCATGCTTTAAAAAATAAATAAATATATATATATATTAAAATCCTATTTTAAAATCCTATTTATTCTAAATTCCTATTTATTTTAAAACCCTATTTATTTTAAAACCCTATTTTAAAATGATCCCCATTTTAGTGTGGATGTTTCTTTTTTAATGTGAAGTTTTTTTTTTTTTTTTTTTTTTTAAGTGTTTTCTTGTTTGTTTGTTCCTTTTGGTGGGTTTATTTTTTTATTATTGTTATTATTTTTTTCCCCTGCAATCCAACCACCAACATCACCACCCACCCCACCAGAGCCTGCATCCCCGTCCAACACCCCCTTGCCCTTGAGCTTCGAGCATCAACTGCATGAAAACCCAAAACACGGGATCGGGACCGGGACCGGGACCAGGACCAGGACCAGGACCGGGGCCGTGCCCGGGGCCGTGGCGGCGTCGGGGCTGCCGGGGGCGCTGACCCCAGCGCCGGGGAGTCTGGAGCGGAGCCATCCCCACCGCCCCCCCCCGGCGCCCCCCGCCGTCAGCCCACACCTCATCAATAGGGGCTGACAGCACGGCCCCCAGCACGGCCCCGGCGGGGGGGGTAGGGGTAGGGTTGGGGGTTTAGGGTTAGGGGTAGGGTTGGGGGTTTAGAGTTAGGGTTAGGGTTGGGGGTTAGGGTTAGGGGTGGGGTTGGGGCTTTGGGGTTGGGGCTTTAGGGTTGGGGTTAGGGGTAGGGTTGGGGGTTAGGGTTAGGGGTATGGTTGGGGGTTTAGAGTTAGGGTTAGGGTTGGGGATTAGGGTTAGGGGTAGGGTTGGGGCTTTAGGGTTGGTGTTGGGGTTTAGGGGTAGAGGTAGAGGTAGGGTTGGGGGGTTTAGGGTTGGGGTTGGGGCTAGGGTTAGGGTTTGGGGTTTAGGGTTAGGGTTGGGGTTAGGGGTTAAGGTTAGGGTTGGCAGTTTAGGGTTAGGATTAGGTTTGGTGGTTTAGGTTTAGGGTTAGGTTTGGCGGTTTAGGGTTAGGGTTGGGTTTGGGGTTGGGGTTAGGGTTAGGTCCCTGTGGACCTGCGGGGGCAGGGAGGAGTGTGCAGGTGTGGGCACACAGGAGGGGGACCCGTGGGTGGGGATGTAGGGGCAGATGTGTGGCTGTGTCAGGAAGGGGGCACGGACAGGCACAGGGACACCGAAATGTTGGGAATGTCACATGGAGAAAGGGTCAGGTGGCTCTGTGGTGTGGGGGTCTGCAGGTGTATGGATAAATGGATGTATGGAGAAATGGATATATGGATAAAGGCATACATGGATAAATGGGTATACGGATAAGCGGGTATATGAATAAGTGGATATATGGCCATAGGTATAAATAAATGGCTGTATGGGTATATAGATAAATGGATACATGGATGTATGGATAAATAGATGCATGGATAGTTGGGTATATGGAAAAATGGATGTATGGATATATGGGTGTACAAATAAATGGATATAAACCTATATGGAAAAACGGATAAATGGGTAAATGAATATATGGACATATGGGTGTATGGATAAATGGGTGTATGGATAAATGCTGATACTGATAAATGGGTATATAGATAAATGGATGTACGGATATATGGATGTATGGATATATGGATAAATGGGTGCATGGATAAATGGATATATGGATATATAGCTATAGGGATAAATGGATGTATGGGTATATGGATAAATGGGTGTATGGGCATATGGCTAAAAGGATATGGGGATAAATGGATATAAGAATATATGGATAAATGGATATATGGGTATATGGATACGTGGATAAATGAGTAAATGGGTGAATGAGTGAAAAT
Organism: Cygnus olor; assembly: GCF_009769625.2. Lineage (NCBI taxonomy): Eukaryota > Metazoa > Chordata > Aves > Anseriformes > Anatidae > Cygnus > Cygnus olor. Next base: position 3,558,291 of record NC_049171.1, read on the forward strand.
GTAAATGAGTCGATGGCTAGAAGGTCGTGTAACGTATGTCTGTATGGCTAGGTACCTATAGGGCTAAATGTGCAGAGGAGTAGAAGGCTGGATGGCCGTACAATATATGGCTGTATGTCTATATGGCTGTATGTCTATACGGCTCGGTGCTACGGGGCCGAGGGTGCTATGGTGTCAGGGCCGTGGCTGCGTGCGGTTGGGGCAGAGCAGGCGGGGGGCAGCGCCGGGACCCCCCCGGGCAGGGGTTTGGCGGCCGCCGCCGCGCCCCCGGCGCGCTCCCGTTCACCCCGGGCGCGCTCCCGCGGGTTCCCACGGTCACGGCGCTGCAGCGGGAGCGCGCGCACGCGTTTTGCGAGGGAAAGGAGACGAAATGAAGCGAAATAGGGTAAAGCGAAATGGGATAAAGTGAAAGGAAACGAAGGAAAAGAAAGTGAAATAAAGGGAAATGAAATGAAGTAAAACGGAATAAAGTAAAATAAACTAAAATGTAATGAACGAAAGTAAAATAAAGTAAAAAAATAAAGGGAAATGAAATGGGATGAAATGAAACGAAACGAAATGAAACGAAACGAAATGAAACGAAATAAAATAATAAAATAACATAAAATAAAATAAAATAATAATTTTGAGGGGGGGCGGAGCAGGGCCCCCCAGCTCTGCCCCCTTCCTGCTCACACACCACCACCGTTTTTTTTTTTGGGGGGTGGGGGTGTCCGCAAATATTCACCAGGATGGGGCGCGGGGGAGAGGAGAAGGATCCAGCCCTACCGCGGCAGCGGGGTTTGGTGCTGGTTTGGGGTTTGTTTGTGCTCAGACACGGATGGGGGGGGGGGGGGGGGGGGAGAAATTGGGATGGGGGGGGGGGCTCAGCTGCACCGCCCGCCTCCTCCGCCCCCCCACCCCCCCCCCCCCCCCCCCCCCCCCCCTCGAAGGCGCTGGGCAGGGGGCGGGGGGAGGCGGCGGCGGTGCGGCCCCGAGACGTCTCCGGGGCGCTCACGGCTCCTCCCGGCACGGCCCCGACCGGCCCCAAGCACGGCCGCAGATCCCAGCCCTACAGCCGCTGCTCCCGGCCCTACAGCCGCAGATCCCGGCCCCAGAGCCGAAGATCCCGGCCCTATAACCACAGCTCCTCAGCCCCTATAGCCGCAGCTCCGTAAACCCTATAGCCGCATCTCCCCAGCCCTATAACCGCAGATCCCAGCCCTACAGCCTCACCTCCCCAGCCCTATGGCCGCAGCACCAAAACCCCTACACCCACAGCACCAAAACCCCTACACCCACAGCACCAAAACCCCTATACCCACAGCTCTCCAACCCTATATCCGCAGCTCTCCAACCCTATATCCGCAGCTCTCCAGCCCTATACACGCACCTCCCCAGCCCTATAGCCTCATCTTCCCAACCGCTATACCCTCAGCTCCCCAGCCCTATAACCGCATCTCCCCAACCCCTATAACCGCAGCTCCCCGGCCCTACAAGCCCCGCTCCGTACCGCCCGCGGCTGCCCCCCCCACCATTTGGGGCAGCCCCCCCGAGCCGCCCGATCCCGGCCCCCTCCCGAGCACCCCCCCCCCCCCCCGGCTCGCAGCCAGAATAAAAAAGAAAATCCCAAACCCCAGCCCCTTGCGCGCTCGGCGCCGCGTGTACCCGGTTCTCCCTCCCTCCGTGCTAAAACGACTTTTCTTCCTGCCCCGCGTCTCCCCCAACCATTTCGTGTGCGTGATTTAAGGAAAAGAAAAAAAAAAAAAAAATCAATTCCCGGCACAGATTTTTAAAACCTTAAATCCCTCCCCAAACCCGTCCTCCCAGCCCCGACCCCAAAACCCTGACGCCGTTCCCGGCTGCAGCCACCGAGAGCCGCAGCCGCGGGGACCCAGCTGCATCCCGACCTCTGCTTTTATTTTTATTTTATTTTTTTCCTTTTTTTCTTATCAAAAAAAGGTTGAAAAAGGAACGGGCCCGTCCCCTCCCCATATATCCATCCCGCCGGGGCTGAGCTCAGCGCTTTTGGGGCAAAGTCAAGGCAGGTCCCTAAAATCCCCTCTGCTCCCGGCAGGGCTGCTCCGGAGGCTTTTAAGCGCTTTTAATCGAAATTCTTCTCCCTCTTATTATTATTATTTGAAATAAAGGGATGAGATTCCGTAACAAATCAACGATGTTTCCAAAAAAAAAAAAAAAAAAACCACTCTTCTCCGGAGAAAATCCGGTGGGTTTTGCAGGGAGATGCGCGTCCCTTGGGATGGCGGCACATCTGGATCCGCAGCTGCTGGGGGGGGGAAAAAAAAGAAAAAAAAAAAAGTAAAAATAAAAATAAAAGGGATTTAATTCTGCCGCCTTCCCCTGCCCGACGCCATGCCCCTGTTTAAGTCCATTCCCCTACTGATGTCCGCGAGCACATCGCACTGGGTATTTAGGAAGGGGTGAATTTACGTCTTTATACCCTATACACCAATATACCCGGTATATTCCTATACATTAACACGTTTTAAGTCCCGTCCACACGCAATATTTGCATTTCGATGTACAAACCGGCAGCAGAAATCATTTTATCCAGATGTATCTAACCCTATACCCGCAGCAGAGATACAAACCCCCGGTTGAGGACCGCGGTCCTAAAAGAAATCCGTGCCGTCGCCCCGTGTTTCTGCGCCCGCACGGACATTTCTATAGGTGCCCGCACCTATAGCCCTGCTGCCCGGCTCCGGCCGCCCGGCCCCGACGCCCCACACCCGGCCCCAATACAGCTCCCGTTTTGGGGCAGCCCCCGTGCTCCCCCTCCCCGGGGGAATAAGGGGCTCAGTGGGACGGGGGGGGGCTCGCGCTCCGCTCCCATAAATTGCTTTTTTCACCCCTTTTTTTTTTTTCTTTTTCCACTATTGAAACGTAAAGAGGAGAAATCTTTCAGTTGGAGATTTTTAATTTTCTAGGGGATTTCACTTTCCCAGCCCCAAAATCCGCTGCCAGCCCCCCCCCCCCCCCCCCCCCCCCCCCCCACCGCCACCCCCCCCTGGGTCAGACCCCAAAATTTGGGGGTACCCCGGAGCTCCCCCCCCCGAGGTGCCCATCAGCCCACTGCAAACCCAGGGCTCTGACGTGTGATTATCAGGGGCAATTAATGGCCATGGTGGATTTTTTTTAGGAATTATAAAGGGTGTGAGCATCATTCCGGGGGGGGGCAGAGCCCCCCCAGACCCTCCTGGGTTCGGTGGGACCCCAAATTGCGGCCGGCTGTGCTGGCCCCGCATCGTGCCGGGATCCTTTAGACCCTGCAGCAGTGCACAGGGGGGAGGTGGGGGTCTAGATTTGGGGAGGGGGGGGTCTATTTTGGGGGGGCACCCCTAAATAAGCTCGGGTGGGAGGCAGGGTGGCTGCGACCGCTTCGCTCTGCTCGGAGCATGAAGGATTTGGGGGCAGGAGCTCGGAGAAATCCCCCCTGCTCCTCAAATGTCCCCAAGGAATGGGGTCACCGGTAATGGGGTCGGGGTGCTGGGTGCCCCCCCCGTCCCCAGCAAGCCCCCCCCCTCCTCGCTAGGGGGCCACGGGTGTCCCTCCAGGTGCGTGGGGAGGCGCGGAGCAGGGCTGGACTTTGCCTGCAGCGTGGGGCCGGCCGTGTGGGCATGCCCCGGGGCTTCATTTTAGGATTTTATTCCGTTTTTGTTTGTTTGTTTGTTTGTTTGTTTGTTTTTTTGTTTAATTTATATTTTTGGCACGGCAACGAAACCTGGCGCCCGGCCGATGGTGCAACAGATACGGACCCCCCCCCCCTCTCCTCCAGCACCCCCCCCCCTTTTCTTTTTTTTTTTTTTTTTTTTCCTGTACCACCACCTCTTTTCCTCCCATCGCCGCCCACTTCCACGTGACGTGGGCAAACCAGTCAGCGGGTGGGACTGGGGAGACTGGCCACAGTGGGGAGGAATTGTTTGGGGTGCTGGTGGGGGGTTGGGGGCGCGCAACCAGAACCCCGCTGCCCCCTCCGCAACCCCATTCCCCAGCAGAGCAGGACCAGGAGCCAGGCACCCCATAGCCCCCCGCCATCCCCGCAGCGACGGGTCCCCGCCCCACGGACCCCCACCCCAAAAGGCCCCCAAAAGGCCCCCCCGCCGCCCCCTGCCCCCAGCACCAAGGTGGGTAGCGCTTTCTGTCCCCCCGCTCCTGGCTGCTGGCGAGCCCCTTCCCTCCAGGCCTCTCCCCGCGAGCTTCCTCCTATTGTTTCCCCGGGGGCTTGAAAACGGGCTCAGATTCGCTTTTGGGTTGATTTGCCTGTGATTTTCGGTGCTATTCCGATCGTGGTTATTGCCCACGGGAGGGGAATTCGCTCTTCTTCCCCTCCCCTGCCTCTGACCCCGCTCCCTTTCGGAGCCCGCAGTGGGAAGGCTCCGTCCTAGGCCGGTTACGGGCGCACTCACAGCGGCCCCTCCGTCCCCTAGGTTTAGGGAAAAAGCAAATCCACCCCAAAACCCCCCCAATTTTTTTTTTTTTTTTTTTTCCCCCCCACCCCGCTGCCATCCTTACCCGCTCCCAACGCGCCACGGGGCTCTGCCTCCGGCTTCTCCCCCTTCCCTCGGCTCCCGCTGTCCTGCCGGGTATCAGCCCTTATCTCCCGGTTATCTCTGCTGCTGCTAAATTCAGCCCGGCCGAGGGGTTCAGCCTGGGGAATCTGCTGCTTAAACCTAAATCAGTCCCAAGAGTGAGCTCTCCGGCCAAAATTCCCCCCCACACACACCCCCCCGCCCCGTGGACGGCCCTGGCCTGGGTGCGAGGCGGTTTTCTAGGATCCCTCCGTGATCTGCGGAGAAATCGGCGATAGGGGATTCCATTCCCCCCTTCCCTGCCTGTTTTTTGGGGGGTTTCGCCTCTGCAAAACCCACAAAAGGAGCTGTGCGCCCCACAGCGTGCCCCAAAATCCCAACCTTCCGCCCTGCAACCCAAGGGGCCCAAACCAGGACCCGGAGCCCATCCGGGGAGAAGCCCCCGAAGCGCCCACCCTGGGAAACGCCGATCCCAAAAGCCCGGCCCCAGGGGGTCCCCCCAGCGCCCCCACTCGTGAAAAGAGCCCGGGGGGGGGGGCATTAAAAACCCACGGAGGGGGAGGTCGGTGCCGCTTCTGCTTCGCAGGGGTCTTGCTCCCAGCCCCTCCAGCATCCTCAGAGCGGGGAAATCGGGGGCGCAGCGCTTAACCCCCCCCCCTCCTTGGGGACCCCCCCCGCGGGGTGCGCAGGACGCGGACACGCGTGGGGCGTGCCGGTGGGATCCCAAACCGCCCTCCTTCCCCCCCCCCCCCCCCCTTTCCCCTTTCCCAATTTAATTGGTGCCCCCCAACCCCCCCCAAAACCCCTTCCCTTACCCCCCCCAAACCCTCCCAGCTGGTTCCCACCCCCCCCCCCCAACCCGCCCCCCCCCGGGGACCATCAGCTGCGGATCGCACCGCCCGTACCTGCGGGACAAAGGTTTTTTTTGCCCCCGGCTTTTCTCTGTCTCTCACCTTCCCGACCGCTCCCCAGCCCCCCCCGCCCCCCCCGGGGCTCCTTCTCCATCCCCCCCCCCCCCTCCCCAAGCTTTAGGCCCTGCTCTAACCTCCTTATCTCCCCCCCCCCCACCCCGCCCCGAGGGGGGCTCCTGAATCCCCAGCCGCATCTCCCGGGGCTCTGTTGGCCGGGCCGGGGGGGGGGGGGGGGTTGGACGGGGAGGAGACTGCCCGAGGGTTTTAAGCAGCCCGGCCCCACCGTCGAGGAGGGGGGGGGGGGTTTGAGCTGATGGATGGAGCCCGGTGGGAGAAGCTAATTCCAAGCGGGAGCTAAAGCTTCTCCTCCGCAGGGACCAGGACTTCTTGCTGGGGGGGCTGGAAGCGGCGGCCGGACCTGCTGAAGGTGGGGAAGGTGGGCGGCGGGGAGGGGGGGGTGGAGGAAAAAAAAAAAAAAACAAAAACAAAACAAAAAAAAAACAACCAAAAAACCCAACAACAACAACGAAAAAAGAAATTTAAATTAAACTCGCCCCACCGACCGCATTTTGGCCGGACCCCCCCCCCCCCCCGCCCCCCAAGGCGAGACCTCTCCGGCCGCCGCTCGCCGCGTCTCCATCGGGGGAGAAGGGAGTCGGGCTTCGGGGTTTTGTTTTTTTTTGTTTTTTTTGTCACCCCGCTCCCCCGTCGTCGTCGTCGCTCTGGATTGTGCCCGGGGAGCCGGTCGGGGTTTGGGGGGGCCCGCGGCGAGATGTACCAGAGTTTAGCCATGGCGGCGAACCCCGGCCCCCCGGCCTACGAGGGGGCAGGTGGCTTCATGCACAGCGCGGCCGCAGCGTCCCCCGTCTATGTGCCCACCACGAGGGTCACCTCCATGCTCCCCAGCCTGCCGTACCTGCAGAGCGGCGGCTCTTCCCAGCAAGGCAGCCCCGTCTCCAGCCACTCCATCTGGACTCAACCCGGAGCCGAAAGCGCCGCTTACAACCCCGGATCGTCCCACCCGCCCGTGTCACCTCGGTTCTCCTTCTCCACCAGCACCCCCATCCCTGCCACCTCTTCCCGGGAGGCCGCGGCGGCTTACAGCAGCTCCTTGAGCCTTTCTGCTAACGGGAGGGAGCAGTACGGCCGGGGCTTCGGCGGCTCCTACTCCAGCCCGTACCCCGCCTACGTGAGCCCCGAAATGGCCACCACCTGGACTTCTTCGCCCTTCGACAGCCCCATGCTCCACAACCTGCAGAGCCGAGGGACGCCCGCGGCCGCCCGGCACGCCAACATCGGTGAGCGCAGCAACCCCCCGGGGCAGGGATGGGATGGTGTATGGTGGGATGGGATGCTGTCCGTTCTCATGTTTTTTTCCCCCTCCCCCCTACCCCGTTTTCATCAGCGCGACCCTGTTTTAGGAGGGTGGGGTTGAGAAATTTGTGGTTTTTGAGCTCCTGGGGATGCAGAATATTGGGGCCCTCACGGCACCAGCTGCACCCCAAGCATGCACTTTCACTGCAACGTTGCAAAAAGTCCTCGAGGCCACAGTTGCAAGAAATCATCAGAATTTAAATGAAATTTGGGTAGGCCAGGAGCTGCAAGAATCATGTGCCGAGCTCCCGTGGAAGGGTTTGCTCCACAGATAGCTCCGCAGGCATTTCGGGGCCGCCGCGGGGATGGTCTGCGGGAGCGCAACCCTGGTGGGCAGCCCCTTCCCGGCTTGATTTGGTGCAAAAGGGGGAAATTTAGGGATGGAATTAACCAGCGAAGTTTGGTGTGTGAATCCCAGATCTCGCTCTGGGGCCGCTTTGTGTTACGTCCTTTTTGCAGCTGTTGGATGGATTGGCGAGGCCGGGGAAAGGGAAGGCGAAGGGAAACTCAGTGCCGAGGGGGAGAGGTGAGAGAGAAGAAGAAACGTATCCGAATCCATTAGCCACAGCCTCTTGCACCCCTTTCGCTTTTTTGGGGGGGGGTTCAGCACATCTGGGTGCCCCAGCTCTGGATTTCGGGGTCTCCCTGCCCAAAATCCCACCCGGGTTTCTTGTGCTGATCCCCGTCTTGGAGCCGAAACGCTGATTTCTGTAAGCGCCCTGGTCCTAAGACCAGAAGTTGTTCCCGGAGGCTTAAAATATTGCTTTTGTATTTTGCATGGAAGAAAAAGGCAACATGGGGAGGAAAGCAAGGCTGTGGGGCTGCTCCCCCAGACCCATTTCTGTTCCCCACCACCCCTCTGTGGGGGCTTCGCTGCCGGCGCCGGAGTGAAAAGAAATAAAGGCGCTCGGAAGCAAATGCCTCAAATTTGGCCGACGATATATTTTAGGGTTGCACTCAGGAGGGTAAAATTTCCCTTCAGCAAGGTTTTCTTAGTCTTCAGAGTTATTTTAAGGCATTATAGGAATGAAACTTGGGTGTCGGTGAAGGCTTGGCCTTGCCATTGCCTTTTGCATTTCTTCGGGCATTAAGAAATTGCGTAAAAATGGGGAACTCAGCTATAAAGATAAAGCTTTGGTCGACCAGGCAGGGATTTTGGGAAGGCCTGCGGTGGCAGAACGTGTAGGAAAACCAGGAACTATTGATTTGTATCACTGAGGACAGTTGTGCATTTTCATTCGATTTCAGTGCCCATCTCTTCCTTGGGGGGGGAAAAAAAAAAAAAATCACATTTTTGCAGCGGTCACTGATGGGCTCTTAGCAAGAAAAATAACTTAAAAATGAAATATTCAAGATGAAGCATTGCAGCTGCAGAAATACTGGGTTAGCTTTTAAGGTCTGTGGTGTTTTTGGGGTTTGGGGATCAGTTTATGTTGCCGGTCCCGTGGACGGAGCCTGCCTCTTGGTGCTCTTCGCTCGAGCTTTTGCGTAGCATGAGGGAGATGGGATGAAAAGGCCTGAAAGGCACCGAGCCTAAAAATTCGGGATTCAAACAGAAAAGGGGATTGTGTGGAAGGCAGCTCCCCAGTGGGTAGCTCCGGGCATGGTGAATCCCAAGATCCTTTCTTTGCCTTTCCTTGGGAGCGGGGATATTCTTATTCTCTGCACGCTGAGAAACACGACCCTTGGCGCAAGGCTTTGCTGCACCCAGGGATTTTTGCAGCGCTTTCGTTTTCCTCCAGTGATTTCCTGGAGAAACACCACCTTCGGACAGTGCTAATTGCAGAGCAGCCAGCCGTTACTGTAATATTAATTAGTATTACTATTTAATAATGAAGGTTAAGTCCATGCAGATGGAGCTGGAATTGCAGACTCAGACGCGCGGTCTACGCAATTGGGCATGGCGCTTATTTTCCACTGATAAGCAATGCTCCAGGAAAAGTTTAGCGAAACTTTAGTGAAACTGCATTCAAAGGTGATTAAAAAAAAAAAAAAAAAATGATGCTAAAAGATATACGTTCTCGCTTTTCCCTAATAGGAGAATTTGGGGTTAAAAAGTGCCAGAGCAGCTCAGTGGTATAAAATGCTGGGGAGACTGGGGGCATAAATAAATCACATGGGCATATATAAAATAAAACCACCCCTGTTCAGCAAACTCGGGGTTTGGAGGTACGTCTGGGGATCATTTCCTCACCCTGAAGGGCAGGATCAGACCTAGCAGCCGTGAACTTGCCCCGGGGCACGGGGCTGGGGCGAATTCCCCAGCTAAGGAGGGGCAAAATATCCTCCAGGAGACGTCCCCGCCACCAAAATCTGCCCCCAGAGCAGCCGGGGGGGGTTTTTGCCCCGTTCCCCCCTTGCTGGGGAGAGGTGAGCACGAACAGAGGCAATGCACTGGCTTTTACGCAGGGGATGGGGGGGCCAGATCCAGCTTTCCCATCCCCACCCCATGCATTTTTGTTTTATTTTTTCCCCTTCAGCTGCAAACTTGTGTAAAACTGAAGGATTTTTCTTTTTTTTGGGGTAGGTAGGGGGTCTTTTTTTTTTCTTCTTTTTATTTTTCTGTATTATACATATATTTTAGGAGGCTGAATTTTGCCGCTGCGGTCGGGAGCGAGCCGGGGCACGGGGCACTTTGGCTGCCTTTGCATTTCGTTTTGCCTTTCACCGAGCCAGGAATCCCCGGCCAGGCTCCGCGGGACCACATCTGCGAAGATCAAAGCCCCCAGCAGACGCAGCCATCGGTCGGAAAATGCTTTTTTTTTTTTCTTTTTTTCTTTTTTTTTTCCTTTTTTTTTTTCCCTGCTGCTGGGAGATCGGGGAACCAGATCTTACGCTTTCCCATAGGGATGCGAAGAGCTTGGCGGGGTAGCATCCCCGGGCTGGCATTTCGTTTCCAGTGACTCGTCCCATTTGTCACGTCCCCCTGCCCTACCAGCCGATGCCCCAGGGCAGCGGAGGGAGGGCCGAGGTCTGGATTTCGCGGGGGGTGCTCGAAGGCACCGCTCCCAACGCGGCGGCTTCGGGGTGAAAGCATCCCGCCATGCTTCTCCCTCATCTCCTTCCCCATTTGCAAAAATCCCCGGTAAAGGCAAATGCATCATCTGCAGCCCTCCGACGCGACAAGCTGCTGCGCTCTCGTCACCGGCTGACAAGGAGAGAGGTCCCCAGCCCCACAGCCCCGCAGTCTTGGGGACAAAACCCGCAGGGCCACGGGATGGGGAGACACGATTCAAGCTCGAGCACGCAATTTATTTTTATGCCCTTCCCCGTCTCCCCAAACAGCGTATTTGAAATTGCAAATAAAGCAATGATAATAGTAAAAATACCATCGTCACGCTGCATCACCCTTGTTAATGATACAGCTCCATCCTTGGAAAGGGAGCTTTAATTACTGAATACAATCATGCATGTTGTATAGAATAGTTGTGGTGTGGTATATAATACCTATAATATCATGTATTATATCATATCCATATATATTTTATATAATACATGATTTTTTTTTTTTCACAAAGCAGCAAAATTGAAGGCAGTGGGCAGTGGCGCTAAATCAAAGATTTATTAAGCCAGGGTGAATTATTTTTTCTCCTCTGCACACGCACCCACGTGCATTTTTATCCCCCATAACAAAAGCAGCGATTTCTTTTCTTAAGAGGACAGCCCGTGTTTCACTCTCTCCACATTTATTTCCATCCATTTTGGGTAGAAAGAGGCAAAATCCTTGGAAAGAGAGAGGAGCGTGTATCAGGCGGTGTTTACCAAAGGAAATTGGACCCGATCCTGCTGTCTCCGTGCTCTTCTGATGATGGAGAAACCTTGGCTCGGCAGGCAGAGGTGCTCCCTGGTGATCCCAAACGGGGCCAGTTATTTCGAAAACCCCGACGGCTGCAATATTTCGGGGGCTTTGAAATGTTTGCCTTGGGAAATTCCCCCCCCCAGCGATGCGCCGACCTGCAAATAAATCCCAACCCAGGTGAAAACGCAGCAGGCGCGCGGCGAGATGCGCGAGGTTTTGTGCCTGGAGGTCGGCAGCTGCGGGGGGACGTGCGCAGGGAATGTTCAAAAAATGGGTGAAGAAAATGTAATTTCAAGGAAAATCTAATTAAAAAGCCTTTAAGAGCGTAGCTGAAGTAGCAAGCCCCAAACTTTCCATGCTTTCTTATCCGCGCAGGGCTCCGGATTGAATTTTTTGCTCATTGAGACCCACAGAGCTTTGCGTGCATAGGGAAAAGAGATGTAAACAGACCTCGTTTTTGGAGCTTTTGTCCCCAAATTCCCTTCCTTGCACACCAGCCCAGCGTGTCCTTCCTTATAGTTCCCTTACAGAAAAGAGGGTGCAGAAACGGAGTGCCTGGGGATGTCTCTGCACTCGGGAGACATCCTTTGCAGGGGAAGCACCGCGCATATTGTGTGCTTTGAGGCTTTTGCACCCCTTTTCTATAAAAAAAACCCCTGTGAGGCTCCTGCCTCCCCTTTGGGGCTGGCTGCTGCCTGCAAAACCAGGCAGGGACGTGAGTGGGGGGGCTCCGATCCTGGGCTGAAAGCGGCCGGTTTTGTTGAAATGCCGATTTTTGCAAGGCGGCCGCACTGCCGTAACCCCTCGTGCGTGTCGGCGAGGTTGAGCTGTCCCCGTCCCGGCTCCCTTTTGGGGGGGGATCGTGTGTAATTATGCCTGTGGGGCTGAGGATTGGGAATATTCAAATATTCGCCTCGTCGATGGGTCCTGAGCTCCCGCTGCCTTCTGGCTGTCTGGCAGGAAGGTGCAAAACCGCCTTTGGTGCGCGACTGCGAAACGCTGCTTAAGTAAGCAGGGAAATAGGTGAGAACGTGCTTTTGCATCCCAAATGACGCCAAATTACACAAGCAAACTTCACCGTGATGTCTGGTGGAGGTTTGCTTGGTTTGGGGGGCGAAGAAAAAAAAAACAAAAACCTTTGGGTCAACGTTGGCTCTCAGCTGCCTATTAAACCTCCAGTGGCATGCCAAAATATTAAGTCCCTCTAACCTTCTTTACACGATCGGTCGCAGCGACCGGTCCAAGCTGTAAATACATCCGTAATGACAAATTAAACCCAATTATCTGCCATTCCTGAGCAGTGAGGTCCTCAGACGCGGGTGCTCGCCTGTGCGTGACAGCGGCTGAAAATAATTTGGCCGTCACTGCCTCTCGTAGTGGGGGACGAGCGGCTTTGGGGCTTTTTTTGGGAACCCTTTTGCTGTTGAAGCGTGCCGAGAGACGCCGTGGATGTTTTGTCAGGGCTCACACGGGGTGGTTGCAGGAAGGGGCTTTTCTTGTTGCTTTTTCAGGTCATTTCCCACTGGAAAAGCAAAGCACGGAGGAGAAATCCCCGTGGCAGGGCTGCGTTTGCAGCCTTCCCCCCGTGCTCAAGCAAAGCTGGCGATGCACTTGGTCGCCGTTTCCCTTTCCCAGCGCTGAGCTGGAGCTGGGATTTCTCCTCCAGGCAGCTCAGAGCCGGGCGGCCGCTCGCAGGGAGCTGGGCAGAGACTTCCCAGGCTGGCCACACATCTGACCCCGTCAGCAGCGCTGAAACATTTCAGCCTTCTGCTTTTGGCAAGGCCTGGGTCGTAAAGCCAAGGCTGGGGGAGCATCAACTGGAAGCGAAAATCATTATTTTTACCCAAGAGATGCCCGGTGTACTTTTTAAAAAATTTTTCCTTAGTTATTTCCCCGCACAGAGATGGCTTTGGGTAATTTTCTTTAGCGGCTCTGGGCACCTACAGCTCTTGTAGGGTTCACGCTCTGCTTGGAGGGGCAAAATTGTGTCCTTCTCATGCCTTTCTGCTGCTGAAATCAGCTGTAGGGGATGCACAGAAATGTCTCATGCCCCTGTCTCTATGCCCAGCCCCAGCACGCTGCCTCATGCCTCAGTTTCCCCCTGGCTTTCACCAGGTATTTCCAGCCTGCTTTCAGGAGGGGAGCTGGAAATACCTCCCCTCCTGGCGGGCACCGAGTTTCCCCCTGGATTTACAGCAGGGATGTTGCTAGGACCAATCCTGCTGGTTTTGCCCAGGCCGTGCTTACAGGATCAGCCCCCCCTCGCTAAACAAATTCAGCATGGGCTGTGGAAAAAAAAAAAAAAAAAAAGCACAAACTAACAAAATAAAACCAAAACCAACCAAGCAAACTTGAGGAGCTTGCCCGCTCTGAGCTGAAACCATCCCAAAAGGAGGTTTGCCCAGGGCTGTGAGATGCTGCAGGATCAGGTCCGTGCAAGAAGCTTCCCTAGGGCAGGAACCCAGCCCCCTGCAAGCTATTTGGGAACCTACAGCTTTCCTCGGGGAGGTGAAGGCTGTTGGCCAGGAAAGCTTCCCAGACGCCAGCAGCACCTTCCTTTTTCCATCTTGGAAAGCAGCCGCTCGGTTTACGTGGTGCAGCACAAAGGGATTTGCTGTTTTATTTTTATTTTTAGCGACCCGCAAAGCTGGCGAGCCCCTTATCGGAGCCAGCTGGGCTCGCGCGGCCTGCGCCAGCCTTGAGAGGGAGTCGGAAATTTGGCTTGTTTGCGAGGGAGGGGAAAAAATAATTCATGGAAAGTCAGGGAAAGCAAGTTTTCCATCGGCAGCAGAGGTGGGGATGGGGCAGGCGGACCAGGGGTGCGCGGGGCTGATCCCATGTCTCCTACAGGGCCTGGTACCGGCTGCTTCTGACTCTGGGATAACAAAATCCCTGCCTGGGAATGTTTCCTCCTAATCCCTGGGAATGAGGCTGGTGTCTGCTGGGGAGCATCTCAGGAGAGGTCCTGGCGCTGCCCTCCCCAGCCTCCTCGATGCTGTCTTGGGGCAGCCGTCCCCCCGGGCTGTCCTGGGACGATGCAAATATCCCCAGGCAGCTCCCTTTCGGCTCTCTCTTGGCTGCTTTTGTGCCTCGTTCCCTTTGGTGAGGCTCACTTTTCCTCCAGGCTCCATCATCCGGAGCCGTGGCGTTACACGTGAGGCTCTGTTTTTGCAGGGAGGCAAAGAGGCAGCTTTTCCGGACAAGAAGAAACCTGGGAACCCCCAATTCCTAGGTGCTCGTACTCCAGAGGAGACATAAAAATATATGATTTAAAATCCTATGAGTTTCCAAGTCAAGCTGTTGGGTTTGCAGGCCATGTAGCCATCATTATTTAATTAATATCCAGAGCTCGCAGTGCTGGGTGAGGAGGTGAGCCCCAGCCATCAGGACTCCTCTGAACGACCCTTTTGGCCCCAGATGTGTGAGAGGGTTTGGGGAAGGGCTTGCTGGCCCCAGGGGCTCGCTGCTGGGATGGATGCAGATCTGGGACATGCCTTGGTGATTCCGAGCAAGAGGGAGGCAGTTGGCTTGTGGGATATCTTCTCCTCCTGGCCTCCTGGGCTGGGAGGATGACCTCGTGCCCAGGGTCTTGGGCATGACCAAGGCTTCTCTCCAGGAGCTGCCTATGTCCTGCCCCTCATCGTTTCACAAAGAGGGGGCAGGCTGCGTGCCCCCTCGCCTCCCCTCCCCAGCCATTTATATTTCTGAGCCAACATCCCGTCGCCTCCCTTCACGAGGAAATCAATAACAACGGGTGAGCAGGTTAATTATAATCACAGAATAAACGCCACGGTCTCAAAGTTCACTCCACTTGAGCAGCGTTTCAAAACGAGTGGACGACGCCAAGAAACTTTCATTGATTCCCCCGGGGCAGGTGTGGGAGTTTGAACCTGTCCCCAAGCTGATCTGATTCAAGACTACTCAATTTTGCTCCTTATCTCGACTTTCGCCTATCTTATAATGTCTGTTATTTTAGATAAAAAGTCCAATCAATTGAGGTAGAAAAACTGCAAGTTGTATGTTGCCCTGATAAGTCAGGTACCTGCCGTTTTGTTGGCCTGGGCTGCAGTTTCTGGGCTTGCCGAGCGCTGACCTCTGCAGATACTTTATCGCAGAATCGCTCCGTCCTCCACCCCTGCTGACTTTACTGTCCAGAATAACGATTAAAACAGGAAAAGAGGACGGCCGGGGGTCAGAGCACCCAGCATCCCATATGCCGTACCAAACACCTTTCTGTTTGTGCCTGGCTGCCATCCCATAGAGAGGCAAGGATCCGACCTCGCTGGTTTTGGTGGGTTTTGGTCAGCCCACAGGGTCTGAACAAAATACTGGGGCAGGGCTTGAATATGCACCTGAAGGTTGCTGTTAAGGTTGTCATGTTCAGAGAGGGCTTGGGCATATTATACAATGTATAGACTACATATTTCATGTGTTCCTATATGTGGTATATATATATTTTATAATATATGAAGTATTTATATACACAGCATATTTATACTTTAGAATATATAAAGTGTGTGTTTGTATATATGTGTGTGCATTATAGTGGTGTACACACGCATATATATATATATATATATATATAGTTCTATACAGCTATGTTCTGCATAGCCATAGAAAAATAATTCTAACATCAAAAGCAAAGACAGCTGATTAGAGATGACTCCTAGATGGCTAAAATAGCATTCTTAAGGACACAGTAAGTGTATATCTACACTGAATATATATGTCTGTATATATGTGTGTATATATATACATACAAACACACACACACTAATAATACAGTTGTGTTTCCACAAGGGATTTTGGCCTGATTCAGATAAATATTTTTCCTCTGATCTGCACTAGTCTGGAAAAAAAAAATATATATAATAATAATAAAAAAAAACACTGAGTTTCTGGAGTAGCAGGGTTACGGAAAGGCAGGTTGGAAGGAGTGTCAGGAGATCTCTAGCCCCCAACCTGCCCAAAGCAATTAGCCACTTGAATTAGCTCAGGCCAGCTGTGGCTTTGTCTTGATGTTTGGAAATGCCCATGGATGGAAATGCCCTCACCTCTCTGGGCACCTAATCCATGTCCTAATGAAAAAGCTTCTCCTAATGCCCTGCTGTCAGCATATATCCGCATAGCTTCCCTCGTTATATCTTTGTAACGACCCCAAGCAGCACCACTTGCCTGGGCCTTGACTTTGGTCCACCTGGGCCACCCCTACAGACAGACAGATGCTCTCCCTCAGACAGACAGATGCTGCAGGAGGATGTATGACCACAGACCGTTGGGTTCCTGTGGTTTTAGGTGTTTCGGCTCACCCACTGTACTGTAGGTGGCCAACCAAGGCAGGCCAAGGGCACGTGAAGGCTGTGTCATGCTTGATGAATGTGTGCCAGGTGCCAGACATGGGCACCGGGCCTGGCACACCAGCAGCCGTAAGGCTACAGAGCTTTCCTTGGCTTTGACACTCTCCATTTTCTCCCCATCATCCCTGCAGTAATCAAAGGAGAGCTAAAGCACGTGCATGTGAAGATGGGATGTATTTCAAGGGGGAAAATGCTGTGGCTCTTTTTCCTTTGTCTAGTGAGAGAAAGACCATTTCCAGGTCCCTGCTGCCAAACAGCCCCCAGGCTGTGGATGGCCCCATCCTGGCCATTCCCTGAGCTCTCCATGCTAATCTGAGATTTGTTAAAAATATTTGGACAGTCGATAAGCAGAGGAATCTCCTGTTTATCAGAAGAGCCTCAGATATTTACAAGTGTAAGAATTGTAAGTAGGAGTAAGAAAGGGGAGGTCACCTTGGTGGGTGGGATCAGGCCTGCGTCCCAGCAAAAGAAAGCAGGCCTTGGAGATCACTTACACACAACTTCACAGGCAGCACAAGTTGCTGTAGGACACCACTCTGCCATCAAAGGGGTGGCCAGCAAGTGCTCTGCCCCAAATCAGCTTTTGCTGTTGTTTTTTTTTAATATTCTTTTTTTGCGTAAGCTTTCCTCAGGATCTGATGGAGGGCCTCAGGCCTGCTGGTGAGCTGCTAGGGATGGGTGGGGAGAAGGAATGGGTTTGCCTTTTCTGACTGTAGTGTGGGGTTGTGCCCATTTAGGATGCTGGGGTGACTGGGATCTAACAGTCTGGCTGTGTTTCTGTTATCTGAACAGCCCCCATCCTGCATGCATATGCATGTAAGTGGCCATATATGAGTGGTGTTCATGGCGGACACGGAAAAAGGAGAGCTTGTCTCCACTGCAGCATGGACAGAGCTTGTTGGGCCTTCCCCCCGTGCAAATACAACCCAAGGGGAGCTGCAGGCTTTCTCCTGCCTTGCCTGCTGCCCACTTTTTGGGTCTGGGCCATGCTGCTTCAGCATGGGGGTGACCACCTCTCCGTGCAGCTGGGGTACAGCCTCTGGGCTTGTGAGATGGTGGCTCTGGTGTGGTGGAGGGCCCTTCCCAGTGGCCACACTGGCCAGCCCCCAGTACCACCTCTTGCTCCTTCCCAAAACTACACACTGAGATGTCCCCGGAGCCCCAGGCCTGGTGTTTTCCACCTTCCCCTGTGTGGGCACGTGGTGAGGCATGGAAGAGCCTTTGCTCCTGCTCCCAAGGACAGAGCTGAGACTGAACTCAAATCCAGGCCCAGGCTTTGACCAGCCTTCCCTTCGTGTACCTCTAGCACATGATCTCAGCTGGTCCCTTGGCTGCTTCTACCTCCACTGTCCTTCAGGCTGGGGAAAACATATCCATGAAGGAAAGGAGTATGCTTGGCTGTTGGCAGTGGTGTGTGCCATAGACCTTGGCTTGCTGCAGGCAGAGCGGGGAGCTTTGCAGGGGAGGGACGCAATGTTCCCTTTGCCTTGACGTGAAACACTTGGCTGGGAACGGTCGTGCAGGAACAGTCTCGGTGTTTCATGAGGCAAGAGATTTCTTTGCCTTCTCAAAAGTGGCGTGTGGCTCAGGCAGATTATAGGTGAAATGCTTCCTGAGCAATTAAATAGGGGCTGTAGGTCTGCATGGGGAAAGCTACTCGCTCTGAGCAGCCAGCTGAGGGACCAACCATTTTACACATGTCAGATAAACCCCAAAACATTCAGGGACAGCATCAAGCCCTTTCTGTGAAGCTTCACAATGACGCATTTTGCTTGAAACAGCATTTCTGGTTAACACTGGGGAAATTGCCTCCTTTTCCATTCCCTGTGGATCAACAACCACACAGGGGATGTCTTCTGCTAATCCAGATGATGGGAGGGTGAGAGCCGCAACCAGCTCACTGATGGGCACTACTCAGGCAATGTCCTGCTTCCCCTTGCCAACCTTGTGCATAGGTCCCATTGGTCTCTAAAATAGTGGGTAACTGGACGAATTTCCCCCAAATTCTGTCAGAGGGGAAACATGCAGAGAAGAGGAGGGGTTAAAAGAAAAAAGAAAAAAAAAGCCAATGGGCAGAACCTGTTTTTACAGAAACATCGTCAGCTCTGGTAGCTGATAATGCACATGGGCTTTCTGATCCCCATCTGCATGCCACGCTGATGATGTCCCCATAGAAAAAGGAAAGGCTCACAAACAGCTTTCTCTTGGCTGCAGAGCTCTCTCAGGCATAAATCTGGGCTCTTTTATTTTCGATCACTCCCTGCCTCTTCTGCTTTTGTCTCTCCTTGTTTTCTGCTGCTCTGTTTTCCTTTCTAGCCCTGTACTCAGACACAGCACTGGAAAAAGAAGCACTTTTAACAGCTGTGATCTGACCAGAAGGTTTTTGGCATTTTTTCTTTTTTATTTTTTTTTCCATAAAGCTGCAGTTCCTGTAGTCATACAATTCATGGGAGAACCTCAACCCATTTAAAAGAAAGAGATGTGACTTTCTGCTCCACTCGCTGCAGCAAAACGCTCATTAAAGGGACACCCAAAGGCTTGAATGGTAGGAAGGATTTCCATACTGTCTCTTTTTTAATAGGGACAATCTTGGGATTTGGGACAAACCATCCTGAGTAGCCAAGAATGGTAAATCCCATTTCCTGCTGCCATGCTGTTGTGGCTGCCCCTCGAAGCAGAAGGTGCTGGTGGCTTGGGATCCTCCTGGAGCCCAAGGTGTCCATGTGTCCGAGGGACCAGTGTCCTTTGCCTCAGCTGCGAGTGCCCCTGAGAGTCCATTTGGGATTCTGTATACACAGGAACGTGGCTCTCACCTCTTATCATAACAAATTGTTTTAGGAAACTGCTTCTCTGCAGGGAGAACTGCTCTCAGGCTCTGTTTAGAGCCTCTAAGTGCCTGGCTGTGTTTGAAGGACAGCTTCTCCTTTGCCGAGTTGCTTCACTGGGTTGAGAAGACACTTCTGCAGGGGGAAATGTTGATATTAAATATCCCTCCATCTGTAAACAAAACTCCAGTGCTATATTAATGGAAGTCTCTTTCTCCCCAGCAAGTAGAGAGAGGGGGTGAGGGCAGGAGGGGGCAGAAGAAAGGAGACAACCTCGTTGTTGTTTCTCAAGCAGAGACAACCAGATCTCACCCAAATTAGTGCAAGGAGGGTTCTTTGTCCCCTTCTGGAGGCTGGTTTGGGAACAAAAACTTATAAACTGGCTGCTGGCTTTGAACTGGAGGAGTCAAAACCTCTCCGTCAGACGTGCTTTCACTCTTACCATTCTTTTGGGTCCTGATCCCTCAGGTTCACCTGTTCAAGATATCTCTCCAAGGCTTCCAAATTTAAGCTTGCTAGAGACCTAGGAATGGATATGCTGGCAGAGCTGGGGTTTGCAGAGATGCTGGAAGGATCAGAGGGGAGTTCAAGTCTCCCTTCAGACTCAAGCCCTGGGCATCCCCTGCTTCCCAGCTGTTGTCCACAGGGACCTGATTCTCCTGGTTGGGAAGGCAGAAGTACCCAGACTTGATATCCTTGGCCAGAGATGCTGTCACATCCTAACCATGCTGGAAGAAGTGCCTGTAGGTGTGGGCTGGCCGGCGGCTCCCAGTTCTCTTTTCATCGAGCTCTGCTTTGTCCTCCCTGGCTGATCTCTGTGGACCTGGTGGTGGATGTAAAGGGCCGCTCCCAGTGACTAAGAGCCATGAAAGGCCACCTCCAAGAATGCTTTTCCCCTAACAGACCCCAGTGCCCCACTTCAGAATCGCTCCCGGCTCCCTAGGGACTAAGCGTCCCATTGTGGAAAGCATTCCTGACATTAGCATGCTCAAGGCCTCACCCAAGATTAGGAGACTGTTGTGCAACATTCAAGTGACATTTCCTGCCCTGGAGACCTTGCAGTCTTTGTAAGGGGTAGGTGTGAGGGGAAAAGGACCTCCTTTTATGTGGCAAGCTGGTGGCTGGGACAGGGACAGGCCCCAATCCTCAACAGGCCGGCTTGTTCAGCACCATTTCACGATCTGATCTCACGTAAGAAGCTCCTTCATGGTCTTGGGGCAGGGCCTTATGAAGCATGCAGCAGAAAGCCATTAGCATTAGTCAACGCCAGGCTCAGGGACCCACCCCATAACAAGGCCTGAACTACCCCAAGACCGATATTATCTGAGATAAGGGCTGGGCAAAGGCACTTAGGAGAGCTGAGCATTCAGAGAGGAGCTTGAGACCTTGAGGCACATGTAGTGAAGGAGGTTATTCCTGCCATGGGCCTGTTTTCTCCTCAGCCCTGCTGGCACATACACGTTGTCCTCTCCTTGGCCTTGCTGGCCATACCTGGCTTTGGGAGAGGGAGCAGACCTTTCCAGGAGGACCTCCAAGCAGAAGGGCTGTTGTAGAGGTCACCGGCTGGACCCATAAATCTCCATTATCAGGCGGTGGCTCCTGTGCCGCGAAACGGAAATTGTTGCCCTGAGTGCGACTGGGGGAGCCTTTCCTTCCATTCCCATTGTTCGGGTCCCGCCGGGAGCCGCTCGGGCAATTTGCTGCCTGAATAAACGTTTCCTCTGCCGGCTGCTAGTGCGAGGAGAGGGAACGAATAAGTGTCAGGGGATCTCATAACGCCGGGATTTAGAGCTCCAGCCCCGAGACGGCAGCCAAGAAAACACTTTACTGCTTCTCCTGGGAATCCTCTGGTCTGTGGTGCCCCGTTATTAATAACAAAGGCAGATTAAGCAATGGGTGCACTTGAAACCCAGTGACCTCCATGCCCAATATAGCTCAGCCTTGCCCCTGGTTGTGCCCCTGGAGGAGGGAGGGAGGGAGGGAGGCAGGCGGAGGCCATGGCCCACACCTTCCAAAACGAGCAGCTATTGCGTTACCTAGGTCTTGAACATCTGCCCGTGTCAAACTGCAGGGGTTGCTGCTGTTAAGGTGATACTTTCTTGGCATTTTGTAGATGCCCAGGTTTTCAAGAGCAGCTGGGATGGCTGGAAGGCCAGCTCAGAAGGCTCCCCTCCACAACCCCAACCCTGATTTCAGTGATGGTGTGAAATGAGAGCACCTCTTTTTGAAAGAAATCCAGTCCCTTGCCTTCCATTTCTCCACTGGCACCAAAACGAGTCACCCTTTCATTCAGGCATGCATTAAGCCTAAGTTGTCTTCCCTGAGCTGACATTCAGTCATTTCCATGACACACCCTTCTAGCCAGCACCTCTGCCGAGAGGAATTTGCCATCATCAGGCATACCTTGATGCAATATTTCTCCTCCAGGTGAGATCTAGTGAGGTCAAGGAGCTCTCCCTGCCCCGGCGGGGCTCTGTGAATGTTTTTAATGAGATTGCAGTCCACAGATGTCATCTTCTGACTCAGCTCTGGGTGGTGTCCGCAGGGGACGCACCCATCCGATATCGCCCCGCGAGGGCCGCCGTCAGGGAGAGCCACCCATTGCGTGGAGCCGCCATGTGCCCTGCGAGCAAAGTCTGCTCCTTCGCGGTCTCCAGCTCCAGCGACTCCCAGTTGGTCATGTTCATGAAGCTCACCTTTGCCTGCAGCTGAGAGGAAGGAATCGCACAAATGCTGTTACTACAGAAGCAGAAAAGGTCTTCCAGAAACGTAAATTGGTGAAAGTCCCTCAGGAGAGAAGCTCCAGTCCAAATCCCCTGCAAACCCAAAAGAAAGAAAGAAAAAATAGCGGAGAATATAGCTCAAACAAATGCAGATGGACTGGGGAGAGCAAAGGGAGCAGGTCTGAAGACTGCTTTGTATTTTGATTTTGGATGGCAGATTACAAGCCAGGGAAAATAATATGGACCATGGAGCTAGGTTACAGTAGCAAATTTGATTATTATCAGAAAACAAAAGACTTACAGCTTGTCTGGTTTGGACTCCACAGGCTGTTTTCTTTAAAAACAAAAACATTTCCATACTTGACATTTCTTCTTATACCTATTTTGAGATACCTTCCTATTCAAGGGCTAGTCCAACTCTTAACATTTCTGAGGGACAGCTAGAAATTTTTTCCTTTTGTTTCTTTGATTAAAAGCCTTCGGATTTTGGTTTTCTGGTGGGAAGTTCTCCAGGAAAGGCAACATTTTGTAATAACTCCCAAGAACAATTTAAATCAGTGAAGAGTTTTAACTATTATCTTTGGACTACCCCTGCTCAGCTCATTTCTCCCTGGATTGTGTCAAAGACTTTGTACTGAACTATTTTCAAAGATGAAAAGATTTTTTCATAGGATGAAAATTACCCCGAAAACATGTAATATAGATTTTTTTAAGGTAAAATTATAATCAAAAACCTCAGCTACTTCTAAGAAAAAAAATAGCAAAATGTTTTCCTTTCTTGAGATTTTTCAAGGAAATGAGTTCTTTCCTGACTAGCTCTTCCAATTGCTCCTCTTTTTGAAGGAAGTTTATTTGATCTGGGTTTTGGCTGTGGCTCGGTGGTGATTTTAAAGGGGAAAGTGAGGCATGGTTACAGTACCACTGCATCCAAAACTCACCTGGAGGGATTCCCAACTTTCCTAAACCACCAGAACTGCACAAATGTAATGAGGGTTCCCTAAGCTGATTAGAAGACACTGGATTTCTTCTTTTCTGGCTCCAGAGCCCCTTAGGTGTACTCATTTCTCCTCTTCTAGTATTTCCTCATTGCCACATGGTGTAATCTCTTGTCATTTTTAGCCTGGTTTTCTAGGGATAACTAGGCTTACATGAATCCTTCTCTGTGTCTCTGTTTACCGGCCCCACTTCAGTCGTTTTTTAATCCTTTGGTTGTGTTATGGTTATGTAGCTTCCCACAGATTTCCCAAAAAGAGCCTGCAGAGCAGAAGAGAGAACATAAGGCTGATGGTTGAACGTAACGCTTACAAGATATCAGAGAATCCACAAGGGATTGAGACGTAGATCCACAAAAAGTCAAATTTTGCTGGTTTGCCATTTGGGGAACTCTTGTCCTCCAGCAGAAAGTGAGATTTGTCTAACAATCAGGTGGGCAGGCAGAAAATAGAGCAAGTTGGACAGTAGTACTGGAAGAGTTAATGCTACGCTGGCATGTAATGGCTGAAGGCCCCAGTGCAAAGCTCTTGCCATCCTCCAAAAGTCTCATGTGTGTTGCAGTATGTTGGGGATCAGGCTTTTTCAGCAGCATGGTTTATTCCCAGCCTGTTTGCCCTCTTCTTCTTCTCCACAACGAGTTTATCATCTGGTCTTCCCTTCCTGGTATCCGTAGCAGGACATGTGCGTGCCTCGGTCACCGTCTTTGGGTGCAGAGGGGATACAGGGGCAGGAATGGGTTTATCATGGAAATACCTGTGGATTCTTGCCGTTCAGGAGCTGCTTCTTGTGCAGAGAATAGAGTGACGGCATGTGAATATTTCTGGTTTTTGGCTCTCTGTGGCAATTCTGCAGAGGGGCAGGTGGGAGCCAGGGGCTGCAGGGTGCACAGGCAGGATTTTCTCTGCTCACACATACTTGAGCTCCAACAGGGGATGCCTGGGCAGCTCCCTCCTCTCTGGGCAGTTCTGCTCCGTGGGTCCGGGCTCCTCTTTGTCCCCGGTCGCAGGCAATTCATCTGGGTTGCAAACACGGCCGCTTGCCTGCCCTGATCTGTTTGCCCTGGCTATGTCCAATCTTGAAAACTGGATAACGTCAGAGCAGAAGGGAAGGTTTCTATTTCTGTCTCCCTGTATCTGTGTCCCAGCACATCCCTGCTGCCACACAGGTCCTTCAGCCAACACTGTATGGCAGGGAAAGGGGTTCCTCTTCCCTTTAATCTTGGGGGCTTCCCCGTGAAAGGAAGAGATGCTTCTTGCACCCTATAAAATCCAATTGTGATTTCTTTAAATGTCACTGCTGGGTTCAAATATTGAGAAGGAGAGCAGAAATTTAACGTAAAGCTGCTTAATTAACCGAATCTTTTCCTTTCTCTCCCGTCATGGCAGCAGAATTTTTTGATGACTATTCCGAGGGGCGAGAGTGTGTCAACTGCGGGGCCATGTCCACCCCGCTCTGGAGGAGGGACGGCACGGGGCACTACCTCTGCAACGCCTGCGGGCTCTACCACAAGATGAACGGCATCAACCGGCCCTTGTTCAAACCCCAGAGGAGGCTGGTGAGTCAGCATCACACGTGGGGCAAGGCTGCCTGCCAGGACGAGGCGAAAAGGCCTCGGCCAGGTGGAGATGGCGGGGGTATTTCAGCTCCTCGGGTCCCCATCTGCCCGGTGCAGGTGGTTTGGGACCGGATTTCCAAAATAAGCAGGATTACCTTGAGTTTGGTGAGCTGCAAGGCCTCGTACTGTCGAGACTAGTTGTGCAGAGACCTGATCCAGGCCAGGTGGTGGAAGGGGCTGCAGGGAACAGTGTTGGTCAACTAGAAAGCCAGCTATGCTTTAGTACCTCCGTGAGCATTTTAGCAGCAATGGAAACCCCTTCCAGCTCCACCACACCTCCAGCTGATCTTCTCTTACCCTCAGGACCATTATCCCCTGGGTCACTGCTGGCTGACCCCCTTCACTTCATGGTGGCCAGCCACCTCTCCTGGACACCCTGCTTGCTGTTCCCTTGGGCAAGCTGAAGCAGAGCTTGTGGGGCAGGTCAGGGCGTCCCAAAGGCTGTGGGATCGGGATGGGGCATGCATGGGGAATGTGGAATATCTCGGTGTTGATATCCTGCCTGTCCTGGCCTGTTTGGGTGAGGAGTTTTGGGAAGGGCTCTGCAGTCCGTGCCGCAGGGACACGGGGCTGTCCTGACCCCATGTAGCAAGGAGCCAGCAAGCCTTCCCTCGGGGCTCCTCATCATCCTGGAGGCTCCATCCCCAGCTGCCCTGCTCTCCACCTAGCCCAAACCCACCTCCGCTCAAACCCAGCCAATTCCCTGCAAGTGCCAAAAAATGGCACTTGTACTTTGAGCGCTGCCACCGGCCGCAGCTACCCAGCGCCCTCTTGTGAAAACCGCTTCGTGGTGATGGATGGAGCCGAGCTCCACCACCAAACTCTACCAGTAACTGGGCCAAGCTGGGCTGTCCTCGGCTCCAAGGGGACTGGGATCTGGGGACTGCCCACCCCTGGTTGCCCCAGAAAAGGACTGGATGCTCCCACAACTTTTTTTTTTTTTTTTTTTTTGGGGAAGGGATCTCCTGCGTATCTGTTCCAGAGGGCGCTTAGTCCCTGCAAAACCTATCTCAGCTCTGCAGGGTACATACAACACTGCTGGCCAGGAGAAACATAATACCATCAGTGTCTGCAACCTGGCACCCAAGCCCTTGCCCTGTTTCATTTTCTGGTCTACATGTTATCCCTGGGCACTTCTGTGTGGTCAGGTGTTGCCGGCTGGGAACCAGACTTGGTCCAGTGCTGGCTACTGGAAATCTTGCCAAAATGGCCAAATTCCTGCTTTTTCTTCTGGAAAACAATTGCCATGAAGAAAAGGGGGACACGTCTAGGGATATAGCATAGGGGGGTGGCTAAAGCAACGCCAGCTCCTCTACCTAAATGAATACATTCAGTGTTTATTTTCAGAGCCCGAGATCTGCCAGAGAGCCCTGCAAGGGGAAGGCTTTGCCATTGCTGCAAGCTCTCTTCTAAGCTCCTCTTCCACTGACAAAGGTGGATAACTGAAGGCCTCTTAAGACCTCCGCTTTGAAGGTGCTGGGGAGAGTCAGGCAGGCTTGGAGGACGACGCTTTTTCTTCCTCCCACTGCTTCCAAGCTCACATTTGCTATTTTACATGGTCTCAAGCTCATTGTCTTCCTCCTGCGGTCTTTTGAGCCTAAACCAGTTCACTCAGACAGGGAAAAGACCTGTTCCCTGCAACGTTTAATTACTGGGGGTTCCTATTACTTATCCCTCTTTATCTTGAGGAAGACAATGCTGCTGGAAGCTGGAAGCTCTCTTTTCCTTATTAGAGAGGCAAGAGGGAGACCAGAGGACTTCCAGGGCCACAGCACCCGTGTGCCTGGTGGTGCTGGGAGAGGACAGGGGACCTGGAGCAAGCTCGTAGGGACCTGAGATGCTGCCGGTGGGAGCAGCGGAGGGTTGATGCTTTTTCTTCTTCTGTTTTTAATCCCAGTCGGCCTCCCGCCGCGTCGGCCTCTCCTGTGCCAACTGCCACACGACGACGACCACGCTCTGGCGCAGAAACGCCGAGGGAGAGCCCGTCTGCAACGCCTGCGGGCTCTACATGAAGCTCCACGGGGTAAAGCCTTCGTTGCTCTTATGGGGAGGGTGTGGATGGCACTGTGGTGGGGATTGGCTTCGGGGTACAACTCTGTGCTCTCTTGTCTTGGTTTTCCTGATGACGATTTCCCTTGCACGGGTGCCCGGATAGTCTCTTCCTAATAGTGGGGGCTCCATGCATTCATGTCATGTCTGATAGATCTAGAAGAGTCCTGCTGGAGCCCAAGGCAAAGCAGGACTTCAGGATGCAAATATCTCATCCTTCTCCCACCAGTCAGTGGCAGTGTAGTGGCAGAGACAGAAAACTTCACCACCCTTGTGACTGCAGAAGAAAACCCCATTCTTCTTCTCCATTTTTCTCCCCGTTGCTACTCCTGTTTTTTAACACACTTCCATGCTCTCAAGGATTTCCAGTGCTTCAGAGCAGATAGGGGAGCATCCAGGAGAGATAGGTCAAAGCTGGAAGATACAACGGATGAGGGGAAGCTTTACCTGACCCCACAAATTGTTGCTAGGAATCCCAGTGTGTTTCTGACTCTGAGGATGACTGGCTCAGTGGGATCAGTTGCATAGGGAGGTCCCCCAATGCAGATTTAGTAGTTTTCCAGAAAAAAAGCATTGTCCAGAAAGACAGCTTCAGCTCTGAATTCAACAGGAAAATAAATCAGATGGGCTGCTCCCTTCTGGTCTTAAAACAATCTCTCAATACCTACGCTGTAAAAAGCCCATCTGGTCCCACTTGGAAGCACACCTTGCAGCTTTGACATCTCTCTTCATACAGCAGTGCTGATTTCTGACTTTGGGCTCCATTTTGTTGTTGTTCGCAATTAAATCAGATAATTTTCAGATAATAAGGTCGACAAGGTAGAGCTGGAACCATGTTCTAGGTGACCACATGGACATACAGAAACCAATGTGCTTTTATATTTGCGTCCATAGGTTCCACGGCCTTTAGCGATGAGAAAAGAGGGCATTCAAACAAGGAAGCGTAAGCCGAAGAACCTTAACAAAACAAAGACGCCAGCAGGTAAGTGTTGAACAAGAGAGTTTATTGCGTGTATATGTGTGTGTTCATGCTTCTGGCCATTTGTATTTATGTCCCAAGTCCAACACCCAACCACAAAACGGGCTGCGTCTTAAAAATGGGGAATGTCTGAATGCCTTTCAGCAGTAACAAAGCCTTTCCTGCTATTTTTTTAACCTTTTTTTTTTTTTTTTTTAACTTTGGGTGGGTGGGTACAGATCTGTACTGCTCTAGGTCCTTGGGAAGAGCCTGGCTTACCGCTCGCTTTCTCACAGGTCCATCCAGCAGTGAGAGTCTTACCCCGACCACCAGCTCCACCAGTAGCAGCAGCAGTGCCACAACCACCGAGGAAATGCGCCCCATAAAAACAGAACCAGGGCTCTCATCTCACTACGGGCACCCCAGCCCCATTTCTCAGGTATGCAGGGGTGGTGGGACAGAAATGGGAACTAGGATATGGTGCGGGGAGTATCCTCAAAACCTCCTCTATAGTAATAAAAGGTTGCCTCTTTTCAACCCAGGGATCTAGGATTTCACAGCAGGAGATCTATCCTCTGGGACAGTGTAAAAATACACATTTTTGTCATCATGTTGATAGCACAATGTGTTTTTTAATGACATGTAGCAGTTCTGAATGGACAACAAGAGGTAGCAGCCTTGATGAAAAAATGAAATTCCTTCTAATTGGGCAGCTCTATGGGTCCCATGGCAAGAAAACACCCGTTCCCTATATATGACTTGATTCGATTTGTCTTGAGCAAGGAAAACCTTGGCAATACTCTACTTCATCTGCACTGGCTGGCTGTGTGTTGAACGATATGAGAAATGCAGCGTGAGAACAAACTCATTCAGCCTAAATTTAAGTCCCTGTGAAGGTAAAGCAAGCCAGCGTGACGGCAGGGAGCTGCAGGGTGAGTGGGTGCTGTGTGCCACGTCCACCACTAGATGTCTTGGGAAGAGCCCTGCCTCCTGCAAGGCGTGCGTCCCGCTGAGCAGCACCCGCAGCTGGGAGCTGGTCTGGGAGCCTCTCTGGGTTGAATAACTGCGTTAAGGATTCCCATGGCACAGCACAGCTAAGAGACAGTGGTATGTGGTAGTTGCTTTCCCCTTGGGTTCATACAGGGAGCTGCAGTGTTTAAACAAAATGGGGGAAAAAATGGCATTGTTGGGCCGGACTGAGCCTGCACCTGCAACCCTTTGCAGCGCTGCTATGTGTCCTGCAGTCCACAGGAGGGCATTTGTAAGCTAGGAGTGCCCGAAGCCGATGAAATCTCAAGCCTTGGGAGGCTAAATGATCATTCCTGTCATTTAGAAGAGAACACTATGTCCCGTGTGCAGAAATAGTAAAGAGCATGGTCCAGAAGAAGGACAGTCTGTCTGTCTGGCATCACATCTAAGCTGCAAACTCTAGCAAATCCTCAGATGTGTTGTTACAGTGGCACCAGCCCCACGTACAGGGAACCAGAGGGTCCTCAATGGTTTGAAGTGTTGTTTATGGGATTTTCCTTTTCCCGTAGGCATTCTCAGTCTCTGCCATGTCTGGACATGGATCTTCAATTCACCCTGCGATTTCAGCCCTGAAGCTTTCCCCGCAGGCTTACCAGTCAGCCATCAGCCAGTCTCCACAAACCAGCTCCAAACAGGACTCCTGGAACAGCCTGGTCTTAGCTGAAAACCATGGGGACATCATAACTGCATAACCTGGTCTTCCACCCAGAGACTTCAGGCTGACCGGCTTGAGAGACAAAGAAGATGCCACGTAATAATCAAGTCAATGTCGTTCCCCACCTCCCCTGCTCTCCTGCCTTCTCTCCCCTTTCGAGATGTTCCAGCAAAGAGGTAAAGAGGACTTATTTGAGGTGTAGGAGAGCTCTTACAAAAGAGACCAAGACTCAAATCTCAAAGTAACTGATGGATTTGAAGCCTTTCCCCCCTTTTCAACAAGCCTCTCTTTATTAGATTGTCACCACCTTCTACGAAATAGCCAGAAACAGAAAGATGGACAAAGCTTTGGGGTTTTATTTAAAAACATTTGCCATTTGAGACTTAGACAATGGTGGCACAGAGACGTTTTTTTCTTCTGTCACCATCCATTTGTTTCCCGACCAGAGGAAATGCCGTCACCTTCTCATGACTGAAATTCAGTGATCTTCCACCAAATGGAGCCAGATCCAGAACAGTTTGGTGAACAGACTGCAGGAGACATGCTGTGGTGTCTTTAGTGGATTTGATATGATCTAGGGCAGAGGAAAAAGAGGCCCCCCTCCTCATCCTCAGCTCACGTACCTAGAGCATTACCTTCATTCTCCTAGATGGTCTGGAAACCTGATGAATGTCCGTATTTAATAGTAACTCCTTTCCTATTTATCATTACAATATCATGTGTTTCCAAAAGGTTGTTGTCAGAGCCTGGAGAAGGTCTGTCTGAAATCAAAGGGGGATTTTGGAAGGAGAAACCTTCTGGAAGTGGGTAGGGGAGACCCACATTGGTCATCGAATCCTGGAGGAAAGTGTTGGGCTTTTCCTTACAAATAGCTACAGGCCAGGCTTAGAGATTATTGTAGAGCACAGCAAGTGAAAGTTGCTCTTTAACGCTGCTGTGCTGTCATTTTTCAGACAGTTAATTTAATTATTTTGCATACTTCTCTGTTGTTTTTGATGTCATTGATGAAGTCCTATTGTCATTTATCTGTTGTTGTACTGTGAGTGCCCACTTTGCCCCTAGCAGCTGGCTCGTGACCATTTTCCGTGTCCAACCCTTAAGGATTTCACCTTTCACAACAAGAAAACCCTTCAGCCTTTAATGGACGCAGGCAGGAGCCATCTTCTTTACCAAGCACGTGCATAGACTTGCTTGCCTGCAAGAGGAGCCTAACTCCATTCATACACAAGTGTTAAACTCATGGTTTTGCTTACCCGTAAGGCTCTCAGCAACCGGGGAATCATAGAAAATGGAGCTGGGAGAGATGCTGAGAGGTCGCTGACTCATTCCCTTGTCCCGAAGGGATCAATTCTATGTAACGTAGCCCTGGCTGCTCTTCCTCCAGCAAGTGCTGAACAAAATCCAGCACTGCACACACCACAGCTCCCCTGTGCCGTCTAAGTGCTTCACCAGATGCTGGCCAGGATGTTTTCACTGGCATTTCCAAGGAGGGAGAGCTCTGCCTGAACAGGCAGAGAATTTCTGGGAGACCGCATCCTACGAGATTCTCCACTCTTGTTTTTGTCCACTCCCAAACTCCGTCACTCTTCTTCTCGCCTTCCAAGCTCTTCTCTTTCCTCCCTGCATCCTCAACTTGACTATGGAACGACCAAGTGCTACCCGGATGAGGGATCGTGTATCCTCCCGAAATGTGCTGAAGGGTGTAAGGTGCCATCCTCTGGCTTTCACTCTTTACCATTCCCTCAAGGAGTGTTTCCGACCAAGTACCAAGATACAGGGCTTGGCAAAGAGGAAAGCCACATACACGGTTGAAGCAAAAGCATGACTTGTATTTGTTTGAACTCTCCAATTTCCTCCTGATGGTTGAAAATCTTCTTTAAGGAGAAGGATTCAACTGGACTGGTCACGACAGAGACTGGGAATGGAGTCACAGCAGAGAGCTGGGCCCCTCCACAATCCCTGTAGTTGCTCAGATTTGCAGGGGTTTGGAGGGGTGACAGAGCCTTTGCACTCCCTGGAGGAGGACACAGCGATGCCACAGGGATGGCTGGATGCTGTTTGCACCTTGAGGCTCCTCTGTGAGCATCCCCATACGAAGTGTGGTCCTCCCGTTGACAAGAAGTGCCCTTCACTAGCTCATGGGAATGAAGCCGACAAACTGGGAACTTTTTCCATCCCCCACAAGATGCCCCCAGAGTTTGCACTCTGACCCATGGAGCTAATGTAGGGTCTAACCTCGTTAGTGTGTTAACTACAGGCATTCAGTGAAACATGAATAAAATGTTACCCTGAAAATCTGTGATTCTGCTGAGGCCAGTAGCCTGCAAAGAGGCCAGAAATAGCACCTAACAAATATGAATTTGGGGTGAAAACGTTAAGGTCTGTCTCCCCGGGCATGCAGGTCTTTAGCCAGCCTGCTCCTTGCCCTATATTCCTTTGCACCTGGCAGTTGAGGTCCCTTGGGGTCTTGCTGTGAATTCTTCTCTGTGACACCGAAGCACCCCAGATGTGCCTCTTGGCAACGCACACACCTGAGATACCTAAAACCACCCTGCACAGCCCGAGGAGGAGGGAAGCAGGTGGCCTCCTGGAGAGGATCTAAGGCGCAGACCAAACACACGCAGCGTTTCTCTCCATGCTGATGCTCCCGAGGGCTTTGTCTGCTTTGCCCCGTCGCTGTGCTCCTCCTACTGCCCTCAAAGCCAAATTCCCTGGCTGAAATTCTCTCCTGCCCTTAAACCACACTCCTAGGTGCCACAGAGGAGTCTGCCTGCAAAGCAAGGTGGAAAAACCCTGCAAGACATAAGCCTGGTAGTCCTCTGGCTCATGTCCCTTTAGGTTATCTAAATGACCATGGCACAATTTGGTTGACTGCCTCTCCGCTTCCCACAAAGCCTTAAAAAATGGATGTTGAAACACAGCGAAGAGCATTTACATGGACCTAGATAACAAGATGTCTGCTTTCAAAAGGTGAGGCTCCTTTACACCACCAGCAGCTGATGTTTCAGATGCGCCTGGGATTGTCACCACAGGACGACAAGCACCAGAGGTGACCTGTGAAGGGATTCGCACAGGATGAGGGAAGGAAACCACCAGGAGATTCAGCTCGTTCTAGTCAGAGGGGCGACTTACAAATTTCAGGGTTACATCTGAGCTCTGCTTTCCTTCAAGTGATGGGGGAGGCATTCAGAGCCTGCTTTGCTAATGAAATTAGATACAATTAGCAGAGGCAATACGACAAGACAATTATTGCTGTTATTTGTTCCATTGCGGCGTGGCTGGAGGTCCTGCTGAGGACCATGAGCAGGGGGTTGGACCAGATGACTTCCAGAGGTCCCTTCCAACCTCAACCCTTCTGTGACACCAGGATGGGTCCTACACAAACAGAACTGAAAACCATCCCTGTCCTCAAGAGCGAAAGGCCCAGTCCTGCAAAACACTTAAGCATTTATATAAACCTATTTGTGGAAGTTGTTCCCTCAGAGCTCATCATTAATGGCACACGGGAATTTTGATGCCTAAGGGTTTGTAGCACAAGGTTGGATTGTGCCAAGCCCTCTTCATGCGGCTCGGTGCTCACCGGAGCGAGATGGGCAGGTGAGAACCAGGGTGGGGAGCGAGAGGGGTGGAAAGGTCACTCACCACCTCTAAATGTCTTTCCGAGTTGTGAAAGTGCAATATCTAGAATCACGTCAGATCTTGTTGTGTAAATCGATCAGAAGAGATCCGTATTCCACTTTGCAATCGTACGGGATGATTGGAGCCTCTCCAATCAGGAGGAGCTCAGGAATATTGTAAAAGAGCTTTCAAACCGATCAATGACTCTCAGTGTAACTCTGAAGCTGTGACTATGCCAGGGGTGGTGTCTTGTTTTGCCTTTTATTTTTCCTCCATGTATAAAGTTTGAAGCTTCCCAGGTCAGCTGGGAAGGTCCCGTGGAAACAGACACTTATTTGTAAGGGGGAGAGGGAAACCAACCAACTGAACAAGCTGTAATTATTTAAAGATGTAAAAAAATATATATTAAGAAGTAGTATGGCTACCGATCCACGTAACTTCTACACCTTTAGAACTAATGGAAATAAAATAATGACAATAAAACCAGAAGGCTGCTGCCTGACTCTGACTATCCTGGGGGGCTTCCTGGGGAAGGCTGGGGGTAAATATTCTTGTATTTGGTGCACCTGAAGAAGCAAAGATTATTTTAATGCACAGGGGGGAAAGCACCCAACATGTTTTCCAACCTGCAGGTAATTCCACTAGCACAGAGGAGAGAGGATGAGCTCCTCCAGACACTTTCATACCCTCATAATTTACCTTTCTTGCTCTTTTTACTGACAGTTGTTCTGCTGATTCAGCCTGACTGTTCCCAGCTGAGCTCCCAGCTGCCCCCCCATAAGCCAAAATCACTTTTCCACCAAAGGCTGCGCTCACAACCCTCACGCAATCCCCCCAGCCATGGGGTGTCCAGGCTCCTTCCCAGTTCATCCAGTCCCTTGGGCAGCTGGTGGGCTGGGTGGGGCCAGCACTTGAAACCTCACCCATTTCTCCCACGCCAGCCAATTAGGGAGCTCCCCTGCTGATTTTTTTGGAGGGGAAGGGTCTTATTTTCTCCATTAAAGCATGTGAGTGGAAGAGGTTGGGCTGTGAAGGCTAGAAAGGAGGTGATGATGCTGGTTTGGGCTGTGGGAGGTGGTTGGGGGGTAGTAGAAGCAGGCAATGGGGTAGGGGGAGAAGGGAGGGGGCTGGTCAGCCCCTGGGAAGGGCAGTAGTTGGGGGGGGCTGGCTGTAGGATTTTGGGACAGGGGATGTGCAATGGGTGCTTGTTTTGGGGGGGGGGCTGTGCTGTGTGTGCGAAGGCATTGGATGAACCCCATCACTAGGAGTGTGCTATAATATGGTTCCTTCTGCTGCCCCTGGGAGAACGGGGGGGTGGGGGGGAGCTCTGGGTTGTTTTGGAGAGAAGTGAGAATTGGATATAATTCTGGGGGGTGGGAGAAGGCAGTGTGGAGCTGGCGGGAGGCAAAAGCAAAGGCCCCCATCCTGTGGGGTCTTGGCTGGTGTGTGGCTACAGGGGCTCCTTGTAGAGGGGCATGGGCTTTTCAGTGCATGGGTTTGGAGCAAACTGGGGAGATGATGGTTTTATACGGTGAGAAGATGGAAGGTGGTGGGCCGAGCAGAGCTGTGCCCCTGTAATTGCATGTGGAAAGTCAGGCCCATATGCATCAAAACCCCTGTAGCACCATGAAGCTGTGGTGGGATATGGGTTGTTCTTCCCGGTGCATGTCCCTTGCTCACCCAGGAGGTGCCACCACTCTTCTTGTTTGTGTGGAGGAGTGTTTGTAGGAGAACATGGCAGTGGCATCACAGCTGTGGAGCTCTGCAGGTGATTTGCAGCTCTCAGCTCTGGCCGTGAGCTGCTCTGAGGCTCATTTTGTGCTGCCTTGTGCAAATCCTGTGCCTACATAATTGGGAGGAGGACCAAAAGGACCTGGGGTGTGGGCAGGCCACTTGGCTGAGTGGTGTCCAGGGCCAGCAGCTGATCCTGGGGATCTGTCACCTCCCGGGTGACTCTTGACCTGGTACTGGCTTTAGCCTACAGAACACAACACGTAGCTAAATGGGTGTAACTGGAGCCAGCCTGTGAATAATTACCTCCTGCCCTAGGAGACACAGGGATAAAGCTCAGGTTTTTACTGCTGCAAAAGCTCTCCAGTTTGTGTGACCAGTTAAGGCCTTAAATGAAAGGTACCAGATCCAGGTAATGTTCTCTGACGCATTTTCCTCTTGGAGCTTTTCCAAAAGGGCTTGTGTTCATTGCAGCACATGAAGGCTTTTATAGCCACGCTGCCTTGCCCGGCCCTGTGGGATCAGCATTTGGGAGCAGCTGTGTCAGAGCCAGCCCAGATGCCTCTGCTGGTGGGTGCCCATGTGCATGCTTGATGTGAAAACCAATCTCAGAGTGGTGCCAAGTAGCTCAGAGCCTTTCTCTGGGTGCTGTGGGGTTTGAAGCAGAGCCTCTGGGATTGGTCTGCAGGGGGAATCGGCACTGCGGGATGGCAGCCAAGCCTTGCTTTCCGTGTCCTCGAGTTTCTTGTACTCTCAGTCCTGGCAGAAGTCCTCAGAACTGCCAGCAGTGTGTGGTGGGGGTCTTGTGCTGGAAATAACCATGTTGTTCTGATGTGGCTTCCTCCAGGGAGGAACAGGATGCTGTGGGATGGTGTTGCCTTGTCTCGGCTCTGATCCCAGGCTCTGTTAATAGAGTGTGCCTGCTCCCTAACCTGCTCCATGCTGTGATGGAGGGACAAGCAGCTGATAAAGCAAGGGGATGTGCTAACTCCAGTGGTGATCAGGGAGCTGTGCTTGCCTCTGTGCCCTTATCAGCAAAAGGATGGCTGCTACGGCCTCAACTGGCTTTGTTTTGGGAACATCTGTGTAAGGTTGTGTTCCTGCTTTGTGCTGGGACTGAAGCAGTGGCTGGAGTTCAGTGAGCTTCTCTTCTCTCGTGAGGAGAGATGCTAAGCAGTCTAAGGCCTTCTTGACTCCTGGAAAACCTGGGGTGGAAGAAGGCTTCTGACAATCTGCACATCGACTTACTGCTTGAAGTGAGTTTCTAACTAGTGTTAGAACAGGTTGCCCAGGGCCCAGTGGACCTAGATTGTGAAATTCCCCAAGGATGGGGGTTCCTCACCTCCCTGGTCCTGGAAGGGGCCTGTCTCTCTCCATGGACACTGCCAAAGGGGCTTGAGGAGGAAAATAGGTGTGAGGGGTTTGTGGTGAGCTCTTCCTGGGGATGTGAGCTCAGCCTCTGACTGTTAATCGTGTTTCTGAGCTGGAAATTTTCCCTCAGCTCTAGGGTCCCCAGTGTTTGGAGGTCCTGCCATTCCTCCACCAGCTGGCCAGGATGCCAGAGGGCCCCTCAGTGAGGAAGTTCCAGCTGCTGGCCTCCCGTTTTGTGGGGCAGGTGGTGGCCAAGGTGGGGGGAAGCACCAGGAAGATAAATGTGAATGACCTGAATGCCTTGAGGCTCCAGGACTCCCAGGTAAGCTGTGCTGAAGGTGACCATATCAGTCCATGGTGGGCCCTGGAGGGAAGCCACTGCCCTTTGGCTTGCCAGGAGCCTCTGAGAGGCCTTCACATGGGAGCAGTATCTAGATGCTTTTTGCTTCATGTAGATGAAGAAGGGATGATCTGAGCTCTGTCAGGGCTGGTTCAGATGCAAATGAATCCTGTGAAGGGTTGGGTGATGTGCCTTCTGCTCAGAAGAAGCTGTAGATAACGGCCCTTTGTATGGAAACACTTGGAGGCTACTCAGATCCTCAGTCCATCCCACCTTCCTTTCCTTCAGGTTCATGGGAAGAATTTATTCCTGGCCTTTGTGGCAGCTGGCTGTCCCTCAGGACCAAGCACGGAAGAGCCAGTGCCGCAAAGAGAAGCTGCTAGCGGGACAAGTTCTCCTGTCCAGGTCTGTGCTCCACAGACACATCCCAAGGAAGAGGAGCTGCAGGAGCTCCAGTGCTCCAGACCTGATGCCCCAGGTGCAGCAGCGGGTCCGGGCAGCTGGCTGCGCTTCCACTTCGGCTTATTCGGCAGTGTTCGGGCAAACGAGTTCTCAAGAGCAAACCAGGCCAATAAGAGGGGAGACTGGAAGGACCCCATGCCCAGGTACTTGGTGTTCTTCTGTTGTTCTGGGGAGGCAGTCTTCTGTTTCAGACTAAATTTGTGCGCGGGGGGTACTTTTAAAAGTCCTGTCCTCTTGTTTTCTTCCTCTTAAAATCTTAAAACTATGTCTTTAAATAGGTGTGGGGTGTGTTCAGCCAGGGACCCCATAGTAGGTTGCTGTTTGGGGATTCATGTTCTGTAGGTGTCATGGAAGCCTGTCAGCAATATCAGTTGGGTATGGTTTGCCTTGGACATGCCTTGTTTTAGTATTGTTCTCCTACCCGCAGTGAGAAGTGTTCGGTGTCCTGCTCTCTGCTGCCTTCTGCCTCCTCCATCCAGCCATGGCATCTCCACTGCTTTCCTTTTTCTGCTGTTTTATCTCCTTTGTTTCATCTCATCAGAGATCTAAGTGATGGCGCTTGTGGGCTTCATGTTGCCTGCCAGCCTGGGGATCGCGGTGTCAGTTCGGTTAAGACTTTTAGTCAAAGACAACTTTTAGGTTGCTAAAGTGAATCGTACCCCCCAAATGCCAGTTTCTCCCAGTTATGTCTAAAAAAAGCTTTGGATGAACATCTGGGGTAGCTGAAACAACTGGCTGTAGTGATGCTATTAGATACAGCAGTCAAAATACCTCTATTGGAGCCCAAACTATAGCTGGTGACCTTGGAGCCCTGGGGTACTGGTACTCCAAGAGGTTTCCCTGGCTCTCATAGGAATTGATGGGCATTTGCTCTCCATGGGCTGATGCCTAATGATGTGTTCAGTCTGTTTTTCCCCAAACTTAAGTTATGTGCAGACCCTTCCTAATCTTTGAGTGTGTTTTTTTTTTTTTAACTGTAAGCTGCTGCTTCTCTGCTCTATTTTGTGCAAATCTCTTCAGCCAGACCAGAATATAACAGATGGTTTAGGGATGTTTATGGTAGAGACTCTAACTTCTCTGCTTCTCTCAGACTGGTTCTGCATTTTGAGAGTGGAGGCTTCCTTGTTTTCTACAACTGTCGAATGCAGTGGTGCTCGTCTCCAGTGGCTGATCCTGCGTCTGACATCCTCTCTGCTGAGTTCCACCGTGGCCAGGCGCTGGATGCCCTCCGTGCACCCAACCCTGTCTGCTACACCCTCTTGGACCAGAGATATTTCTCAGGGCTGGGTGAGTTCCGGGGCTTAGTGGCAGAGCAAGAAAGGGAGGAAAGGTTTTGTATACTTGGGTGTACCCTGTGAGCTGAGTGAAATGTCTTAGTGTGGGTGGCTTGTACTTGTGAAAGAAAGGAAGATCTGCTCGATGGGTAGTGGGAAGGGACTTGTCCTCTGGTTAATTCCCAGCTATAAGTCTGCTTGTTGTATGTTGTCTCTGATACGGGGAATGGCATTGCTGGATGTGATCTTCCAGGCAGAAGTCACAGTGACTGGAAGCTGTTGGTCTGCATCATCTTGATAAGAAATATCCTTATGGTCTCCTTATTTCTGACCCTTTGCAGGGAACATAATTAAAAATGAGATCCTGTACCTGGCAAAGATCCATCCATTAACACGAGGATCTCTCTTGGCGCCTTCAGATCTCGAGCATCTGCTTGATTGTGCCATTCAATTCAGCTCAGACTGGCTACAGAGCAAGCTGCGTGGTGAAGGGTTGCACCTTCAGATCTACCACAAGGAGCAGTGTCCCCTTGGGCATGCGGTGATGAAGGGAACCTTTGGACCCTCTGGTGGATATAAGAGACTCACATGGTGGTGTCCTCAGTGCCAGCCTGCAGTGCTGTCAGGGGTCGGGGAGCCTACCCCAGTCACTGAGTGACCTGGTTTTATGTTCCTCGATTCCTGGAAGGTGTCTAGGTGTTCCTGAAAGGTCTCCTGAGATGGGCTTCATGGTTTCTTTGGTGTTGTCGAGGCTGTTTGTTAGGGACAAGGAGCAGGCGGAGTTGAAGTACTCAGTGGAGGTGACAGAAGCCACTTTTGCGTGCCTCTGGATGCAAAAAGGAGAAAGTGGTTGCATTTTTTTTGGTGACAAAACAGTGTAAAAAGTTTGACCAGTTCTGAGGTGTCTTTGTCTCTATGTCTGTGCTTCAGTGAATGGGAAGCTTAGGGTGCTGAGCAGGTGACTACTGTCACTGAGACTCTTGTCCTTGACCCTGGTACAAATAAAGTGACTTCAGATGGAGTTGAGTTAAAGGAGTAGGTCTGGCTGTCTACACAGCTTGATTGGTTCACTGTTAGATAATCCTACCTATGTTTATAGCAGTGTTACGTGTGTGTTGGGCTGTGATTTAGGTGTGGTTAAAAAATGAGTGTTTGTTCCTCTGTCAGCTCTTGTGAGAACAGCTGCCTCCTTCCAAGGGATGAAAACCTCAGCAGTGCTTGGTGTGTAGCTCAGCTCTGCCTCCCAGAGCATCTGCCCCCACAGGCTGTTTTCTGGCAAACTCTGCCAAATCCAGGTCTTGATGTCAAAAAAAAATCAGCTTTAACAAAGTACCGGGGTGGTTCCAAGGAGAGGGACTCAGTAAGGTCCCCAGCTACAACTAGGATCACAAGCCTGACCAATGTGGGGGTATCTAACAATGTTTGTGATGGGGACTGCATAAAACTCATGATCTTCAAGGTACCTTGAAAGCAGAAAGATTTGGAAATACATGATACCGTCCCTAGCTTGTCAGAGCTGTCTCTCTCCATGCAGTAGGGCAGAAGGTGTTGCAGTTCTCTCTCCCTGAGTTTGGCTTTAATTTAACAATGGATTGTTGACTTCTGAGTGAAAAATAAAAACTGAATTAGCAGAACTGGTGATGTTCAGCTGAAGTTCATTGTGTCTCTTTTGATGGTTTCTTGGTTAAAACATGAGGTATAAGCACAAGCGGGAGGACTCCAGAATCTCTTGCTGCCCTGTTAGAGGATGGCACCAGCAGCTTGGCTCAGCTGTACGGGTGTCTCAGCAGGAAAACATCTCGTGGATCTAAAGGTGGATTGTGAATCACCTGGGAATGCTGGAGTTCAAAGCCTCAATAGCAGGCTCCTTCCCAGAGGAGTTTCATGGCCTCTCCCCTGTGAACTGCAATGCCCTTGAGTGGTTGTGGGTGATGGGGCTGCTGAATTTATGGGGTTTTGGTAACAAAAGGGGTGGTTAATGTCACTTCTGAGTGTGCTCTGCAAGCTGTTTTTCAGCTTGTGCCCAGGCCTGAGAGGCTGTTTGTCAGAGGGAGACACTTTCTTAGTGAAAGAGGAGGCCTGAAAATGAAGTATGGTGGTTTGTGTGCCCTTTGTAAATAAAAATTTTGAGGTGAAATTGTGTCATGGCATTGGAATGGGTTGCCCAGGAAGGTGGTGGAGTCACAGCCCCTGGGTGTTTAAGGAAGGGCTGGATGGGGTGCTCAGGGACAGGGTCTAGTGGGTGATAGTGGTGGAAGGGGGAGTTCATGGTTGGATATGGTGCTTAGGGACATGGTTTAGGGGAGATAGTGGTGAAAGGGGGAACTTAAGGTTGGATGTGGTGCTTGGGGACATGGCTTAATGGGTGATACTGGTGTCAGGGGATGGCTGGACGAGGTAGTCTGGGAGGTCTTCTCCAATTTTAATGCTCCTAGGGTTCAGGTGGGAGCTAGGAGCAAGCTCTCCCCCAAGGGCAGCCGGCAACTGAGCCCCGCGGGCGCTGAGAGGAGGCCGGCCGCCATCTTGGCTCCTCCCTCTCCCCTCTCAGCGCTCCCGGCGCCACGCGAGTGCCCGCGGCGCCCGCTGTCCACTCAGCGCCCGCCGCCGGCTGTCACCCCAGCCGCGCCGCCCTCCTATTGGCCGGCGCCCCTCTGGTGCGACGAGCAGCCGACCAATAGCCGCTCCCGCCTGCCTGCCGAGCCATGGGGCGAGCGGGCTGATTGGCGGAGAGGGGGCTCGAGGGGCCCGCCCCCTCAGCGGTTAAGCGGCGGGAGGGGGGTGAGGAGGAGGAGGGGGGGAGCGGCGGCGGGAGCGCGCTTGGCGGCGCCGGGAGCGCGCGGGCAGCGGGGCCCCCATGGAGCTGCTGCGGACATGGCTGGGGCACCCCGAGGACATTTACAACCTGCTGCGCTTCAAGATGGGCGGCTACCGGGCCGTCATGCCGCGCATCGACCCGGTGAGAGGCTGGCGATGCCCCGGGGCGCGGCCCCGGGGTGATGGAGGGGGGGCGGGAGGGCTCCGTGCGCGGCCCCGCTGCGGGTTTTTGGGGGGCTTCGCGATGCTCCCGGGGGGGTTTCGCGATGCTCCCGGGGCTTGGCATCGCGCTGAGCCTCGCTCCCCGGGATTTGCACGGCCCCCGGTGCTTCGCAGCGGCACCCAGCTGGGCGCGCGCCGCCGCTTGGCGTGCGCGGAGCCGGTTGCGGGCGTTGCGCGCCCCCGGTTTGGCGCTTCCCGTGCGTAATTGCACCGGGTTCGGGGGGTCCTGGGCGCCCCGGGGTGCCGCACGCGTCGCAGCAGCCCCCACGCAAGCGGCTCGGCGCTGCCGGTGCGTTGCAGCAGCTGGGGCGGTGCGCCCGGCTCGGAGCATCCGCGGCCCCGGTGCTGCCCTGCGGCGTGCTTCTTGCTCCCTGGGCATTGCGCCGACAGCGGCGCTTTGCAGCGACTCGGTTCTGCCCGTGCTTTGCGCCGGTACCGGCTTCCCGTGCGTTGTGCTGAACCTGGCTGCTTGCAGCAGCTCGGTGCTTCCCGTGCGTTGCGCCGGCCCGGCTGCGTGGCAGCTGCTTGGAGCTTCTCGTGCGCTGCACCGGTGCTTCCCAGCAGCTCGGTGCTTCCCGTGCGTTGTCCTGGTGTCTCCCATGCATTGCGCTGCCCCGACGCCTTGCAGCAGCACGGTGCTTCCTATGCATTGCACCGGCGCCTTGCAGCAGCTTGATGGTTCGTTCTTGTGCATTACCCCGGCAGCTGCTTGGAGCTTCCCGTGCATTGCACCGGCCCTGGTGCCTCGCAGTGTCTTGGTGTTTCCCATGCATTGCACCGGCTCTTTCAAGAGGCTTGGTGATTCCCGTGCATTGCACCGGCCCTGGTGCTTCCCAGCAGCTTCGTGTATCCCCTGTGTTGTCCCGGTGCTTCCCGGCAGCTTGGTGTTTGCCATGCATTGCCCTGGCCCTGATGCTTTGCAGCAGCTTGGTGCTTCCCGTGCGTTGCACCAGCCCCAGTGCCTTGCAGTGTCTTGATGTTTCCCGTGCGTTGCATGGGCACCAGCTCTTTCAAGCAGCTTGGTGCTTCCCATGCATTGCAACACCCCGGGAGTTTCCCATCAGCTTGCTACCTCTGTGCATTGCCCCCGTGCTTCCCGTGCGTTAATTACCCCGGCCCTGGTGCCTTGCAGCAGCTTGGTTCTTCCCTTATGTTGCACGGGCCCCTGTGCCTTGCAGAGCCTTGGTGCTTCCCGTGCGTTGCACCGGCACCTTGTAGCAGCTCGGTGCTTCGTGTGCGTTGCCCCAGAGCTTCCCAGCACCTTCGTGCTTCCCGTGCGTTGCCCCAGCCCGGAGCCTTGCAGCAGCTTGGTGCTTCCCATGCATTGCACTGGTCTCGGAGCCTTGCAGCAGCTCGGTGTTTCCCATGCGTTGCCCCGTCCTGCTCCTTGCAGCCTCCCGGGCCGTGCCCAGCACCATGCCGGGCGCTCAGCGGGTTAAGGGGGCGGTCACGGGGCGGAGCGGGCTCGGTGACCCCCCCCTTTGGTGCCCCCCCCCCCCCCCCCCGCCACCTCCTGCCCGATGGCGGCCAGCACCAAAGCCGTGTCCCTGTTCAAGCGCACCCTGGCGCTGTCCCCCCCCGCGGGGACCCCCCCGGGCCGCCCTGGGGCGGCTGCGGGGTGGGGGGCGGCGGGGGCAGCGCAGCGGGGCTGCCACCCCCTGCCCCCCTTCTCCTCCGGCCCCACCTCGCCTCCAACCCCCCCCGTGCCCCCCGTTGTCCCCCCAGGACTCGCTGGGACTCGGCCTCCGCACCTGCTACCGCTACCTCAACCAGACCA
Source organism: Cygnus olor (assembly GCF_009769625.2). Lineage (NCBI taxonomy): Eukaryota > Metazoa > Chordata > Aves > Anseriformes > Anatidae > Cygnus > Cygnus olor. Next base: position 3,600,717 of record NC_049171.1, read on the forward strand.
GCCGCAGCTTCGCCGCCGTCATCCAGGCCCTGGACGGAGAGCTGCGGTGAGCTGGGGGGGGGGCACACCCGGGGGGGGGGGGCACAGCTGAGGGGGGGGGGGGGTCGGGGTGCAAACGTATCAGGCTCCAGGGCTGCTTGGGGGGTGTGGGAGGGGGCTGTGCGGTGCCCCCGAGCATTGGGGTTGCTTGGCATGGGGGTGCTGGGGGGGTCCGTGCGATGCCACCAGGTACTGGGGTTGCTTTGGGGTGGGGGGGGGGGTGTCTGTGCAATGCCCCCGAGCATTGGGGTTGCTCGGTTCGGGTATTGGGGGGAATCTGTGCGATGCCCCCAGGCACTCGGGTTGCTTAGGGAGGGTGCTGGGGGGGGGTCCGTGCAATGTCCCCAAGCGTTGGGGCTGCTCAGTTTGGGTGCTGGGGGGGGGGGGGGTCTGCGCAATGCCCCCAAGCGCTGGGGCTGTTTGGGGGGGGTACTGTGGGGGGTCTGTGCAAGGCTCCAGGCACTGGGACTGTCTGGGGGGGGTACTGGGGGGGTCTGTGCAATGCCCCCAGGCACTGGGATTACTTGGGGGGGTGGGGGGGTCTGTGCAGTGCTCCCAGGCACTGGGACTGCTCAGTTTGGGTATTGGGGGGGGGTCTGTGCAATGCCCCCAAGTGCTGGAGCTGCTTGGGGGGGTCCTGGGGGGGGGGTCTGTGCAATACCCCCAAGCACTGGGACTCCTCAGTTTGGGCATTGCTTGGGTCTTTGTAATGCCCCCAAGTACTGGGGCTGCTCGGTTTGGGTTCTGGGGGGGGCTGTGCAATGCCCCGAAGCACCAGGTCTGCTCGTTCGGGATTTTTTTTTTTTTTTTTTTTTTTTGAGGGGGGAACCGTGCGGCAGCCTCGGACCCCAGGCCCTCCTGCCCAAATCAGCGCGGCGATGCCCCTGGGCTCCTTGGCGCAGCTGCTCCCTCCCCACGCAGCGGGGCTCCGGGGTTTTTTGGGCCCGCCGGCGGTCGCTGCAGCTCGTCTGGCAGCAGGAGGTTAAAGGCAGAGCCCGTGTGCTGCCTGTGACACCCTGGGAATGCGCGTCCTGGCAGCGTCGGGAGCTGGCGTTGGGTGCCACGCCGGCCGGGAGGGCCGGAGAGGCGCGGCGGGAGGAGGCGAGCAGAAAGCTGCGGCTGACCGAGGGTCTGGAGCCCGACGGAGAGGTTGGTGTGGAAGCAGCAGCCTCCAGACCTCCGTCCCGGGGGTCCTCGAGGCTCGCTGGGCGCCCAGGTTTGCTTTACAGCCCTTGCCGACCCCTGCAGAAAAGGGGGATGCGAGCTTGGGGTCTTGTGCGTCTCTTTCCGCCCACCAAATATTCCCTTACATTCCTAATTTTCAGTCTGGGGAGCTTCCCCCAGTCAATCCCACGCCGCGTTAACGGTTAAAAGCAGGGGTTCCCGTAAGTAGGCGCGTGTGTTGTGCCTGAGTCCTGGGGAATCTGCCGGTGCCCGGGGCTGGCGTTTGGGACGCTGCCCCGCGGCCGCGCTCCAGCGTTTGTGAAATGGTTTGCAGGAAAAGCCAAGAAATCCAGCGGCTTGGAAAAGCGTGAGCGGGGCCGAAAACCGAACTTATTTTTCCCCTGTTAGAACAGCCAAAAAGAGAAACGAAGGTGCCAATCAATTAAACACCTCGCAACGTGTTTGCGGTGTCTGTATGGGGTGCTGGTAATCTTGTAATCTGCGTGGGGTGCTGGTAATTTTTCCTGTCTGTCTTTTGTGCTCTTTAATCCTCCCGTTGTTGTAGCTTACCGGGATGGTGAAGGCTCCCTGTCCCCAGGGCATGGAAACTCCTGCCTGGCATCCTAAAAATGCTGTCGGTGGCTGTTTGCAACCTACGTGCGGGGATTGCTCTTGAATTACGGCCCCGGCTCTGTAGCGGATCAGGAGAAATTCGTTTTCCAAAGCTGCGTTTGGAGAGTTTGGGGATGAGGGAGGGAGAGGCAGAACTGGCAGATGGTGCTCGCGGCGCCGGAGCAGCAGCGGTACCGGAGGAATCGATTTGCTGGGCTGGGAGGCTTGGCCTCGTCTGGCTTGGTTTCTTTTTGGCCCTATCAATCCTGTGCTGCGTGTGCCAGGGCCCTGTCCAGCCCGTTGCCCCTCGTTTAGGGCATCTTTTTGGGAAGGGAGCCTTGTTCTGTAGGAGCGAACGCTTCTCTTCCGCCGTGATTTTCGGCGAGAACCACGCTGCTGTCCTCAGACGAAGCCTGGCTTTGCTGGTTCAGCCCAGATCACCCTTCTGATACCCCTCAATTAAGGGAAAAAAGTGCCAAATTTAAGTATTGCCTCTAACACCACTCTTTTCTCTGCCGAGTTGCTGCTTGTGCGTTGCTCATCCCAGGAGAGCGCTGCCTTCGCCTAACGATTAACACTTAAGCAATCCCAGCTAGTTGCCCTTTGGCGAGCAATTAATGAGCGCATCACCTCTTCGAAGCGTCGCTGCTCATTAAGATTTTGGGGAATTACTGCGTAAATCCAGCGTTTCTCATTTCAGGAGGGTTTTGGGGAAGCAGGGAGCCCACAGTTTCTGCTGGGGTGCTCGGGCACGCGGGCTGGGCGCTGCCAGAGCCTCAGTACCTCGTGCCAGGGGGACGGGAGGGAAGTGCCATCTTCTCCGGGCTTCCCCTCACAGCAGTGCCCTTCCTTTGTGATTCCTTCCTGCGTGGCTTGGGTGCGGCAAGCCTGAGATAAATCCGGAGCCTTTTTGGCTCTATCTGCCCACCCTGATGTTCCCGTTGCACCGTAAGGGGTCCTCTTATTCCCCCCAGGCTCGCTAAAAGGGCTCCAGGTGCAGAGCAGAGGCAGCAGTAGGAACAGTCCCACCTGCTTTCCTCCCCGTCCTTGCTTTGAATTGGCTTTTTTCCTGTAAACAGACCTCGGGCTCTGTCCCCTGGGTCCTAGCGAGCGCTGGCCGAGAGCCTCGGGGCTCGCTCGCGGGCTTGGCTTTTGCAGTGCCCTGCCCAGTGGTAAATAGCCAAAAAAGCCTTGTAAGGAACGCTCTGCTCCGAGGAGAAAGCCAGGTTTCCAACCCTGGCTCGGGTGTGCTGCAGCTTTCCCAGGGGCCAGCCCACGAGGAGCTTGCGTGGAGCTTTAGGTTGGAGTCAGAGCAGGGCTGCGGGGCCCTGAGCAGGGCAGACGGGTGCTCCCCATCCCCAACCCGCTCCTGCTGCCCTGGTGTTTGAGCAGCTCATTCCTAAGCCATTCATTGTTACATTACACCATCAATCTGGCGGCACATGCGTGGTGGCGAGCTGGACATGGGGCCGTGCGATGAACCTAAGCTGCTTTTCACAAATAATAAGCAATCCGGAGTCAGGGACGGTTGTTTTCTCTCCTCCCGCAGACATGCCGTCTGTATCTTCTACCTAGTTCTGCGTGCCCTGGACACCATAGAGGATGACATGACCATCAGCTTGGACGTAAAGGTCCCGATGCTGCACGAGTTTCACTCCTATCTCTATCAACCGGACTGGAAGTACATGGAGAGCAAGGAGAAGGACCGCCAGGTGCTGGAGGACTTCCCCACGGTAAGGCACCCGCAGGAGCATCGGGTTCCTGGTGCAGAGCCCGTAGATCTTATGGGTTTGCTGTCCTGTGACCCTTCGAGCAGAAGGAGATGAGGAAGACTTGCCTGGTGTCCAGCTTATGGGAGGAACAACGCTTGCAGCAGTCCTGCGGGATCTGCTCAGGATCTGCAGGAGTCTGGAGGTCTTCAGCGTAGAGCTTACGATAAAAAGCACCGTTGCTGTTCATAGTTTAAGGATCTTTCTAAAACGAAGGCACAGGGAATCTGCATCTCCCGTAGCAAGTTAAACAATATTAAATCTGTTTTGCTGTTGCTCACGTTGATCAGAAATAGCTGGTGGATTGTTTTTTTTGCTTTGTTTTTAAAGCTCTGTTGAAGAAACGGTATAATATAGAAGAAAGCGTTTCATTTTTTTGGAGGAAGTTCTGCTTTGTTCAGCCTTCTTCTGCTTTAAATTTCTTCTGTCCTTATCAGGCTTTCCGTAGCAGTGGGAAAGGGGTTGTCATTTGGAGAAACAAAGTGTAGTGGAAACTTTGAGGCTCTGCCTGGGACGCATGGGATAGGAGAGAGCTGTGCCAGGGAGTTGTTAGTGCATGGCGATAGAAACGTGGTTTGTATGCCACTGCCGTGGTACTTTAGAAGAGATTTTCTGTAGGTAAGGTGTTTGGGGAACTTCATTGTTCTCTGTTTTGTTTGTGTTATGCACTCAGGTGGTGGCAGTTCATATTCAGGTATGATTTTAATAATATTTGGTAGGGATGCGCTCACCAGCAGTTCTCCTCTGCGTAGGGGATCCCAGCCCCTCAGACTGACGCTGAGCCCATGCGTTTAATTTACACAGCAGTTGAATCACTGAGAAGATTGTGGAGATGCAGGAGGGGGGATCTCACACTCTCCCTGTTGTTTGATGCCTTTCCCGTTGTGCAAAGGGCACTCGTGTGTCTTGCAAGAGCCAAAGCTGGAAAGGCTGAGGAGAACAGAGCACCAGGAACCTCCCCTTTCCTTCCCATGGTTGTCATGTTGGGATGCTCTCATAAATTTTGAGAAACAACTTTGCACGCCAGGCGTAGCTAGTTTTGTCCTGCACCTCCCAGATGATACTGGTCCAAGGCTGCAGAGTCCTCCCAAAGATATCGCCGTGTCTGATCTGCTGCCAGAGATTGTACCATTGAGATTGAGGACGGAGAGAGCCTGTGCTTGGAGGGCCTTGAAACAACTCTTGTTGGGGGAGTTGTCCTAGATCTCTAGCCAGGGTGGGATAAGAGCCTGCTAAACAAGTCTTTTTCTGGTCCACTGATAAATGTTGAATTCTGCTGATTTTTTTTTTTTTTCCCCTGCTGTCTTTGTTTCCTCTTGCTGGCTTGTGCTGCAGATCTCCATGGAGTTCAGGAACCTGTCGAAAGTCTACCAGGATGTGATTTCAGACATTTGTCACAAGATGGGCGTCGGGATGGCCGAGTTCTTGGAGAAGAAGGTGGATTCTCAGCGTGAGTGGGATAAGGTAAGTCAACCCAGACACGCTCAACATCAGTAGGAAAGTTACCTTGCTGGGGCCTGAAGGTCTGCACGTGCAGCTTCCCTTATCATGAGGAGCTATTCCTCAATGCAGGGCAGCTGTGGAGGGATGGTGTGGAAGATTTCACCAGTGGCTTGGTGGTGTCCCCCACCAGCACATGTTTCTGGGTCCCGTTGTGGGCAGCTCATTTGGTAGCACCAACAGTCACAGACGTGACAGAGGACACCCTTGGCAAGGTGTTTGGGCATGGGAAAGCTGATGTGTAAGGAGAACTTGCAGAAAACACACCACGAATTACCTCCTTAAGCATCACTTTTGTAAAATGTGCTGTGCAAAGTGGGCAGCTCTTTGTAACTGTTCCTTTTACCTTTTTTTTGTCCCTTGCCCTCCCGGTGCGTCCCAGTACTGTCACTACGTAGCTGGGCTGGTGGGGATAGGCCTTTCCCGTCTCTTCTCTGCATCAGAGCTAGAAGATCCGATTGTCGGACAGGACACGGAGCTGGCAAACTCCATGGGCCTCTTCCTGCAGAAAACCAACATCATCCGTGACTATCTGGAGGACCAGCTGGAGGGAAGGGAGTTCTGGCCCAGAGAGGTAAGGGAGAGCACTGCTGTTGGGTAAGCTTTTCTGCTGTGTTTCATGAGGAACTGCACGTACTGTGCTAATAAATAATGTAGGTACTGTCTTTGCTGCTCTGATGGTGCATTGCAGCCTCTTGTTGGAAGAGTTCCTCCTAGAATTTTCTTCAAAATCCCTACGGCCAGGGTTTTTCCACTGCTTTGGCTTGTTTGTTCATGTCCCTTGACAATCTTCTCAGACTACTGTCCAAGATCTGTTGTGGATGTAGCCAATGGGCCATGCACAGCTAAAATTGTGGTGTCTTTCACATCCCTTTAAATCAAAGTTAATGGTAGAGATTTGACAGTCTGCTTCAATTTTAAGGTTGCTGCTGTTGGTTGTACATGCCTTTAATAATAACAGTTCTTCAAATGACACCTGACTCAGAAGTCCTACATCTATCTACAGCTGTTGGGTACTGATGTGGTGACAAGATGACATCTTCCCCCCCACTGCTAAGAGCTTGTTGGGCAGCTTTTTCTCTTCTCCCTATTAAGTCAGAGCTGGGAATGAGGGAGAAAAAGACTGGGTGAGGTTTTTGGGAGGTTACCTAGTCTATTCCCGAAGGCAGGATCAACTCTGCCTGTCAGACAGATGCTTGTCTGCTGTTCTTGAAGCCCTCCAAGGAATTTTCTTTCTCTCCCCACGTGGCAGACCTTGTCTGATAGAACATTTCCCGATACCAGCCTGGCACATGAGCTGTACTTCTTTGCCCTACCTATAGAAGACATGAAGATAGATCCTTTTTCTTCATAGTCTTAGCATATATGAAGGCTACTGTCAGGTTTCCAGAGCCTTTCCTTTCTTCTTTAGCCTCGTACGCCCTAGTCCTTCAAGGCTGTGGGGGTTCTTCCCCCAGACCTCAGACTTACTGATGTCTCCTTCGCAGCATGAATGTACCCTCTAACTTGAGTTCTTACCTTGCTCTTCAGGTTTGGAGCAGATATGCAAAAAAGCTCTCGGACCTTGCCAAACCAGAGAACATAGATATGGCTGTCCAGTGTCTGAACGAGCTCATCACCAACGCTCTCCACCACGTCCCTGATGTCCTTACGTATCTGTCCCGCCTGAAAAATCAAAGCGTCTTCAACTTCTGTGCGATCCCCCAGGTAGGTTATCGCTTTCAAGTGGTTCTTCATCATCTGCAGCCCAGCTGATGAGGAGTTGGAGGCGGAAGGGTTACGTATCAGATCTGTGAGAGAACCACAGAATGCTGGGGATTGAAAGGGACCTTGAAAGATCATTTAGTCCAATCTAGGACACCACCTCCTTGGAGCAGCCAAAAGACGCTGCTAATTTCTGTGTTTCGCCTGAGACAAGCGATAGACATCGATACTTCCTAGTCTCTGAGAATGGCACCTTTCCCAGAGCAATTCCTCCTTCTCAGGCAGCCCGTTGTTGTTCTAGTTCCTTGCTTTTGCCCTTGGTGGTGGTATCTTGAGGAAGTCTCTGGTTCTTAGGTACCCTTAGGCTGCACTTGTAGGAGGCCAGCAGCGCCTTCCAAGGCCGCTGCAGGTTCCCAGGCCCGGTTCCCCGGCTGGCAGGCATTCTCTGCTGCCAGGTTTTAGGAGCCTTTTGCTCCTTTTTTGCTTTTTGCCTTTTTCCCAGTTGGGCCAGGTCACCTTTGTGGCTCCCAAATGACTTCTCATCCCCCAGGCTCACTTGGGGACCCGCCACCCGCAGCCATTCCCCATCAACAGCAGTCGTCCCCAACCCACTTGGCGGTGCGGACAGCGGGAGAGGGCTGCGTTCAGCCCCCCCGCTGACCTATGCAGGAAGAAGTGGAGGCAGAGGCTTTGCAGGGTGGAAAAGTCATAATTTATTCCTGGGGTAATTGTGGCTGCCACCCCCAGCCCGTCCCCAGGTGAGGCCCGGTCGCTGCTCAGTTGCGGGGCCTGGCGTGGCGGCCCGCGTGGTCGCCAGACCCCGGCTCCTCCAGTTGGACCCGACGTAGCCAGGCGATGTACTCGGCTATGTCCTCGGCATCGGGGTACTGCAGGGACCGTGGCAGCCTGTGCCCGTCCTGCTCCGAGTGCCAGGAGCGGCTGCGGACGAGCCGTCGTGCTTCGGCGGGGCTGCGCTCCCTGCGCCGTGGTGAGACGCTGCGGGAGCGGTAGCTGGAGGGGCTCCTCTGCCGCTGCTGCTGCTGCTGCTGCCGCTCCAGCCCCGCGTTGCGCTGCAATCCCCGGCGGGGCGAGGCGTCGTGCTGGGCGGGCGGCACCACGAGTGCGATGGTCCCAATACGCCCGCGGCACAGTGGGCAGGTGGCTCTTCGAGTGGCCCAGGGCAGGATGCACCCCAGGCAGAAGGAGTGCCTGCAGGGGTCCACACGAGCCGTGCTGGACAGCCGGCCCAGGCAGATGGGGCACGTCTCGTCCCCAGGGGCCTCCTCCTCTGGCTGCTCCTGATGGTTCATGGTGCCTGCAGCTGCCGCGGTGTGGAGTTGGTTGTCCCCTGTGGTAGGCTGCCCCGGGGCCAGGTGGTTATCAGCAGCCTCTGGTCCTCAGCACCTCCGCTGCGGGTCGCCGGCAGGACCTCGACGCTTCGTGTCTCGCTGGCTTCACCTCGACGCCTCGCGTGCCACCAGCAGGACTACTACAGAGAGAACCAAGAAGAAAATATTCCAGCAGCAAATATACGTTAGCTTTCTAGGTTCAGCAAAGTTGTCTGTAGTACTATAGCACTAAATATTCTTAGTATGGATTACAAACATTGCTATTAAAATGGCAAATATGATAGGTTACAGTGGGCAAGACCCTACTTAGGACAGATGAGGTACATATACGTAGATATATTTGATGACATTACCGAAGAACCTCGATGGCTAGTGTGCAAAAAGAATGGCTTTGCGTGTGCCTCGTGCAACACCTCCGCCTCGCTCCTTCCAGCAATGGCACGTCGAGCTCTCGAGTACCACCAGCCGGACTGGCCGCAGGCGCGCCGCTCAGGGCTCTTATAGCCAGCCACCTTTTGTGAGGCCGTAGGGCGACAGTGACTGTGTGGTGGCATCACAAGGGTCTCGAGGTGCCCCTGATGTCAGCACCGCCAGAGGTCTCCTGGCTGCGGTGAGACAATGCTGACGTGAGATGGCTGCTCCACGCTGACAGGAGCCACGCCTGCCAGGCTGGGGTCCAGGCCAGGAGGTCGGCCTGCGGCCTGGGACCTGCCCCTGGGAGCCAGGGATGTCCTTGACGTGCAGCTGGACACCCGAGCGTTGGACACATCCTGAAGAGAGCATGGAAACGACGAGTATAGAACACAAAATATGGAACGATAACCTGAAGGGAGTTAAGAAAGCGCCGTTAAGAAAGCGCTGCTTTCTAATTCCCCAAAACGAGCCTTGGAAAGTTACGTGGCTTTTTGCGTTTCACCATTGAGAAGGACGCAAGAAGAAAGTGAGGAACAACTTATCGCCTGGGAAGGTGGAAATTGGCCAGAGAAAGTGGGAACGTGCATGAGAAATCTAGGGTTGTTTAGAGAAAACCAGGAACATGACCACCTCTTGTCTGTCTCGAAGGATGAGAGAAATGAACAGCGCCTCAATGGTTACCTGAAGTGGTGGCGTTCTACGCCATCCTATGAACCCTCCGTGGTATCAAAAGGGCCTGTTTTTAAGCCAGCAGGAAGCTCCCAGAAGGGTTGGGGATGGAAGGGACCTCTGGAGGTCATCTGCTTCAACCCCCCCCCGCCCAAGCAGGGACACCTAGAGCTGGACGCCTGCTGGGCACTGCTGCCAAGAGCCTGGCTCCGTCTTCTTTGCATCCTCCCTTTGGGGGTGTCTAGACGTTGCTAAGATCCCCCTGAGCCTTCTCTGGGCAGGATGAATGTGCAGTGATGCACAGTCACAGAATGACAGAACGTTAGGGATTGGAAGGCACCTTGAAAGATCATCTAGTCCAATCCCCCTGCCGGAGCAGGAACACCTAAATCATGTCAAACAGGAATGCATCCAGGAAGTCTCAGGTTCTTAGGTACCCTTAGGCTGCACTTGTAGGAGGCCAGCAGCGCCTTCCAAGGCTGCTGCAGGTTCCCAGGCCTGGTTCCCCAGCTGGCAGGCATTCTCTGCTGCCAGGTTTTAGGAGCCTTTTGCTCCTTTTTTGCTTTTTGCCTTTTTCCCAGTTGGGCCAGGTCACCTTTGTGGCTCCCAAATGACTTCTCATCCCCCAGGCTCACTTGGGGACCCGCCACCCGCAGCCATTCCCCATCAACAGCAGTCGTCCCCAACCCACTTGGCGGCACGGACAGCGGGAGAGGGCTGCGTTCAGCCTCCCCGCTGACCTATGCAGGAAGAAGTGGAGGCAGAGGCTTTGCAGGGTGGAAAAGTCATAATTTATTCCTGGGGTAATTGTGGCTGCCACCCCCAGCCCGTCCCCAGGTGAGGCCCGGTCGCTGCTCAGTTGCGGGGCCTGGCGTGGCGGCCCGCGTGGTCGCCAGACCCCGGCTCCTCCAGTTGGACCCGACGTAGCCAGGCGATGTACTCGGCTATGTCCTCGGCGTCGGGGTACTGCAGGGACCGTGGCAGCCTGTGCCCGTCCTGCTCCGAGTGCCAGGAGCGGCTGCGGACGAGCCGTCGTGCTTCGGCGGGGCTGCGCTCCCTGCGCCGTGGCGAGACGCTGCGGGAGCGGTAGCTGGAGGGGCTCCTCTGCCGCTGCTGCTGCTGCTGCTGCCGCTCCAGCCCCGCGTTGCGCTGCAATCCCCGGCGGGGCCGGCGGGGCGAGGCGTCGTGCTGGGCGGGCGGCACCACGAGTGCAATGGTCCCAATACGCCCGCGGCACAGTGGGCAGGTGGCTCTTTGAGTGGCCCAGGGCAGGATGCACCCCAGGCAGAAGGAGTGCCTGCAGGGGTCCACACGAGCCGTGCTGGACAGCCGGCCCAGGCAGATGGGGCACGTCTCGTCCCCAGGGGCCTCCTCCTCTGGCTGCTCCTGATGGTTCATGGTGCCTGCAGCTGCCGCGGTGTGGAGTTGGTTGTCCCCTGTGGTAGGCTGCCCCGGGGCCAGGTGGTTATCAGCAGCCTCTGGTCCTCAGCACCTCCGCTGCGGGTCGCCGGCAGGACCTCGACGCTTCGTGTCTCGCTGGCTTCACCTCGACGCCTCGCGTGCCACCAGCAGGACTACTACAGAGAGAACCAAGAAGAAAATATTCCAGCAGCAAATATACGTTAGCTTTCTAGGTTCAGCAAAGTTGTCTGTAGTACTATAGCACTAAATATTCTTAGTATGGATTACAAACATTGCTATTAAAATGGCAAATATGATAGGTTACAGTGGGCAAGACCCTACTTAGGACAGATGAGGTACATATACGTAGGTATATTTGATGACATTACCGAAGAACCTCGATGGCTAGTGTGCAAAAAGAATGGCTTTGCGTGTGCCTCGTGCAACACCTCCGCCTCGCTCCTTCCAGCAATGGCACGTCGAGCTCTCGAGTACCACCAGCCGGACTGGCCGCAGGCGCGCCGCTCAGGGCTCTTATAGCCAGCCACCTTTTGTGAGGCCGTAGGGCGACAGTGACTGTGTGGTGGCATCACAAGGGTCTCGAGGTGCCCCTGATGTCAGCACCGCCAGAGGTCTCCTGGCTGCGGTGAGACAATGCTGACGTGAGATGGCTGCTCCACGCTGACAGGAGCCACGCCTGCCAGGCTGGGGTCCAGGCCAGGAGGTCGGCCTGCGGCCTGGGACCTGCCCCTGGGAGCCAGGGATGTCCTTGACGTGCAGCTGGACACCCGAGCGTTGGACACATCCTGAAGAGAGCATGGAAACGACGAGTATAGAACACAAAATATGGAACAATAACCTGAAGGGAGTTAAGAAAGCGCTGTTAAGAAAGCGCTGCTTTCTAATTCCCCAAAACGAGCCTTGGAAAGTTACGTGGCTTTTTGCGTTTCACCATTGAGAAGGACGCAAGAAGAAAGTGAGGAACAACTTATCGCCTGGGAAGGTGGAAATTGGCCAGAGAAAGTGGGAACGTGCATGAGAAATCTAGGGTTGTTTAGAGAAAACCAGGAACATGACCACCTCTTGTCTGTCTCGCGAGGATGAGAGAAATGAACAGCGCCTCAATGGTTACCTGAAGTGGTGGCGTTCTTCGCCATCTTATGACCCCTCAGTCCCCATTCAGCAGAAACCTGCTGTTTCTCTCAGAAAACACCAGTGATGTTGAGAAAAGGCTAAAAATCTCTGACTGTCATATATCCACGGCATGAATGCGTGGGCCTCTTTGTCCTCCCATTTGAAGTCAGGCCAAAAACATGGGGATAGATACATGACCCTCAATCTCAATTCACTTTTAGGCTTATTCACTGAATTGAAACAAATTTGAGAGATGTAGAAATTTTATGTGTCTTTAAAATCTAAACCAAACCAAACCAAAAGAAAAAACCATGGAAGAGGGACTGAATGTCCAAAGTGGGGCTGGGGGGAGGAATGGCAGGCAACATTTGGGTTGTCAAATTCACCCACATTATTAATTGACATAATGCATGCTGCCTCTTTGTCAAGTCATCCTGCAGCTGCAATAATTCATCAGAGAGCCAGGAAATGCTCCAAGTGAAGGTATCTTTACTTAGAGCAAACTCCGACCTGTTTTATTCTCTTCTCTCTTCTTTCTTTGCTTGTGCGTGCTGTAGGTGGGATTGTGGTTCCACTCCGGTGTTTTGCCGTTGATATCGCTTGGGCCGAGGTTATTCCCTGGGCAGGCTCCTTGCAATGTAGTGAGGGCTCTTTGTTTTTCTCCTTAGGTGATGGCCATCGCCACTCTGGCCGCCTGCTATAACAACAAGCAGGTGTTCAGGGGTGTAGTGAAGATCCGGAAGGGACAAGCCGTCACTCTGATGATGGATGCCACAAACATACAGGCTGTCAAAGCCATCATGTACCAGTATGTGGAAGAGGTAGGTTGAGCAGCTTGCTTCGAGTCATTTCTGGCTGTTGCTGTTCTTGTTCCTGGTGTGGAATTGGCAGTCCCTTGCAGACCCACGAACCTGTTAATCCCTTTGTTACGTCTCTATTAGTCCATCACCAGGGCATGGCGATGCCTGACATGGTTTTGGCGTGGACCAAACTGGGTGCTTGACATTCTTTAAATATACCCTCGGTCTGCGCCTGCGTTGAGAGGCAGAGACCAAGGTCTTGTCTTCATTCTGGTCAAGAGCAAGATGAGTCAGCTTTCACAGCGTGAGGGCTTCCTCTCTCTGAGCGGGCAAGAGGACTGGTTCTTCTGAACAGGTTGCATCACCTCCCCGCAGACAGCTCCATGGTGAGCGCTCTTGTTTACACCGTGTCCGTAGTTGCAGCGAGTGTGATGCAGTCTGTGGTTCCACTTCATGGGCAGCAGTAGATGAGGGCAGCTCGTCTCAGGTTGTTAAGCAGTGGGACTCCTGGCTTTGGGGCGCTGTGGATGTTAAAAGTTTATGTGGAAGGACAGCTGGTGGGTGGACTCCTAGGGGAAAAAATAATCCAGTGAGGGCTGTTAGATCAAAAGGGCTGTTAGATCATTCTGCATGTGGGAGACCCAAAACCGTGAGTTATTAGAGCTTCTTCTGCAGGCAGACCAAACCTATGACAAGGGACAGTGACACCTTAGCCTAGAGGAAGGTCTGGATGCCTCCAGAAAACTCATGCAGACCATGAAAAGAAGACCCCCAAAACAATGGGATTATCCGACTGAGGTGGCTGTCACCTGGTTTGGGGTGGGCTGCAGCATGCTGGCAGTGAGTGAGGTTTGCTGGGCTAGAGCCGCTTGCCCCAGCACCACCGCTTGTAGTCAGTCAATGGATTGTGTTTGAGGCCCTGCAGCCCATCTCCCATCACGGGGTGCCCTCAAGAGGCTGCCTGGCTTAACGCACTTCTCAAGGGAAGCGGGCCCTGGCCCCATGCAGCAGCTGGGCCTTAGAATCACAGAATCACAGAGTCATTAAAGTTGGAAAAGACCTCCGAGATGATCTGGTCCAACCATCCCCCTACCACCAATGTCACCCACTAAACCATGTCCCTAAGCACCACGTCCAACCTTTCCTTGAACACCCCCAGGGATGGTGACTCCACCACCTCCCTGGGCAACCCGTCCCAATGCCTGACTGCTCTTTCTGAGAAGAAATGTCTCCGCATTTCCAACCTGAACCTCCCCTGGCATAACTTGAGGCCATTCCCTCTAGTCACAGAATCATCTAGGTTGGAAGAGACCTCCAAGATCACCGAGTCCGACCTCTGACCTAACACTAACCAGCCCTCCACTAAACCATATCACTAAGCTCTACATCTAAACGGCTTTTCAAGACCTCCAGGGATGGTGACTCAACCACTTCCCTGGGCAGCCCATTCCAATGCCTAACAACCCTTTCAGTAAAGAAGTTCTTCCTAATAGTCCTATCACTGGTTACCTGTGGGAAGAGGCCAACCCCCAGCTCCCCACACCTTCCTTTCAGGCAGTTGCAGAGAGCAATAAGGTCTCCCCTGAGCCTCCTCTTCTCCAGACTAAACACCCCCGGTGCCCTCAGCCGCTCCTCACAGGACTTGTGCTCCAAGCCCTTCACCAGCTTCGTAGCCCTGCTCTGGACATGCTCCAGGGCCTCGATGTCCTTCTTGTAGTGAGGGACCCAAAACTGAGCACAGCACTCGAGGTGCAGCCTCAGCAGAGCAGAGTTCAGGGGGACGATCACCTCCCTGGTCCTGCTGCTCCAGGGCAGTCCCCCACTGAGTTAACTCCTGAGGACCATGCCTTGTGCCCCATGGTCTTCCTCTGCCGTGCATGTGTTTCCCTTGTTTAAGGAGCCCATTATTCCTCCTTCCCCTCCGCAGATCTACCAGAAGATCCCCAGCACGGACCCTTCGTCCAACAAGACGCAGCAGATCATCGCCTCCATCCGCGCCATGAGCCTGCCCGGCGGCCCCATGGCCTCGCGCCACCACTACTCCCCCATCTACCTGTCGTGCGCCATGCTGCTGGCCGCCCTCAGCTGGCAGTACCTCAGCACCATCTCCAAGGCCGCCGAAGAGTACGTCCAGGCGGGCGAGAACTGAAGGGCGGGCAGGCGGTGGGAGAGAAGAGATGGTCGGCGGACGGGCAGCAGAGGCGGGAGGCTCCTTGCCCCTGCTGGTGGGGACAGCCGGGTGCCACCGGGCCCGCGGGCGGTGATGAGGACGGGACGCCGGTGGCCTGGAGCCCCTGGGGGGACAGCACGGCGTCGCCAGGCTCCGCTCCTCACCTCTCTTGCTGCCTGCGTGGCTGGTTGCAAGCACCAATCGGAGTCTTACTGTTTGGGGTTGAATTTGGATTTTGGTTTTTCCCTCCTTTCCTGTTGGACGGTTTACCTGATTACTACCGATTGGATTTTTGTTTTTGTTTTTTTGGTTAGGATGGTTGAAATAGAAACTCCAGTTGCCTCTTTTCTTGCTTGACATTTGAGACCCCTTTCCAGCTCAGAGCCGCGGGACGGGAGCCTTTTCTGGGTTTGGCCTCCCTTTCTTACACAGCCCCTTTTCCCCACGCGGAGGGCTCTGGCTTCAGCCAGGAGGCACTGCACTTAGCCAGCAGAAAGCTCTGGCCGTCTTCTGGCCACCAGCCCGGGCTGGTTGCCCTCCTGGCACCTGGAACCAGGGGCGATCTTCACCTTTCTGTCGTTGTATTTGAGGAGGCTGCTAGGCTTGAAACGAGCCCTTTCCTTGCTCAGTGTCGGAGGCGTGCTGCTCTGGCTGCTGGAACGTGCACCCTGCCCAAAGCCGGCTCTTGCAGCTCCTTCGTACAGGTGGCACTGTGCGTTGCAAAGCTTTGGGTTTTAGCAGCTGGGGAGGTGGTGAAAGGGAATGGGAAGGAGTTGCCTTGAGCCCGATGTGAGCACAGCCACCCACCTTTGCTGCATGCTCTGGGCTCTGCACTTCTGTAGCCCACAGGGAGCCTGGGGTGGCCCAGGCGGGTTTTCCTGGCCCACTTGGCTGCAGCTCGGGGTGCTGCGAGTGAGTCTGACGTGCAAACTGGAAGAGCTTTCCACTGCTGCTTCGAAACCCATCAGCCTGGACTTCAAGCAGGCTGCGTTCCCACAGGGAACGCCAGGGGTGGGAAGAGGAAACGACTTTCAAGTCCTGTTTTCCTGGATTTTTGCTTTCAGTCACCCTAATCCCTCACTGCTGCTTGGCTGTGTGATGGGGGGGGGACAGCCTGGGGCAGGACAGGGCAAAGCCTACCCCTACCAGGGGCGTTTGGTGGCCTTTGCAAGGCCAAGCCTGTGTGGCCAGACTGTTACTTGGAGGAAGCAGCCCTACTCCACGAGTACCTATGTAGATAGTTTTAAGCTGTTGTTCAAAAACCTTGCGGTAGCTCCCTTTGTGCAGCTTCCTGTTGTTGACATTAAAGTTTTCCTTGGAAAAAAAAAAAAAAAGGGTGTTTGAGAATTTCTTCCGCCGTTATTTCTCTTATTGTGCTAGTTCCCCACTGTTGCACAAGTTACATGAAGTGCAGATGCTTCCTTGCAGGGCATCACAGTAATGCCCTATAGGTTGGGCCTGAAAAGTGAATTGTAACCCGGGGGGAGACAGCTAACGCTCAGTACGTTGACTTTTATACCGGTCCCTGTTGGGAAGAGGAGGAGTGGGGAAGCTGTGCCTACACTGGGGACCTTCTCTGCTCTTCTGGGATGGAGCTGGAGCCAGGCAGGAGGTAAGTTAGAGCCTTAGAGCATGTTGCAGGCTGGGAGACTACAGGCAGCCCTTCTGGGGGCTCTGCTGCTCTCTAGAAACCTTTCAAGGTCAAGACCAGTCTATTCTACAGCTGCTGCTTGCTCATCTCTTGAGCTCCAGCCTTGCTATACCCTATCCAGCTAGCTGTATCCCGCCTCTCATTTTACTCCATACTCTCGTAGCAGTGCCAGCTTTGTAGCCCTGGGCTTGGTCTGGAGGTTTCCTTGCCTAAAAGCCTGCAGCAGAAGGCCCGAGGGGCTGAATGCAGTGTGTTCAGCAGGGGTCGGGGCACAGCACCCTTGGGCTGCTGCCGTGCTTTCCAGTGCCCGGCTACATCCCTGTTTCCCCAGCCCTGCACCCCTGGCTTCCCTCTGGTCCCCGGTGGAGCATCCTCTGTGCCACCAGGACTTGGCACTGCTCGGGGGCCAGCGCAGGTCCCAGGCAGCGGCTGCAGCCCCGCTGCCACCAGCATGGCCAGAGGATGGGGCAGGGACAGCTTGCACTGGCACAAAAGGGCCTCACCCGGCTTCCACAACAGCAAAGCAACAGCAGAAGAGTTGAGGATGGTTTTAGCTCCTGAAGGAGAAGTCAACAAGGGGCAGGAGACGAGACGTTGGAGAAATCGTTTATTGGCACGGTTGTTTCATTCACACACACCAAAGCTCTGTCTCACTGGTTCAGTAGGCAGAGGTGAGGGGCTATTTTACAGTACAAGGGAGAGCCTGCTTCACTTATTTCAGCCCTGTAGCATTAGCTCAGCAATATACTTTGTGCTTTAAAAGAAAATCAAAAGCTCTTTCACTATATTAGTGTTGGCAAATCGCATGATTCCTCCTACACTGCTATTACACTTCCCCCAATAACAAAAATAAGATTACTTTTACTTCCTTGCCACCTGTGGCTCAGAGAAAGCTTCAGTTGCGTGCAAGTTCGCCAGATACCTCCAAGCATCTGCATGAGCTCCCTGTGGCAGACCTGGAGAACATCATCTGCAGTCCCAAAGTACTACACCAGCTCGCAACACGCAGCAGCACCCTTGCCAAGGCATGGCCCGAGCTGCGTAGCCCTGGCCAAAAGCAGTTTGCCCTTCCCAGCGTGCTCCTGAATGCTGCAGGACATTCGATCAAAGCTCATGGAGCTCCAGACAGGCCCTTCCCTAGGATCAATAACCCCACATTACAGCAGAAAAAGAAAAAGAACATAATTAAAAAACAACAGCAGCTGAGGAATGAGTGGTTTAAAAAGCAGCCGAAATAATGGAGCAGAGCAAGCGATGCAGAAAGGACGTGTCACAGGCAGGAGGGGCTGTAGGCAGCCCCGCATCAAGTTCATCAGTATTTTGTCACTAATGGGACTACGTTTAGCCAATTCAACAAGGCACACGCTCTCTGCTAACAGTCAGACCGCCCCAGCCAGGGGTGCACCGGCCATGCCTGGATTTGCCAGCAGCCTCCGTCTCTGCTGCCCCACCAAATCCCTGCTCCCAGCGCAAAGCTACTGCTTCCCTCCCTCCCAGTAACAGACTGGGCTGGAAGGGGTCCGGGCTAGCCAAAGACCACGGCACAAAGAGGCCAGCAAGCCCCCCAGCAGTCCTTTGAGCAGGGAGTGCCCCCGGCTGCGACCCAGCAGGAGCAGAGGGCTTGCAGACGGCAGCTGGCACCAGTACAGGACCTGCCACCTCCAGCTCCATCATACAACTAAAAAATAAAAAAAAATACAAAACAAAAAGATAAAAAGCTTTAATAAAGTAACCTCAACTATCGTCTCTTAGAGTGGGGGCTCTGCGCCCAACCCGCTATCGGTTAAAAGCATCGGGGACTCGGGATTATTTGTGGTTTGATCAACTCAGCAGTGATGCACGAGGCCAGTTACACCCTCTTCCAGTATTGCTCCGTCCGGGGGATGCCGGCCACGATTTCGGACTCGATGCCGCAGTGGTCCTCTCCTCGGAGGATTTTGAAGAAGCCTGGAAGGACACCGGAGCACGTCAGTTCCCCTGCCTCGCCGAGTGCCCAAGGAGACCGGGGAATGGGGGCAGCCCCCCTGACACCGATAGCTTTGTGCTCCTCACCGTTATCCCCCCAGTCGGTGTTCCAGGAGTTAGCAGCCAGCCAGTAGGGGGTCCCATTTTTGACCCCCCAGCCCAGGATCCGGATCGTGTGGCCTCCGACCTGCTCCCCGGACACGTGCTGGTACACCCCTGCAAGGCAGCACCAACACATCAACAGCTTTCCCCCCGCAGAGCGCTGCCAGCTTCCAAAATATTCGATATGAAAACCCAGAGACCGGCTGAGAAAGGTTTTTTGGTGGTTTTTCTTTTGGGGTTTTTCTTTTTTGTCTCCTATTTAAGCGGAACCTCCTATGTTCCAGCTCGCACCCATTGCCCCTTGTGCTATCATTGGATGTCACTGAGAAGAGCCTGGCTCCATCCTCCTGACGCTCACCCTTTACATATTTATAAATGTTAATAAGGTCACCCCTCAGTCTCCTCTTGTCCAAGAGGATCTTATCCAACGCACTCAGTCCTCGTCTTCAGCACGACCCCATACGGTATGGGACGTGGCTCTGGCCAGTTTGGGCCAGCTGTCCTGGCGGCATCCCCTCCCAGCTCCTGGTGCACCCCTTGACTGTGCGTAAGCACTGCTCTGCAACAGCTAGAAGATCGGTGTGTTATCAGCAGCCCTGTCATCCGAAATCCAGAACCCAGCCCCATACCAGCAATATTCTGTGATTAAAGGCAAGCGTGGAGAGAGTATCAGGCTAATGAAGAAAAGCCATCTCGGAAGAGACCGAACCCAGGAGCGGGCCCCAATGAATCAAGAACAGAGTGCCACTTCAAAGAGGCGAGACTCCCACCATGGAGTTGGGAGTCAGCCACGCATCCCCAGCAAAGGTTCAGTGGGTTTAGGATGTCGTGTAGGCAAGAACAGTTTGTGCAGCACAGGCAGTTCTGAGGGAGAGAGGTGCTCCATTTTGGATAGAAAAGCAGTCCTTGTTCTATCAAAAGGGAAAATTGCTTTCCCAGAGCAATTCCTCCTTCTCAAACAGCCCGTTGCTCTTCTAGTTCCTTGCTTTTGCCCTTGGTGGTGGTATCTTGAGGAAGTCTCTGGTTCTTAGGTACCCTTAGGCTGCACTTGTAGGAGGCCAGCAGCGCCTTCCAAGGCCGCTGCAGGTTCCCAGGCCCGGTTCCTCAGCTGGCAGGCATTCTCTGCTGCCAGGTTTTAGGAGCCTTTTGCTCCTTTTTTGCTTTTTGCCTTTTTCCCAGTTGGGCCAGGTCACCTTTGTGGCTCCCAAATGACTTCTCATCCCCCAGGCTCACTTGGGGACCCGCCACCCGCAGCCATTCCCCATCAACAGCAGTCGTCCCCAACCCACTTGGCGGCGCGGACAGCGGGAGAGGGCTGCGTTCAGCCTCCCCGCTGACCTATGCAGGAAGAAGTGGAGGCAGAGGCTTTGCAGGGTGGAAAAGTCATAATTTATTCCTGGGGTAATTGTGGCTGCCACCCCCAGCCCGTCCCCAGGTGAGGCCCGGTCGCTGCTCAGTTGCGGGGCCTGGCGTGGCGGCCCGCGTGGTCGCCAGACCCCGGCTCCTCCAGTTGGACCCGACGTAGCCAGGCGATGTACTCGGCTATGTCCTCGGCGTCGGGGTACTGCAGGGACCGTGGCAGCCTGTGCCCGTCCTGCTCCGAGTGCCAGGAGCGGCTGCGGACGAGCCGTCGTGCTTCGGCGGGGCTGCGCTCCCTGCGCCGTGGCGAGACGCTGCGGGAGCGGTAGCTGGAGGGGCTCCTCTGCCGCTGCTGCTGCTGCTGCTGCCGCTCCAGCCCCGCGTTGCGCTGCAATCCCCGGCGGGGCGAGGCGTCGTGCTGGGCGGGCGGCACCACGAGTGCGATGGTCCCAATACGCCCGCGGCACAGTGGGCAGGTGGCTCTTCGAGTGGCCCAGGGCAGGATGCACCCCAGGCAGAAGGAGTGCCTGCAGGGGTCCACACGAGCCGTGCTGGACAGCCGGCCCAGGCAGATGGGGCACGTCTCGTCCCCAGGGGCCTCCTCCTCTGGCTGCTCCTGATGGTTCATGGTGCCTGCAGCTGCCGCGGTGTGGAGTTGGTTGTCCCCTGTGGTAGGCTGCCCCGGGGCCAGGTGGTTATCAGCAGCCTCTGGTCCTCAGCACCTCCGCTGCGGGTCGCCGGCAGGACCTCGACGCTTCGTGTCTCGCTGGCTTCACCTCGACGCCTCGCGTGCCACCAGCAGGACTACTACAGAGAGAACCAAGAAGAAAATATTCCAGCAGCAAATATACGTTAGCTTTCTAGGTTCAGCAAAGTTGTCTGTAGTACTATAGCACTAAATATTCTTAGTATGGATTACAAACATTGCTATTAAAATGGCAAATATGATAGGTTACAGTGGGCAAGACCCTACTTAGGACAGATGAGGTACATATACGTAGATATATTTGATGACATTACCGAAGAACCTCGATGGCTAGTGTGCAAAAAGAATGGCTTTGCGTGTGCCTCGTGCAACACCTCCGCCTCGCTCCTTCCAGCAATGGCACGTCGAGCTCTCGAGTACCACCAGCCGGACTGGCCGCAGGCGCGCCGCTCAGGGCTCTTATAGCCAGCCACCTTTTGTGAGGCCGTAGGGCGACAGTGACTGTGTGGTGGCATCACAAGGGTCTCGAGGTGCCCCTGATGTCAGCACCGCCAGAGGTCTCCTGGCTGCGGTGAGACAATGCTGACGTGAGATGGCTGCTCCACGCTGACAGGAGCCACGCCTGCCAGGCTGGGGTCCAGGCCAGGAGGTCGGCCTGCGGCCTGGGACCTGCCCCTGGGAGCCAGGGATGTCCTTGACGTGCAGCTGGACACCCGAGCGTTGGACACATCCTGAAGAGAGCATGGAAACGACGAGTATAGAACACAAAATATGGAACAATAACCTGAAGGGAGTTAAGAAAGCGCCGTTAAGAAACAATACCTGCTTTCTAATTCCCCAAAACGAGCCTTGGAAAGTTACGTGGCTTTTTGCGTTTCACCATTGAGAAGGACGCAAGAAGAAAGTGAGGAACAACTTATCGCCTGGGAAGGTGGAAATTGGCCAGAGAAAGTGGGAACGTGCATGAGAAATCTAGGGTTGTTTAGAGAAAACCAGGAACATGACCACCTCTTGTCTGTCTCGAAGGATGAGAGAAATGAACAGCGCCTCAATGGTTACCTGAAGTGGTGGCGTTCTACGCCATCCTATGAACCCTCCGTGGTATCAAAAGGGCCTGTTTTTTAGCCAGCAGGAAGCTCCCAGAAGGGTTGGGGATGGAAGGGACCTCTGGAGGTCATCTGCTTCAACCCCCCCCCGCCCAAGCAGGGACACCTAGAGCTGGACGCCTGCTGGGCACTGCTGCCAAGAGCCTGGCTCCGTCTTCTTTGCATCCTCCCTTTGGGGGTGTCTAGACGTTGCTAAGATCCCCCTGAGCCTTCTCTGGGCAGGATGAATGTGCAGTGATGCACAGTCACAGAATGACAGAACGTTAGGGATTGGAAGGCACCTTGAAAGATCATCTAGTCCAATCCCCCTGCCGGAGCAGGAACACCTAAATCATGTCAAACAGGAATGCATCCGGGAAGTCTCAGGTTCTTAGGTACCCTTAGGCTGCACTTGTAGGAGGCCAGCAGCGCCTTCCAAGGCTGCTGCAGGTTCCCAGGCCTGGTTCCCCAGCTGGCAGGCATTCTCTGCTGCCAGGTTTTAGGAGCCTTTTGCTCCTTTTTTGCTTTTTGCCTTTTTCCCAGTTGGGCCAGGTCACCTTTGTGGCTCCCAAATGACTTCTCATCCCCCAGGCTCACTTGGGGACCCGCCACCCACAGCCATTCCCCATCAACAGCAGTCATCCCCAACCCACTTGGCGGCACGGACAGCGGGAGAGGGCTGCGTTCAGCCTCCCCGCTGACCTATGCAGGAAGAAGTGGAGGCAGAGGCTTTGCAGGGTGGAAAAGTCATAATTTATTCCTGGGGTAATTGTGGCTGCCACCCCCAGCCCGTCCCCAGGTGAGGCCCGGTCGCTGCTCAGTTGCGGGGCCTGGCGTGGCGGCCCGCGTGGTCGCCAGACCCCGGCTCCTCCAGTTGGACCCGACGTAGCCAGGCGATGTACTCGGCTATGTCCTCGGCGTCGGGGTACTGCAGGGACCGTGGCAGCCTGTGCCCGTCCTGCTCCGAGTGCCAGGAGCGGCTGCGGACGAGCCGTCGTGCTTCGGCGGGGCTGCGCTCCCTGCGCCGTGGCGAGACGCTGCGGGAGCGGTAGCTGGAGGGGCTCCTCTGCCGCTGCTGCTGCTGCTGCTGCCGCTCCAGCCCCGCGTTGCGCTGCAATCCCCGGCGGGGCCGGCGGGGCGAGGCGTCGTGCTGGGCGGGCGGCACCACGAGTGCAATGGTCCCAATACGCCCGCGGCACAGTGGGCAGGTGGCTCTTCGAGTGGCCCAGGGCAGGATGCACCCCAGGCAGAAGGAGTGCCTGCAGGGGTCCACACGAGCCGTGCTGGACAGCCGGCCCAGGCAGATGGGGCACGTCTCGTCCCCAGGGGCCTCCTCCTCTGGCTGCTCCTGATGGTTCATGGTGCCTGCAGCTGCCGCGGTGTGGAGTTGGTTGTCCCCTGTGGTAGGCTGCCCCGGGGCCAGGTGGTTATCAGCAGCCTCTGGTCCTCAGCACCTCCGCTGCGGGTCGCCGGCAGGACCTCGACGCTTCGTGTCTCGCTGGCTTCACCTCGACGCCTCGCGTGCCACCAGCAGGACTACTACAGAGAGAACCAAGAAGAAAATATTCCAGCAGCAAATATACGTTAGCTTTCTAGGTTCAGCAAAGTTGTCTGTAGTACTATAGCACTAAATATTCTTAGTATGGATTACAAACATTGCTATTAAAATGGCAAATATGATAGGTTACAGTGGGCAAGACCCTACTTAGGACAGATGAGGTACATATACGTAGATATATTTGATGACATTACCGAAGAACCTCGATGGCTAGTGTGCAAAAAGAATGGCTTTGCGTGTGCCTCGTGCAACACCTCCGCCTCGCTCCTTCCAGCAATGGCACGTCGAGCTCTCGAGTACCACCAGCCGGACTGGCCGCAGGCGCGCCGCTCAGGGCTCTTATAGCCAGCCACCTTTTGTGAGGCCGTAGGGCGACAGTGACTGTGTGGTGGCATCACAAGGGTCTCGAGGTGCCCCTGATGTCAGCACCGCCAGAGGTCTCCTGGCTGCGGTGAGACAATGCTGACGTGAGATGGCTGCTCCACGCTGACAGGAGCCACGCCTGCCAGGCTGGGGTCCAGGCCAGGAGGTCGGCCTGCGGCCTGGGACCTGCCCCTGGGAGCCAGGGATGTCCTTGACGTGCAGCTGGACACCCGAGCGTTGGACACATCCTGAAGAGAGCATGGAAACGACGAGTATAGAACACAAAATATGGAACAATAACCTGAAGGGAGTTAAGAAAGCGCCGTTAAGAAAGCGCTGCTTTCTAATTCCCCAAAACGAGCCTTGGAAAGTTACGTGGCTTTTTGCGTTTCACCATTGAGAAGGACGCAAGAAGAAAGTGAGGAACAACTTATCGCCTGGGAAGGTGGAAATTGGCCAGAGAAAGTGGGAACGTGCATGAGAAATCTAGGGTTGTTTAGAGAAAACCAGGAACATGACCACCTCTTGTCTGTCTCGAAGGATGAGAGAAATGAACAGCGCCTCAATGGTTACCTGAAGTGGTGGCGTTCTACGCCATCCTATGAACCCTCCGTGGTATCAAAAGGGCCTGTTTTTTAGCCAGCAGGAAGCTCCCAGAAGGGTTGGGGATGGAAGGGACCTCTGGAGGTCATCTGCTTCAACCCCCCCCCCGCCCAAGCAGGGACACCTAGAGCTGGACGCCTGCTGGGCACTGCTGCCAAGAGCCTGGCTCCGTCTTCTTTGCATCCTCCCTTTGGGGGTGTCTAGACGTTGCTAAGATCCCCCTGAGCCTTCTCTGGGCAGGATGAATGTGCAGTGATGCACAGTCACAGAATGACAGAACGTTAGGGATTGGAAGGCACCTTGAAAGATCATCTAGTCCAATCCCCCTGCCGGAGCAGGAACACCTAAATCATGTCAAACAGGAATGCATCCGGGAAGTCTCAGGTTCTTAGGTACCCTTAGGCTGCACTTGTAGGAGGCCAGCAGCGCCTTCCAAGGCTGCTGCAGGTTCCCAGGCCTGGTTCCCCAGCTGGCAGGCATTCTCTGCTGCCAGGTTTTAGGAGCCTTTTGCTCCTTTTTTGCTTTTTGCCTTTTTCCCAGTTGGGCCAGGTCACCTTTGTGGCTCCCAAATGACTTCTCATCCCCCAGGCTCACTTGGGGACCCGCCACCCACAGCCATTCCCCATCAACAGCAGTCATCCCCAACCCACTTGGCGGCACGGACAGCGGGAGAGGGCTGCGTTCAGCCTCCCCGCTGACCTATGCAGGAAGAAGTGGAGGCAGAGGCTTTGCAGGGTGGAAAAGTCATAATTTATTCCTGGGGTAATTGTGGCTGCCACCCCCAGCCCGTCCCCAGGTGAGGCCCGGTCGCTGCTCAGTTGCGGGGCCTGGCGTGGCGGCCCGCGTGGTCGCCAGACCCCGGCTCCTCCAGTTGGACCCGACGTAGCCAGGCGATGTACTCGGCTATGTCCTCGGCGTCGGGGTACTGCAGGGACCGTGGCAGCCTGTGCCCGTCCTGCTCCGAGTGCCAGGAGCGGCTGCGGACGAGCCGTCGTGCTTCGGCGGGGCTGCGCTCCCTGCGCCGTGGCGAGACGCTGCGGGAGCGGTAGCTGGAGGGGCTCCTCTGCCGCTGCTGCTGCTGCTGCTGCCGCTCCAGCCCCGCGTTGCGCTGCAATCCCCGGCGGGGCCGGCGGGGCGAGGCGTCGTGCTGGGCGGGCGGCACCACGAGTGCAATGGTCCCAATACGCCCGCGGCACAGTGGGCAGGTGGCTCTTTGAGTGGCCCAGGGCAGGATGCACCCCAGGCAGAAGGAGTGCCTGCAGGGGTCCACACGAGCCGTGCTGGACAGCCGGCCCAGGCAGATGGGGCACGTCTCGTCCCCAGGGGCCTCCTCCTCTGGCTGCTCCTGATGGTTCATGGTGCCTGCAGCTGCCGCGGTGTGGAGTTGGTTGTCCCCTGTGGTAGGCTGCCCCGGGGCCAGGTGGTTATCAGCAGCCTCTGGTCCTCAGCACCTCCGCTGCGGGTCGCCGGCAGGACCTCGACGCTTCGTGTCTCGCTGGCTTCACCTCGACGCCTCGCGTGCCACCAGCAGGACTACTACAGAGAGAACCAAGAAGAAAATATTCCAGCAGCAAATATACGTTAGCTTTCTAGGTTCAGCAAAGTTGTCTGTAGTACTATAGCACTAAATATTCTTAGTATGGATTACAAACATTGCTATTAAAATGGCAAATATGATAGGTTACAGTGGGCAAGACCCTACTTAGGACAGATGAGGTACATATACGTAGATATATTTGATGACATTACCGAAGAACCTCGATGGCTAGTGTGCAAAAAGAATGGCTTTGCGTGTGCCTCGTGCAACACCTCCGCCTCGCTCCTTCCAGCAATGGCACGTCGAGCTCTCGAGTACCACCAGCCGGACTGGCCGCAGGCGCGCCGCTCAGGGCTCTTATAGCCAGCCACCTTTTGTGAGGCCGTAGGGCGACAGTGACTGTGTGGTGGCATCACAAGGGTCTCGAGGTGCCCCTGATGTCAGCACCGCCAGAGGTCTCCTGGCTGCGGTGAGACAATGCTGACGTGAGATGGCTGCTCCACGCTGACAGGAGCCACGCCTGCCAGGCTGGGGTCCAGGCCAGGAGGTCGGCCTGCGGCCTGGGACCTGCCCCTGGGAGCCAGGGATGTCCTTGACGTGCAGCTGGACACCCGAGCGTTGGACACATCCTGAAGAGAGCATGGAAACGACGAGTATAGAACACAAAATATGGAACAATAACCTGAAGGGAGTTAAGAAAGCGCTGTTAAGAAACAATACCTGCTTTCTAATTCCCCAAAACGAGCCTTGGAAAGTTACGTGGCTTTTTGCGTTTCACCATTGAGAAGGACGCAAGAAGAAAGTGAGGAACAACTTATCGCCTGGGAAGGTGGAAATTGGCCAGAGAAAGTGGGAACGTGCATGAGAAATCTAGGGTTGTTTAGAGAAAACCAGGAACATGACCACCTCTTGTCTGTCTCGCGAGGATGAGAGAAATGAACAGCGCCTCAATGGTTACCTGAAGTGGTGGCGTTCTTCGCCATCTTATGACCCCTCAGTCCCCATTCAGCAGAAACCTGCTGTTTCTCTCAGAAAACACCAGTGATGTTGAGAAAAGGCTAAAAATCTCTGACTGTCATATATCCACGGCATGAATGCGTGGGCCTCTTTGTCCTCCCATTTGAAGTCAGGCCAAAAACATGGGGATAGATACATGACCCTCAATCTCAATTCACTTTTAGGCTTATTCACTGAATTGAAACAAATTTGAGAGATGTAGAAATTTTATGTGTCTTTAAAATCTAAACCAAACCAAACCAAAAGAAAAAACCATGGAAGAGGGACTGAATGTCCAAAGTGGGGCTGGGGGGAGGAATGGCAGGCAACATTTGGGTTGTCAAATTCACCCACATTATTAATTGACATAATGCATGCTGCCTCTTTGTCAAGTCATCCTGCAGCTGCAATAATTCATCAGAGAGCCAGGAAATGCTCCAAGTGAAGGTATCTTTACTTAGAGCAAACTCCGACCTGTTTTATTCTCTTCTCTCTTCTTTCTTTGCTTGTGCGTGCTGTAGGTGGGATTGTGGTTCCACTCCGGTGTTTTGCCGTTGATATCGCTTGGGCCGAGGTTATTCCCTGGGCAGGCTCCTTGCAATGTAGTGAGGGCTCTTTGTTTTTCTCCTTAGGTGATGGCCATCGCCACTCTGGCCGCCTGCTATAACAACAAGCAGGTGTTCAGGGGTGTAGTGAAGATCCGGAAGGGACAAGCCGTCACTCTGATGATGGATGCCACAAACATACAGGCTGTCAAAGCCATCATGTACCAGTATGTGGAAGAGGTAGGTTGAGCAGCTTGCTTCGAGTCATTTCTGGCTGTTGCTGTTCTTGTTCCTGGTGTGGAATTGGCAGTCCCTTGCAGACCCACGAACCTGTTAATCCCTTTGTTACGTCTCTATTAGTCCATCACCAGGGCATGGCGATGCCTGACATGGTTTTGGCGTGGACCAAACTGGGTGCTTGACATTCTTTAAATATACCCTCGGTCTGCGCCTGCGTTGAGAGGCAGAGACCAAGGTCTTGTCTTCATTCTGGTCAAGAGCAAGATGAGTCAGCTTTCACAGCGTGAGGGCTTCCTCTCTCTGAGCGGGCAAGAGGACTGGTTCTTCTGAACAGGTTGCATCACCTCCCCGCAGACAGCTCCATGGTGAGCGCTCTTGTTTACACCGTGTCCGTAGTTGCAGCGAGTGTGATGCAGTCTGTGGTTCCACTTCATGGGCAGCAGTAGATGAGGGCAGCTCGTCTCAGGTTGTTAAGCAGTGGGACTCCTGGCTTTGGGGCGCTGTGGATGTTAAAAGTTTATGTGGAAGGACAGCTGGTGGGTGGACTCCTAGGGGAAAAAATAATCCAGTGAGGGCTGTTAGATCAAAAGGGCTGTTAGATCATTCTGCATGTGGGAGACCCAAAACCGTGAGTTATTAGAGCTTCTTCTGCAGGCAGACCAAACCTATGACAAGGGACAGTGACACCTTAGCCTAGAGGAAGGTCTGGATGCCTCCAGAAAACTCATGCAGACCATGAAAAGAAGACCCCCAAAACAATGGCATTATCCGGCTGAGGTGGCTGTCACCTGGTTTGGGGTGGGCTGCAGCATGCCGGCAGTGAGTGAGGTTTGCTGGGCTAGAGCCGCTTGCCCCAGCACCACCACTTGTAGTCAGTCAATGGATTGTGTTTGAGGCCCTGCAGCCCATCTCCCATCACGGGGTGCCCTCAAGAGGCTGCCTGGCTTAACGCACTTCTCAAGGGAAGCGGGCCCTGGCCCCGTGCAGCAGCTGGGCCTTAGAATCACAGAATCACAGAGTCATTAAAGTTGGAAAAGATCTCCGAGATGATCTGGTCCAACCATCCCCTTACCACCAATGTCACCCACTAAACCATGTCCCTAAGCACCACGTCCAACCTTTCCTTGAACACCCCCAGGGACGGTGACGCCACCACCTCCCTGGGCAACCCGTCCCAATGCCTGACTGCTCTTTCTGAGAAGAAATGTCTCCGCATTTCCAACCTGAACCTCCCCTGGCATAACTTGAGGCCATTCCCTCTAGTCACAGAATCATCTAGGTTGGAAGAGACCTCCAAGATCACCGAGTCCGACCTCTGACCTAACACTAACCAGCCCTCCACTAAACCATATCACTAAGCTCTACATCTAAACGTCTTTTAAAGACCTCCAGGGATGGTGACTCAACCACTTCCCTGGGCAGCCCATTCCAACGCCTAACAACCCTTTCAGTAAAGAAGTTCTTCCTAATAGTCCTATCACTGGTTACCTGTGGGAAGAGGCCGACCCCCAGCTCCCCACACCTTCCTTTCAGGCAGTTGCAGAGAGCAATAAGGTCTCCCCTGAGCCTCCTCTTCTCCAGACTAAACACCCCCGGTGCCCTCAGCCGCTCCTCACAGGACTTGTGCTCCAGGCCCTTCACCAGCTTCGTAGCCCTGCTCTGGACATGCTCCAGGGCCTCGATGTCCTTCTTGTAGTGAGGGACCCAAAACTGAGCACAGCACTCGAGGTGCAGCCTCAGCAGAGCAGAGTTCAGGGGGACGATCACCTCCCTGGTCCTGCTGCTCCAGGGCAGTCCCCCACTGAGTTAACTCCTGAGGACCATGCCTTGTGCCCCATGGTCTTCCTCTTCCGTGCATGTGTTTCCCTTGTTTAAGGAGCCCATTATTCCTCCTTCCCCTCCGCAGATCTACCAGAAGATCCCCAGCACGGACCCTTCGTCCAACAAGACGCAGCAGATCATCGCCTCCATCCGCGCCATGAGCCTGCCCGGCGGCCCCATGGCCTCGCGCCACCACTACTCCCCCATCTACCTGTCGTGCGCCATGCTGCTGGCCGCCCTCAGCTGGCAGTACCTCAGCACCATCTCCAAGGCCGCCGAAGAGTACGTCCAGGCGGGCGAGAACTGAAGGGCGGGCAGGCGGTGGGAGAGAAGAGATGGTCGGCGGACGGGCAGCAGAGGCGGGAGGCTCCTTGCCCCTGCTGGTGGGGACAGCCGGGTGCCACCGGGCCCGCGGGCGGTGATGAGGACGGGACGCTGGTGGCCTGGAGCCCCTGGGGGGACAGCATGGCGTCGCCAGGCTCCGCTCCTCACCTCTCTTGCTGCCTGCGTGGCTGGTTGCAAGCACCAATCGGAGTCTTACTGTTTGGGGTTGAATTTGGATTTTGGTTTTTCCCTCCTTTCCTGTTGGACGGTTTACCTGATTACTACCGATTGGATTTTTGTTTTTGTTTTTTTGGTTAGGATGGTTGAAATAGAAACTCCAGTTGCCTCTTTTCTTGCTTGACATTTGAGACCCCTTTCCAGCTCAGAGCCGCGGGACGGGAGCCTTTTCTGGGTTTGGCCTCCCTTTCTTACACAGCCCCTTTTCCCCACGCGGAGGGCTCTGGCTTCAGCCAGGAGGCACTGCACTTAGCCAGCAGAAAGCTCTGGCTGTCTTCTGGCCACCAGCCTGGGCTGGTTGCCCTCCTGGCACCTGGAACCAGGGGCGATCTTCACCTTTCTGTCGTTGTATTTGAGGAGGCTGCTAG
Source organism: Cygnus olor (assembly GCF_009769625.2). Taxonomy (NCBI): domain Eukaryota; kingdom Metazoa; phylum Chordata; class Aves; order Anseriformes; family Anatidae; genus Cygnus; species Cygnus olor. The sequence continues at coordinate 3,630,902 of NC_049171.1, forward strand.
GCTTGAAACGAGCCCTTTCCTTGCTCAGTGTCGGAGGCGTGCTGCTCTGGCTGCTGGAACGTGCACCCTGCCCAAAGCCGGCTCTTGCAGCTCCTTCGTACAGGTGGCACTGTGCGTTGCAAAGCTTTGGGTTTTAGCAGCTGGGGAGGTGGTGAAAGGGAATGGGAAGGAGTTGCCTTGAGCCCGATGTGAGCACAGCCACCCACCTTTGCTGCATGCTCTGGGCTCTGCACTTCTGTAGCCCACAGGGAGCCTGGGGTGGCCCAGGCGGGTTTTCCTGGCCCACTTGGCTGCAGCTCGGGGTGCTGCGAGTGAGTCTGACGTGCAAACTGGAAGAGCTTTCCACTGCTGCTTCGAAACCCATCAGCCTGGACTTCAAGCAGGCTGCGTTCCCACAGGGAACGCCAGGGGTGGGAAGAGGAAACGACTTTCAAGTCCTGTTTTCCTGGATTTTTGCTTTCAGTCACCCTAATCCCTCACTGCTGCTTGGCTGTGTGATGGGGGGGGGACAGCCTGGGGCAGGACAGGGCAAAGCCTACCCCTACCAGGGGCGTTTGGTGGCCTTTGCAAGGCCAAGCCTGTGTGGCCAGACTGTTACTTGGAGGAAGCAGCCCTACTCCACGAGTACCTATGTAGATAGTTTTAAGCTGTTGTTCAAAAACCTTGCGGTAGCTCCCTTTGTGCAGCTTCCTGTTGTTGACATTAAAGTTTTCCTTGGAAAAAAAAAAAAAAAAAGAGTGTTTGAGAATTTCTTCCGCCGTTATTTCTCTTATTGTGCTAGTTCCCCACTGTTGCACAAGTTACATGAAGTGCAGATGCTTCCTTGCAGGGCATCACAGTAATGCCCTATAGGTTGGGCCTGAAAAGTGAATTGTAACCCGGGGGGAGACAGCTAACGCTCAGTACGTTGACTTTTATACCGGTCCCTGTTGGGAAGAGGAGGAGTGGGGAAGCTGTGCCTACACTGGGGACCTTCTCTGCTCTTCTGGGATGGAGCTGGAGCCAGGCAGGAGGTAAGTTAGAGCCTTAGAGCATGTTGCAGGCTGGGAGACTACAGGCAGCCCTTCTGGGGGCTCTGCTGCTCTCTAGAAACCTTTCAAGGTCAAGACCAGTCTATTCTACAGCTGCTGCTTGCTCATCTCTTGAGCTCCAGCCTTGCTATACCCTATCCAGCTAGCTGTATCCCGCCTCTCGTTTTACTCCATACTCTCGTAGCAGTGCCAGCTTTGTAGCCCTGGGCTTGGTCTGGAGGTTTCCTTGCCTAAAAGCCTGCAGCAGAAGGCCCGAGGGGCTGAATGCAGTGTGTTCAGCAGGGGTCGGGGCACAGCACCCTTGGGCTGCTGCCGTGCTTTCCAGTGCCCGGCTACATCCCTGTTTCCCCAGCCCTGCACCCCTGGCTTCCCTCTGGTCCCCGGTGGAGCATCCTCTGTGCCACCGGGACTTGGCACTGCTCGGGGGCCAGCGCAGGTCCCAGGCAGCGGCTGCAGCCCCGCTGCCACCAGCATGGCCAGAGGATGGGGCAGGGACAGCTTGCACTGGCACAAAAGGGCCTCACCCGGCTTCCACAACAGCAAAGCAACAGCAGAAGAGTTGAGGATGGTTTTAGCTCCTGAGGGAGAAGTCAACAAGGGGCAGGAGACGAGACATTGGAGAAATCGTTTATTGGCACGGTTGTTTCATTCACACACACCAAAGCTCTGTCTCACTGGTTCAGTAGGCAGAGGTGAGGGGCTATTTTACAGTACAAGGGAGAGCCTGCTTCACTTATTTCAGCCCTGTAGCATTAGCTCAGCAATATACTTTGTGCTTTAAAAGAAAATCAAAAGCTCTTTCACTATATTAGTGTTGGCAAATCGCATGATTCCTCCTACACTGCTATTACACTTCCCCCAATAACAAAAATAAGATTACTTTTACTTCCTTGCCACCTGTGGCTCAGAGAAAGCTTCAGTTGCGTGCAAGTTCGCCAGATACCTCCAAGCATCTGCATGAGCTCCCTGTGGCAGACCTGGAGAACATCATCTGCAGTCCCAAAGTACTACACCAGCTCGCAACACGCAGCAGCACCCTTGCCAAGGCATGGCCCGAGCTGCGTAGCCCTGGCCAAAAGCAGTTTGCCCTTCCCAGCGTGCTCCTGAATGCTGCAGGACATTCGATCAAAGCTCATGGAGCTCCAGACAGGCCCTTCCCTAGGATCAATAACCCCACATTACAGCAGAAAAAGAAAAAGAACATAATTAAAAAACAACAGCAGCTGAGGAATGAGTGGTTTAAAAAGCAGCCGAAATAATGGAGCAGAGCAAGCGATGCAGAAAGGACGTGTCACAGGCAGGAGGGGCTGTAGGCAGCCCCGCATCAAGTTCATCAGTATTTTGTCACTAATGGCACTACGTTTAGCCAATTCAACAAGGCACACGCTCTCTGCTAACAGTCAGACCGCCCCAGCCAGGGGTGCACCGGCCATGCCTGGATTTGCCAGCAGCCTCCGTCTCTGCTGCCCCACCAAATCCCTGCTCCCAGCGCAAAGCTACTGCTTCCCTCCCTCCCAGTAACAGACTGGGCTGGAAGGGGTCTGGGCTAGCCAAAGACCACGGCACAAAGAGGCCAGCAAGCCCCCCAGCAGTCCTTTGAGCAGGGAGTGCCCCCGGCTGCGACCCACCAGGAGCAGAGGGCTTGCAGACGGCAGCTGGCACCAGTACAGGACCTGCCACCTCCAGCTCCATCATACAACTAAAAAATAATAATAAAAAAAAAAAAAAAAAAAAAAGATAAAAAGCTTTAATAAAGTAACCTCAACTATCGTCTCTTAGAGTGGGGGCTCTGCGCCCAACCCGCTATCGGTTAAAAGCATCGGGGACTCGGGATTATTTGTGGTTTGATCAACTCAGCAGTGATGCACGAGGCCAGTTACACCCTCTTCCAGTATTGCTCCGTCCGGGGGATGCCGGCCACGATTTCGGACTCGATGCCGCAGTGGTCCTCTCCTCGGAGGATTTTGAAGAAGCCTGGAAGGACACCGGAGCACGTCAGTTCCCCTGCCTCGCCGAGTGCCCAAGGAGACCGGGGAATGGGGGCAGCCCCCCTGACACCGATAGCTTTGTGCTCCTCACCGTTATCCCCCCAGTCGGTGTTCCAGGAGTTAGCAGCCAGCCAGTAGGGGGTCCCGTTTTTGACCCCCCAGCCCAGGATCCGGATCGCGTGGCCTCCGACCTACTCCCCGGACACGTGCTGGTACACCCCTGCAAGGCAGCACCAACACATCAACAGCTTTCCCCCCGCAGAGAGCTGCCAGCTTCCAAAATATTAAATACGAAAACTGAGAGACCAGCTGAGAAAGGTTTTTTGGTGGTTTTTCTTTTGGGGTTTTTCTTTTTTGTCTCCTATTTAAGCGGAACCTCCTATGTTCCAGCTCGCACCCATTGCCCCTTGTGCTATCATTGGATGTCACTGAGAAGAGCCTGGCTCCATCCTCCTGACGCTCACCCTTTACATATTTATAAATGTTAATAAGGTCACCCCTCAGTCTCCTCTTGTCCAAGAGGATCTTATCCAACGCACTCAGTCCTCGTCTTCAGCACGACCCCATACGGTATGGGACGTGGCTCTGGCCAGTTTGGGCCAGCTGTCCTGGCGGCATCCCCTCCCAGCTCCTGGTGCACCCCTTGACTGTGCGTAAGCACTGCTCTGCAACAGCTAGAAGATCGGTGTGTTATCAGCAGCCCTGTCATCCGAAATCCAGAACCCAGCCCCATACCAGCAATATTCTGTGATTAAAGGCAAGCGTGGAGAGAGTATCAGGCTAATGAAGAAAAGCCATCTCGGAAGAGACCGAACCCAGGAGCGGGCCCCAATGAATCAAGAACAGAGTGCCACTTCAAAGAGGCGAGACTCCCACCATGGAGTTGGGAGTCAGCCACGCATCCCCAGCAAAGGTTCAGTGGGTTTAGGATGTCGTGTAGGCAAGAACAGTTTGTGCAGCACAGGCAGTTCTGAGGGAGAGAGGTGCTCCATTTTGGATAGAAAAGCAGTCCTTGTTCTATCAAAAGGGAAAATTGCTTTCCCAGAGCAATTCCTCCTTCTCAAACAGCCCGTTGCTCTTCTAGTTCCTTGCTTTTGCCCTTGGTGGTGGTATCTTGAGGAAGTCTCTGGTTCTTAGGTACCCTTAGGCTGCACTTGTAGGAGGCCAGCAGCGCCTTCCAAGGCTGCTGCAGGTTCCCAGGCCTGGTTCCCCAGCTGGCAGGCATTCTCTGCTGCCAGGTTTTAGGAGCCTTTTGCTCCTTTTTTGCTTTTTGCCTTTTTCCCAGTTGGGCCAGGTCACCTTTGTGGCTCCCAAATGACTTCTCATCCCCCAGGCTCACTTGGGGACCCGCCACCCGCAGCCATTCCCCATCAACAGCAGTCGTCCCCAACCCACTTGGCGGTGCGGACAGCAGGAGAGGGCTGCGTTCAGCCTCCCTGCTGACCTATGCAGGAAGAAGTGGAGGCAGAGGCTTTGCAGGGTGGAAAAGTCATAATTTATTCCTGGGGTAATTGTGGCTGCCACCCCCAGCCCGTCCCCAGGTGAGGCCCGGTCGCTGCTCAGTTGCGGGGCCTGGCGTGGCGGCCCGCGTGGTCGCCAGACCCCGGCTCCTCCAGTTGGACCCGACGTAGCCAGGCGATGTACTCGGCTATGTCCTCGGCGTCGGGGTACTGCAGGGACCGTGGCAGCCTGTGCCCGTCCTGCTCCGAGTGCCAGGAGCGGCTGCGGACGAGCCGTCGTGCTTCGGCGGGGCTGCGCTCCCTGCGCCGTGGCGAGACGCTGCGGGAGCGGTAGCTGGAGGGGCTCCTCTGCCGCTGCTGCTGCTGCTGCTGCCGCTCCAGCCCCGCGTTGCGCTGCAATCCCCGGCGGGGCCGGCGGGGCGAGGCGTCGTGCTGGGCGGGCGGCACCACGAGTGCGATGGTCCCAATACGCCCGCGGCACAGTGGGCAGGTGGCTCTTCGAGTGGCCCAGGGCAGGATGCACCCCAGGCAGAAGGAGTGCCTGCAGGGGTCCACACGAGCCGTGCTGGACAGCCGGCCCAGGCAGATGGGGCACGTCTCGTCCCCAGGGGCCTCCTCCTCTGGCTGCTCCTGATGGTTCATGGTGCCTGCAGCTGCCGCGGTGTGGAGTTGGTTGTCCCCTGTGGTAGGCTGCCCCGGGGCCAGGTGGTTATCAGCAGCCTCTGGTCCTCAGCACCTCCGCTGCGGGTCGCCGGCAGGACCTCGACGCTTCGTGTCTCGCTGGCTTCACCTCGACGCCTCGCGTGCCACCAGCAGGACTACTACAGAGAGAACCAAGAAGAAAATATTCCAGCAGCAAATATACGTTAGCTTTCTAGGTTCAGCAAAGTTGTCTGTAGTACTATAGCACTAAATATTCTTAGTATGGATTACAAACATTGCTATTAAAATGGCAAATATGATAGGTTACAGTGGGCAAGACCCTACTTAGGACAGATGAGGTACATATACGTAGATATATTTGATGACATTACCGAAGAACCTCGATGGCTAGTGTGCAAAAAGAATGGCTTTGCGTGTGCCTCGTGCAACACCTCCGCCTCGCTCCTTCCAGCAATGGCACGTCGAGCTCTCGAGTACCACCAGCCGGACTGGCCGCAGGCGCGCCGCTCAGGGCTCTTATAGCCAGCCACCTTTTGTGAGGCCGTAGGGCGACAGTGACTGTGTGGTGGCATCACAAGGGTCTCGAGGTGCCCCTGATGTCAGCACCGCCAGAGGTCTCCTGGCTGCGGTGAGACAATGCTGACGTGAGATGGCTGCTCCACGCTGACAGGAGCCACGCCTGCCAGGCTGGGGTCCAGGCCAGGAGGTCGGCCTGCGGCCTGGGACCTGCCCCTGGGAGCCAGGGATGTCCTTGACGTGCAGCTGGACACCCGAGCGTTGGACACATCCTGAAGAGAGCATGGAAACGACGAGTATAGAACACAAAATACGGAACGATAACCTGAAGGGAGTTAAGAAAGCGCTGTTAAGAAAGAATACCTGCTTTCTAATTCCCCAAAACGAGCCTTGGAAAGTTACGTGGCTTTTTGCGTTTCACCATTGAGAAGGACGCAAGAAGAAAGTGAGGAACAACTTATCGCCTGGGAAGGTGGAAATAGGCCAGAGAAAGTGGGAACGTGCATGAGAAATCTAGGGTTGTTTAGAGAAAACCAGGAACATGACCACCTCTTGTCTGTCTCGCGAGGATGAGAGAAATGAACAGCGCCTCAATGGTTACCTGAAGTGGTGGCGTTCTTCGCCATCTTATGACCCCTCAGTCCCCATTCAGCAGAAACCTGCTGTTTCTCTCAGAAAACACCAGTGATGTTGAGAAAAGGCTAAAAATCTCTGACTCTCATATATCCACGGCATGAATGCGTAGGCCTCTTTGTCCTCCCATTTGAAGTCAGGCCAAAAACATGGGGATAGTTACATGACCCTCAATCTCAATTCACTTTTAGGCTTATTCTCTGAATTGAAACAAATTTGAGAGATGTAGAAATTTTATGTGTCTTTAAAATCTAAACCAAACCAAACCAAAAGAAAAAACTATGGAAGAGGGACTGAATGTCCAAAGTGGGGCTGGGGGGAGGAATGGCAGGCAACATTTGGGTTGTCAAATTCACCCACATTATTAATTGACATAATGCATGCTGCCTCTTTGTCAAGTCATCCTGCAGCTGCAATAATTCATCAGAGAGCCAGGAAATGCTCCAAGTGAAGGTATCTTTATTTAGAGCAAACTCCGACCTGTTTTATTCTCTTCTCTCTTCTTTCTTTGCTTGTGCGTGCTGTAGGTGGGATTGTGGTTCCACTCCGGTGTTTTGCCATTGATATCGCTTGGGCCGAGGTTATTCCCTGGGCAGGCTCCTTGCAATGTAGTGAGGGCTCTTTGTTTTTCTCCTTAGGTGATGGCCATCGCCACTCTGGCCGCCTGCTATAACAACAAGCAGGTGTTCAGGGGTGTAGTGAAGATCCGGAAGGGACAAGCCGTCACTCTGATGATGGATGCCACAAACATACAGGCTGTCAAAGCCATCATGTACCAGTATGTGGAAGAGGTAGGTTGAGCAGCTTGCTTCGAGTCATTTCTGGCTGTTGCTGTTCTTGTTCCTGGTGTGGAATTGGCAGTCCCTTGCAGACCCACGAACCTGTTAATCCCTTTGTTACGTCTCTATTAGTCCATCACCAGGGCATGGCGATGCCTGACATGGTTTTGGCGTGGACCAAACTGGGTGCTTGACATTCTTTAAATATACCCTCGGTCTGCGCCTGCGTTGAGAGGCAGAGACCAAGGTCTTGTCTTCATTCTGGTCAAGAGCAAGATGAGTCAGCTTTCACAGCGTGAGGGCTTCCTCTCTCTGAGCGGGCAAGAGGACTGGTTCTTCTGAACAGGTTGCATCACCTCCCCGCAGACAGCTCCATGGTGAGCGCTCTTGTTTACACCGTGTCCGTAGTTGCAGCGAGTGTGATGCAGTCTGTGGTTCCACTTCATGGGCAGCAGTAGATGAGGGCAGCTCGTCTCAGGTTGTTAAGCAGTGGGACTCCTGGCTTTGGGGCGCTGTGGATGTTAAAAGTTTATGTGGAAGGACAGCTGGTGGGTGGACTCCTAGGGGAAAAAATAATCCAGTGAGGGCTGTTAGATCAAAAGGGCTGTTAGATCATTCTGCATGTGGGAGACCCAAAACCGTGAGTTATTAGAGCTTCTTCTGCAGGCAGACCAAACCTATGACAAGGGACAGTGACACCTTAGCCTAGAGGAAGGTCTGGATGCCTCCAGAAAACTCATGCAGACCATGAAAAGAAGACCCCCAAAACAATGGGATTATCCAGCTGAGGTGGCTGTCACCTGGTTTGGGGTGGGCTGCAGCATGCTGGCAGTGAGTGAGGTTTGCTGGGCTAGAGCCGCTTGCCCCAGCACCACCACTTGTAGTCAGTCAGTGGATTGTGTTTGAGGCCCTGCAGCCCATCTCCCATCACGGGGTGCCCTCAAGAGGCTGCCTGGCTTAACGCACTTCTCAAGGGAAGCGGGCCCTGGCCCCATGCAGCAGCTGGGCCTTAGAATCACAGAATCACAGAGTCATTAAAGTTGGAAAAGACCTCCGAGATTATCTGGTCCAACCATCCCCCTACCACCAATGTCACCCACTAAACCATGTCCCTAAGCACCACGTCCAACCTTTCCTTGAACACCCCCAGGGATGGTGACTCCACCACCTCCCTGGGCAACCCGTCCCAATGCCTGACTGCTCTTTCTGAGAAGAAATGTCTCCGCATTTCCAACCTGAACCTCCCCTGGCATAACTTGAGGCCATTCCCTCTAGTCACAGAATCACAGAATCATCTAGGTTGGAAGAGACCTCCAAGATCACCGAGTCCGACCTCTGACCTAACACTAACCAGCCCTCCACTAAACCATATCACTAAGCTCTACATCTAAACGTCTTTTAAAGACCTCCAGGGATGGTGACTCAACCACTTCCCTGGGCAGCCCATTCCAACGCCTAACAACCCTTTCAGTAAAGAAGTTCTTCCTAATAGTCCTATCACTGGTTACCTGTGGGAAGAGGCCGACCCCCAGCTCCCCACACCTTCCTTTCAGGCAGTTGCAGAGAGCAATAAGGTCTCCCCTGAGCCTCCTCTTCTCCAGACTAAACACCCCCGGTGCCCTCAGCCGCTCCTCACAGGACTTGTGCTCCAGGCCCTTCACCAGCTTCGTAGCCCTGCTCTGGACATGCTCCAGGGCCTCGATGTCCTTCTTGTAGTGAGGGACCCAAAACTGAGCACAGCACTCGAGGTGCAGCCTCAGCAGAGCAGAGTTCAGGGGGACGATCACCTCCCTGGTCCTGCTGCTCCAGGGCAGTCCCCCACTGAGTTAACTCCTGAGGACCATGCCTTGTGCCCCATGGTCTTCCTCTGCCGTGCATGTGTTTCCCTTGTTTAAGGAGCCCATTATTCCTCCTTCCCCTCCGCAGATCTACCAGAAGATCCCCAGCACGGACCCTTCGTCCAACAAGACGCAGCAGATCATCGCCTCCATCCGCGCCATGAGCCTGCCCGGCGGCCCCATGGCCTCGCGCCACCACTACTCCCCCATCTACCTGTCGTGCGCCATGCTGCTGGCCGCCCTCAGCTGGCAGTACCTCAGCACCATCTCCAAGGCCGCCGAAGAGTACGTCCAGGCGGGCGAGAACTGAAGGGCGGGCAGGCGGTGGGAGAGAAGAGACGGTCGGCGGACGGGCAGCAGAGGCGGGAGGCTCCTTGCCCCTGCTGGTGGGGACAGCCGGGTGCCACCGGGCCCGCGGGCGGTGATGAGGACGGGACGCCGGTGGCCTGGAGCCCCTGGGGGGACAGCATGGCGTCGCCAGGCTCCGCTCCTCACCTCTCTTGCTGCCTGCGTGGCTGGTTGCAAGCACCAATCGGAGTCTTACTGTTTGGGGTTGAATTTGGATTTTGGTTTTTCCCTCCTTTCCTGTTGGACGGTTTACCTGATTACTACCGATTGGATTTTTGTTTTTTTTTTTTTTTGGTTAGGATGGTTGAAATAGAAACTCCAGTTGCCTCTTTTCTTGCTTGACATTTGAGACCCCTTTCCAGCTCAGAGCCGCGGGACGGGAGCCTTTTTTGGGTTTGGCCTCTCCTTCTTACACAGCCCCTTTTCCCCACGCGGAGGGCTCTGGCTTCAGCCAGGAGGCACTGCACTTAGCCAGCAGAAAGCTCTGGCTGTCTTCTGGCCACCAGCCTGGGCTGGTTGCCCTCCTGGCACCTGGAACCAGGGGCGATCTTCACCTTTCTGTCGTTGTATTTGAGGAGGCTGCTAGGCTTGAAACGAGCCCTTTCCTTGCTCAGTGTCGGAGGCGTGCTGCTCTGGCTGCTGGAACGTGCACCCTGCCCAAAGCCGGCTCTTGCAGCTCCTTCGTACAGGTGGCACTGTGCGTTGCAAAGCTTTGGGTTTTAGCAGCTGGGGAGGTGGTGAAAGGGAATGGGAAGGAGTTGCCTTGAGCCCGATGTGAGCACAGCCACCCACCTTTGCTGCATGCTCTGGGCTCTGCACTTCTGTAGCCCACAGGGAGCCTGGGGTGGCCCAGGCAGGTTTTCCTGGCCCACTTGGCTGCAGCTCGGGGTGCTGCGAGTGAGTCTGACGTGCAAACTGGAAGAGCTTTCCACTGCTGCTTCGAAACCCATCAGCCTGGACTTCAAGCAGGCTGCGTTCCCACAGGGAACGCCAGGGGTGGGAAGAGGAAACGACTTTCAAGTCCTGTTTTCCTGGATTTTTGCTTTCAGTCACCCTAATCCCTCACTGCTGCTTGGCTGTGTGATGGGGGGGGGGACAGCCTGGGGCAGGACAGGGCAAAGCCTACCCCTACCAGGGGCGTTTGGTGGCCTTTGCAAGGCCAAGCCTGTGTGGCCAGACTGTTACTTGGAGGAAGCAGCCCTACTCCACGAGTACCTATGTAGATAGTTTTAAGCTGTTGTTCAAAAACCTTGCGGTAGCTCCCTTTGTGCAGCTTCCTGTTGTTGACATTAAAGTTTTCCTTGGAAAAAAAAAAAAGAGTGTTTGAGAATTTCTTCCGCCGTTATTTCTCTTATTGTGCTAGTTCCCCACTGTTGCACAAGTTACATGAAGTGCAGATGCTTCCTTGCAGGGCATCACAGTAATGCCCTATAGGTTGGGCCTGAAAAGTGAATTGTAACCCGGGGGGAGACAGCTAACGCTCAGTACGTTGACTTTTATACCGGTCCCTGTTGGGAAGAGGAGGAGTGGGGAAGCTGTGCCTACACTGGGGACCTTCTCTGCTCTTCTGGGATGGAGCTGGAGCCAGGCAGGAGGTAAGTTAGAGCCTTAGAGCATGTTGCAGGCTGGGAGACTACAGGCAGCCCTTCTGGGGGCTCTGCTGCTCTCTAGAAACCTTTCAAGGTCAAGACCAGTCTATTCTACAGCTGCTGCTTGCTCATCTCTTGAGCTCCAGCCTTGCTATACCCTATCCAGCTAGCTGTATCCCGCCTCTCATTTTACTCCATACTCTCGTAGCAGTGCCAGCTTTGTAGCCCTGGGCTTGGTCTGGAGGTTTCCTTGCCTAAAAGCCTGCAGCAGAAGGCCCGAGGGGCTGAACGCAGTGTGTTCAGCAGGGGTCGGGGCACAGCACCCTTGGGCTGCTGCCGTGCTTTCCAGTGCCCGGCTACATCCCTGTTTCCCCAGCCCTGCACCCCTGGCTTCCCTCTGGTCCCCGGTGGAGCATCCTCTGTGCCACCAGGACTTGGCACTGCTCGGGGGCCAGCGCAGGTCCCAGGCAGCGGCTGCAGCCCCGCTGCCACCAGCATGGCCAGAGGATGGGGCAGGGACAGCTTGCACTGGCACAAAAGGGCCTCACCCGGCTTCCACAACAGCAAAGCAACAGCAGAAGAGTTGAGGATGGTTTTAGCTCCTGAAGGAGAAGTCAACAAGGGGCAGGAGACGAGACGTTGGAGAAATCGTTTATTGGCACGGTTGTTTCATTCACACACACCAAACCTCTGTCTCACTGGTTCAGTAGGCAGAGGTGAGGGGCTATTTTACAGTACAAGGGAGAGCCTGCTTCACTTATTTCAGCCCTGTAGCATTAGCTCAGCAATATACTTTGTGCTTTAAAAGAAAATCAAAAGCTCTTTCACTATATTAGTGTTGGCAAATCGCATGATTCCTCCTACACTGCTATTACACTTCCCCCAATAACAAAAATAAGATTACTTTTACTTCCTTGCCACCTGTGGCTCAGAGAAAGCTTCAGTTGCGTGCAAGTTCGCCAGATACCTCCAAGCATCTGCATGAGCTCCCTGTGGCAGACCTGGAGAACATCATCTGCAGTCCCAAAGTACTACACCAGCTCGCAACACGCAGCAGCACCCTTGCCAAGGCATGGCCCGAGCTGCGTAGCCCTGGCCAAAAGCAGTTTGCCCTTCCCAGCGTGCTCCTGAATGCTGCAGGACATTCGATCAAAGCTCATGGAGCTCCAGACAGGCCCTTCCCTAGGATCAATAACCCCACATTACAGCAGAAAAAGAAAAAGAACATAATTAAAAAACAACAGCAGCTGAGGAATGAGTGGTTTAAAAAGCAGCCGAAATAATGGAGCAGAGCAAGCGATGCAGAAAGGACGTGTCACAGGCAGGAGGGGCTGTAGGCAGCCCCGCATCAAGTTCATCAGTATTTTGTCACTAATGGGACTATGTTTAGCCAATTCAACAAGGCACACACTCTCTGCTAACAGTCAGACCGCCCCAGCCAGGGGTGCACCGGCCATGCCTGGATTTGCCAGCAGCCTCCGTCTCTGCTGCCCCACCAAATCCCTGCTCCCAGCGCAAAGCTACTGCTTCCCTCCCTCCCAGTAACAGACTGGGCTGGAAGGGGTCCGGGCTAGCCAAAGACCACGGCACAAAGAGGCCAGCAAGCCCCCCAGCAGTCCTTTGAGCAGGGAGTGCCCCCGGCTGCGACCCAGCAGGAGCAGAGGGCTTGCAGACGGCAGCTGGCACCAGTACAGGACCTGCCACCTCCAGCTCCATCATACAACTAAAAAATAAAAAAAAATACAAAACAAAAAGATAAAAAGCTTTAATAAAGTAACCTCAACTATCGTCTCTTAGAGTGGGGGCTCTGCGCCCAACCCGCTATCGGTTAAAAGCATCGGGGACTCGGGATTATTTGTGGTTTGATCAACTCAGCAGTGATGCACGAGGCCAGTTACACCCTCTTCCAGTATTGCTCCGTCCGGGGGATGCCGGCCACGATTTCGGACTCGATGCCGCAGTGGTCCTCTCCTCGGAGGATTTTGAAGAAGCCTGGAAGGACACCGGAGCACGTCAGTTCCCCTGCCTCGCCGAGTGCCCAAGGAGACCGGGGAATGGGGGCAGCCCCCCTGACACCGATAGCTTTGTGCTCCTCACCGTTATCCCCCCAGTCGGTGTTCCAGGAGTTAGCAGCCAGCCAGTAGGGGGTCCCGTTTTCGACCCCCCAGCCCAGGATCCGGATCGCGTGGCCTCCGACCTGCTCCCCAGACACGTGCTGGTACACCCCTGCAAGGCAGCACCAACACATCAACAGCTTTCCCCCCGCAGAGAGCTGCCAGCTTCCAAAATATTAAATACGAAAACTGAGAGACCAGCTGAGAAAGGTTTTTTGGTGGTTTTTCTTTTGGGGTTTTCCCTTTTTGGTTAAATGAACTCAAATCTGAAGCTAAAATGGAGAGAGACAGTTAGGAAGGAGGCACTTGACAAGAGGCCCAGAGGCAGTGCAGCCCAAAGCAAGGAATTGACGTCCATCTGCCACGATTTTACCTAAAATCCTAACTCTGATGCAGTTTTGGGAGTTCCTTCTTGGGGCTTCCCTTTGAACCACTCTTAAAAACCTATTCCCCTTGCTACAAACCAATGGATAAAGGAGATGTTATCTGCTCATGTTCTCACAGCACCAAATACTCAAATATGAACCTGAGATCTCCCTTCAGATTTGGGTACAGGGACAAGGGCCACGCAGGACAGACCCTATGGGTGAGGTAGGGACCAGTCTCAGTGCCGATGCTCACCAGACTTGTACATCAGGAAGTCCTCGTAGACAATAAAGGCTCCTTCCACCGGTCCGTTCTTGTAGATCTCAGCCATGATTTCCTTCTCACTGTGAGGGACGCCATAGGATGTGATGCCTAGCAAGGTGGAAGAAGTCCTACCATCAGCCCAGTTTTGTTGGGCCCATATCTCCAAATGGCTGCACTATAACTGCTCAGTGTGCCCTTTCTCCACTTAAAGCTTAAATTCAAACCCAGCTGCTGTGGAGACACAGGCACAGCTCAGCAGGGGAAGTGGGCTCCAACCATCCCTCTTCCCTTGGCTTAACCCAAGGGTCCCATTCTGTACCCAAAGACCTACACCAGACAGCCTCTGTGGAAAGGGAAGTTCTCCCCTTCTCCAGATTCACTTCTAAAAGAAAAATTACTTAATGCTAAGACAAATATGCAAAAAGCAGCCAGACAACCCTCCACGTAGAGTCCCAGCTACCAGTAGGGAGGAAGGAAGCAGATGTGAGGCCAGACTCAGCACCGTGCTCTTCAACCCAGGTGGTCACCTCCTGCACCCACATTACCGCAACCAAGAGGACCCGCAACCAGAGGACCCTCCCCCATCTCAATTAGCACAAATGGGTGCACCAAACAGGCTCACGAGCACCCATCCTGAGGATGTTGGCCATAAAACTGCTTGGGAAGAGGTCTCATCCCACCCACCCCACGGAGCTCCTGCTGGGAGGCCACCTCCTTACCGTAGTGCTTGTCCTCCTTGTACGAGGGCGAGTAGCCAGGCTCGCAGTGCCGGCTGCACCTGGGGGTTTCTCCTCCCTCCCCAGTGCACGGTGGCCGGGAGCCATTGACGTGGTGCTCACAGGGTGGGATGGAGTAGGGACGGCAGCCTGGAAGGCAGAGGTGGCATGAGCCTGCTGTCCCCGAGCAACCCCCCAGCCCCAGCAGCCAAGCTGGAGAAGGCAACAGATGCCCTGAGCAAAATTATGATCCTTTTAACCCAGAAACCCCACAGATCAGTGGGGTGAGGGCAAGAGGAGGTCATCACCAGATGAGCAATCGCTGCAGGTTTCCCTTTGGACCTGCTTCCCACCGCCACCCTCTTGACAAGGTGAGGGAAAAGACGGAAACCTGAACCACCTTATGGCCCTGCTAGGAGGTGGTGGCAGAGGTTTCCAGTCCGGAAGTTGCTTTTGGAAGGTGAAACACGGCAGAAAGACTCCTGCCCCCAGCCAAAATATATTAAATTGGTCCAAGGCCAACAAAAACATCCACAGACTGATTCAGACCTGCCCCAACCCCAGTTTTGTGGGGTGGTAGGTGTGACTACTGTGCCACATGGGTGTCTTGTCCCACATGGGGGGCCAGAGGGAGCCATGGGGACAGGAGCAGCCAGCGGGGCTAGCAGAGGTGCTCAAGGCCATGGTACAGCCACGAGGACACAGACCAGCACGTCCCGAAGGGCACTGCCCCATAACTTAGTGAGGATGCTCCTCTTGGCCTTCACAAGGCTACGATCCAGGACTTACCCACGTGGGAGTCGTAGAGGCCCCCGGACACGAGGCCCCGCTCTGTCCAGTACCTCCACGCACCGGAGGGGTAACCACCATTGCACCTGTGGAAAGAGGCAGAAGTTCGAGCTCCAGCCAGGCCAAGGAAGCTGAAGTTGATCCTTTAAAGCCTCAGGGCAAGAAGGAGCTAAGAGCAGTCATGTCTCCAAATCCCAAAGTAGTGGGGCCTCCTCACCAGGTCCCTGGTCAGCTTCTGCCCCCAGAACCACTCAGCTCGGAGACCAAACTCCCAGCCCTGCTCCCAAAGACTGCAAAAGCCACAGGTAAAATAATTTTGCCAAAAAAACAAGGCTTTGGGGCTACTGAAAGACCCTCCCTTTGGCCAGCTACTGGTGGAGGCAGGACACGGCCCAGACGGGCCTTCAGGCCATGCAGTCACCTCCATGTTCCCACCCAACTCTACCATCTACAGCAAAAGCCAGCGGTGGGGCTTCGTGCTGAGGGGGAAGACTAAAAAGACAAGACTGAAACAATACCAGCACCTTCGGGCTGTGTCCCCGCTCCTCCCACCCCGCCTCGAAGCCAACAAGTGCCCCCAGAAGCTCACCCCATGCCACACTCGAAGCCGCAGCACGACAGCAAGTCCTCTGCCGACACCTCCACGCTCACCTTGGCATTTGTGTGGACACAGATCCTGTCTGAAATGGCTTCTACAGCACCAAAGGCCTGTGGGCAACCCCCCCCCCAAAAAAAATATACAAGGCAAGGTGGTTAGGGTAGGCCATGGGAGAGAAACCAGGCAGATTTCTGTCCCCTCCTGGGAAGGAGTTGAGAGCACCAAGCTCAAGTGTGGCTGGGACAAGCCCACTGAAGTGCTAAGACATCGCAGAATCCCCCATGCCCCCCAGTTTTAAAGCTCAGTAGCAAATTCAGCAGCCTGCTTGCTGTCCGCCAAACCCCGTATCGACATGACCTGAAACCTGTGCTCTTACCCAGCAAGAGCCACAGGAGCCCTGGTCTCTTATCTCGCTGATGGTGGGACAGTTGGGCCACTGCTTCCGTGAGTCGAAGTTATCTGGCAAGTCCAGATCTGCAGCAAAATCAACCCTGCGAGGGAGAAAGAGGGAAGTCCTGTTATAGGAACCCCAGTGAAGCAGGACCGGGGGCAGTGCCCTCTCCAGCCAGCTCAGGAGGTGACCTGGAGGAGGACTGCTCCTGTTATTAACTGCTGAAGGAGAGTGAACACTGCTGAAGTCCTCAGACCAGGCCAGCAGCTCCTCCAGTGCTCTGAGTTTCGAGGCTTACGACTTATATGATTGCTCAAGTAGCTCGTACAACACGGGGTGGAAGTTCCCCACCACACTAACCCCATGCAAGATGTCCACAAGGTACCAAAAAGTGAGCTGCACCCAGGGGAACCCCACTCACAGCCTGCCAGGAAAGACCCCCCACCCACTGCAGACACACCAGGAGCATCTACAGCAGCTTTTGGGGGCCCTCATCTTCTTCCCCCCAGCACTCACCTCTCAGGGAGCTTAGGCCCACCTAGGAAGGTGCCACAGAGCTTCTTCACGTAGCTCATATCAGTGTTGTGGAAGTTGTGTCCTGCCTGGGGAGAGACAAGGAGAGGTGGCACAGGACCCTCCACAGCCACCAAGGGCACAAGCCTGGTGCTCCAGATCTTCCTCCTGGTCTACGAGCTCATCACCACTTACCACCACAGCAGGAATCCGTGATGGCACCAGCTCAGTGGAGATGCCAACTGGGACCAAAGCTGGTTTGATGAAACCATGGCGGCGAGAAACCCAAACCACAGCCATGGAGATTACCCAAACCACAGCCACCGAGCCCCACGGAGATCATCCCTTTGTCCTCCCCCAACACCATCCCATTACTCACCTTCCAGGTGGTATTGAGCTTGTTGATGTGGTTGACCAGGTCGCTGGAGAGTGGTGGGTAGTAAGGAATGCTGCGGGCATTGGCCAAGGCCACCAGGATGCACAGGATGGACACGGACGGCCACATCTTGGCTACGGCACGGGTCGCTCCACCTGCAGCCATATTTGGGAATCGTTGGAAACCTCCCCAGCATGGGCTCTGACCACAACGTGCCCACACAAAGCCCTTGACAACCCCAATTTACCCCAGAGGTCAGGAGAAGACATGAGAGCACACTAATAATCCCCCCTGCCACTCAGAAGTGCATCGGACAAGGTACCCCTGCTCATCGTCTGCTGCGGGATTAGCAGCAGCAGTAAAAGTCCCTTTTGAAGCAGGTCCAAGGGACTGAGTTTGCAGGGCATTAAGAGCTGTGTTTGCTTCCATAAAACCAAAGGATAAGGAATAAATGATCAAACTGCAGGGCTGCAGCCCCAGGAAACTCGCCAGTCCCTTCTTTGCTGCAACACTCTTTGAAGATGCTTCTGCAGAGCACATTTTTGGGGTTTATGGCCTCATTTTGGCCAGCTCGTGGCCCTGAGGACCCCAAATGTGCTCACAGCACAGGGTGGGGAGCTCAAGCCCACGCAGAGGTGACCCACGAGCAGCTCCCATCCCATGGGGACTTCTCAGGAGGCTTTGAAAAGTGGCAGCATGCCAGGAAAGTCCCAGTTCAGGGAACGGAGACACGGGGGAAGTACAAGGGCACGGCAAGCCCTCAGCATAGCCCCCCCATGTCAGAGCACAAGCTGGTTCCACGTCCCAACACCTGACTCGGGCACGCCACGAGCTCTTCAACCTCTGCAAAAACACTCAGGTGCCCCCCTCCACCAAAAGCCCTCTCCAAAACTCCCCTGAGCAGCCCTAAAAACCTCAGATACTCACAGCAGCGCTGAGCAGCAGAGGCTGAGGCTCTAATTCCTACTCATCTCAGCAAGCCGGGTGCGTAATCACCTTTGCAAGCCCAGGCTTAAACCCTTGTGGCCAAACACGCCGGAGCAGCCCCACAGCTCCCATCAGCAGCTCTGCGAGCAATGGGGACACGCGCACACATCTCCAGGCTGCCTCCACCCACTCGCAGCCAAGTTTAGCCTTTCCAGGGAAGAAAGCCCAGCAGCAGTGTCCTACTTTCTGCCAGCAGCAAGCCCAGGCGCCTGCAGCCTCCCTCTTTCATTTTTCTCCCCCATTCATCCACCACTTATTGATTTTTTCCCCCCATAGCCCTTCGTGCTTTCGGCAGGATGCTCAGCCCAAAAGCTGAGTTGAGTTTCAGCAACGCATGGGGCCTCCTGCCCCCCAAATCTCACCTTTCTGAAGGTGTTCCCAGTCCAATCACAGGACCATTTGGCCTCTCTGGGAGGCCTTTTCTGCATCAAGTGGGTCTAAATGGGACCCTGCCCGTTGGGTTGGACAGTCACAGCACCCAAACGCTGGTGGGCAAGGCATGGATTTATCTTCCAGCACCCGGATAAAGCTGCAGCAGCCTGACCAGAGGCAGCTGAGCTACACCCAGGCTATTTCTGTGCCCCAAGATGCCCAGTGCAGCAGCAACAGAGTGGGCTCAAACCCCTCTGTCCCCCAGGATGAGCCCAGTCCCCCCAGTTTACACCACCCCAGGTCTGGCAGCACAACAGCCTGGTTAATCCTCAGGTTACGAGACCACACGGGCTGCACACCTCCAGCTGCAGCCAAGCAGAGACGGAGCTGAAAGAGGACACCGCCACTTGCAAGCTTGCTTACACCCCAAAACGTGGCTCATGGCCAGGAGCAGCCTCGTCTCCTTCTGTGCAACCCAAACAACCCGCAGCCTGACGGCCATTTCAGCAAACAACCCCCTCGCCGAGCCTGCAACGGGCTGAGAGCGGGCATTTCTGGGGGGAAAAGACCGATGCTCTCAGCTGGATGACGCTATCCCAAGGTTTGCCAGAGGATTTGGGTGGAGAAGGAAGGGGAAAGCCTCGATCTCACGTGATTTCTTCCTCCCCACCCCCCCAGCTTTAGCAAGCGCCCTGCGTGCGGTAAATCTTGGCTGCAGAGAGCGAATTTCCGGCGACAGCAAGTCACGGGGGCAGCCTGCGGCCGGCAAAAACAGGCTGCTGGCTCCTGCCTTCGCCCTCTTTCCCCCCCCCGAAAAGGCAGAGGAAGACGGCCCCCTCTGTGGCTCCGTCACCGCTCCCCACCGCCGCTATCTTCCCTGCGCACCCGTCCCCTCCCCGGAGAGATTTGCAGCCATTTCAGACACCGCCACCCCGAAAACGGCACCAAAACCCAAACTTGCGTAAGGGCAGCCGTGCCTGCAGATCTCTGCTTCCTCCTGCACGCTGCTCCAGCGAGATCTTTTCCCTTTCCACCCCTGGTTTTGCCCCCAGAGGTCTCCAAAGGGGGTGTCCACCTGCAGGCAGCCTCTGCTGCCCCTCCCAGCCTTGGCACCGTCCCCAAGCACGCCGGTTCTGCTTCTGTGCAGCTCTCCCAGGGGTGGTGCAGGCTAATTCAGCAATAAAAGCCACGACTCGCCCCGTTCACCAGACCTGCAGTGCTGGGAAGAAGCAACAGGGAAAGGCAAAGCTGGTTTTGGGGAGGGTCCCTACCACCGAATGCCCCTGTTCCTCGCCTACATGGGTGGAGGAACCGCCTGGTCTGTACGAGCCCCCGAAAGCCCAAAAGGCAGCAGCAAACCCAGCCTGGCCTCGTGCACAGCCCAGTCCTTTCTCCTGCAGGACCCACAGCCTCATAGCTTCAATATTGCCCTGGCAAAGGTTGTTGGACTTCTTGAGACTTCACCTGGGCGATTCTCCAGGTCGCAGGAGGGTGCTTGGGGTGTGCAACGAGGCCCCCGAGCTGCTCCACCTCCTCCTGGGCTGCAGCAAATCCCCTGCCCCACTGCTTTGGGTCCCAACGTATCCAGTAATGACATTTCTCGAATAAAGAGCAAGAAGTTGAGGCCAGAAAGCAGCTACCTGGGCAGAACGCCTGCAATTCAGCCATCTGGAGGCTTGAAAAGAAATTTGGGCTGAGCGCAACCCTCGGGCTCACGGAGAGGAGCTGCAGCGAGCGAGGGAGGAAAGCAGCCGCAGCAAGACGGGTGTCTGCAGGGGTGGCAGGAGACACGGCCCAGTTGCTCTCTCCATCTCTCCTGATCAAATCTCGAAGCCA
Source organism: Cygnus olor (assembly GCF_009769625.2). Taxonomy (NCBI): domain Eukaryota; kingdom Metazoa; phylum Chordata; class Aves; order Anseriformes; family Anatidae; genus Cygnus; species Cygnus olor. The sequence continues at coordinate 3,651,069 of NC_049171.1, forward strand.
GAGGTGCTCCCCTGCCTGCTCTCCCACGGACAGAGCTGCAAATATTCAGCCCGGTGCCGGGCAGGGTCACGCAGCGGATGCTGAGCAAACCCCTCCACTGCAGCGCCCCACCGCAAAGGTCTTCTCGCCCCCAGATCTGTGTGTCAGTCCCGTCTAAGCGGGCATTTCCCCGCCCTCCTGCCCCAGTCAGAACAGAAACCACACCAAAACAGGCTGCTCATACCAGCACCCACTTCGGGCAGCTCAGGCCCTGAGATAAGTCAGAGCCCTGAAGCACCTCTTGGCTCCTTCGGCGTCTGGCCCCAAGCCCTCCGGGCATCCAGGGAGGCACCCGCACGCCCTTTTCCATAGGGGTGAGGAAGATAAAAGCTGGCCCACCCCTGCAGCTGCAATAGCCCCAGCCCTCGGGGGCAGGAGGTGCTCAGCAAAGCCCTTGTCATGTGCTTTCCTCCAGCCTTTTACCCCAAATGAGCTTTGTCCTTTGTTCTGGCTGCCGGTGTGACGGAGCCACAACAAAGCCAGGGTCGGGACGGAGCTGGCCAGCCCAGCTGGGTGAGCTTGGTGGCCCAGGGGCACGCACCAGACCCGTGGTGTGGTGACTCCATTCCACCTATGACTGTATTGGGAGAATTAGATTTGTTTTTTGGCCTTTTTGAAAAAATAATAATATATATATATGCGCCAGCCACTCGTCCCCACACCCAACCCTTCCCAGGAAAGCCAAGCCACTGGCACAGGCTGGATACCTGGCCAAATGGGAAGGGCATCTTGATGCAAGTGGCTGCACTCACCTCTCCATCTCAAAGCCATGGGATGGGAGAGGGTCCCCTTGAATGGCCACCCCCATCCCCTTCCCCATCCCCACCCTCATCCTCATCCCTAACCCCATCCCCATCCCCATCCCCATCCCCATTCTCCATCCCCGTCCCCAGCCAGGCGAGCACCACAGGACATTCCTCATCGCCCTTCAGCAACAACCCCGCCGTCTTCTGCTCCCACCCGACCCCTGTTAGGAAATTAGGGCGTCCTTCCCCTCCCTGCCCTTCCCCTGCCCTTCCCCTGCTCTCTCCCCTTGCGCCAGCATCCCCCCGAACCCCCAACCCCAAAACCAAGCTGGAAAAACAAGCGGAGCTGCGAGCCCTGCCCCCGATTCCGCTGCAAAGCCGCAGCACGGAGCCCCCCAAAGCCCCCCCAAAGGCTGAACCCGTCCCTTCCCCGTGTCGTCGTCCCCCCCCCCCCCCCGGCAATCCTCACCGTCCCCCGCTGCGCTCCCGCTGCTCGCCCCGGCCCCGCTGCGCGAAGGGGCAGCTCCGGGCGGCTGAGTCACGGGCAGGCGGCTCCTCCTCTGCCCCGGCCCCTTTCCCTGCCCCGTTGCCAGCCCCTGCCCCGTTCCCTGCTCCTTTCCCGGCCCCTTTCCCTTTCCCCGCCCGCCCACTGCTGCTCCCCGCCTCCGCCCCCCCCCCCCCTCGTGCCCTTCCTGCCTGCAGCCCGCTGCTCTCCTCCTCTTCCTCCTGCTTCTCCTCCTCCTTCTGCTCCTCCTCTTTCTCCTCCTCCTCCTCCTCCTTCTCCGGCCCGCCTCCATCCCATCCGTTTCCCACCCCATCCTGCCTAATTCCCTCCTCCAACCTTCCCAGTTCCCTTCTGCAGCCTGCCTGCAACCTGTTTGCCTGCCTCCATCCCGTTCGCTTTCCTCCGCTGTCCTGCTTCCATCCAAGCTGCTTCCCTTCTCCAAACTGTGTGATTCCTTTCTCCAGCCTGCCTGCTTTCTGCCTCCATCCCACTGCTTCCTTCCTCCTCCCTGCCCACCTCCATCCCACCTCCATCCCATCTCCATCTCACCTCCATGCCGCGGCCATCCCACCTCCATCTCACCTCCATCCCACCTCCTTCCCATCTCCTTCCCTTCTCCTTCTCACCACCACCTCACCTCCATCCCATCGCCATCCCACCTCCACCCCCCGTCCATCCCACCCCCATCCTGCCACCATCCTCTGCAGTTTTCCCCTGGAAGCCCAGCAAGTCCGCACCGTGCCAATTTACTTCTTTTCCACTTGACGTTTTGGCCAACTCTCGCAAGAACTGTGAACACCGCAGGTCATTCTAAGACCCAGTTTCATGTCCTGTTCCAGACCACGAGGGTGCCAAAGCTTCACTTTAAAGAGAAAAACCATGTATATACATTTTTCTCAGCCCCCTCTGGGAGAGGTGGGGATACAACAAATTCTCCGCGAGCAGGAGCAGGGGGCAGATGCTCAGCCCTGCACACACAGCGGGAGGGATGTGATGAGCGGGTGGGCTTTGCTGGGTTTAGATGTGATGTATGCCTTGTAGGAACTCGCAGGGCACAAGGTGACGCCAAGCAGCACCAGATAAATCGGGCCATTCATCCTCTTCTTCCCAGCTTCGTCCTGCTGAGCTTGGGCAAAGCAAGAGAAACAAAACAAAACAAAACAAAAAACGGAGCAATTGCATTCAATAAACTTCAATGCACCAGCAACATCTCCAATAAACACTGCACAAACACTGGGGCATGTCCTTAAGTGTGTTTGTGCTTCGATACACTGGGCAAAGGCCCTTGGACCAGCAGCTTCCTTTCAATATAATCTTTAACCAGCAAAGACACCCTTCGCTGTGTTTTTCTCCGTGCTTTGGAAATGAAAATCATCACCAAAAAGCAAATGAACCCCTCGTGGCCTGCCCAGCCTCACTCAGACTCTGCCTCACGCTGCGATCCCTCGCGGTGCCGGTCCTTGTTTGCTTTTGCAGATATTTCCTTGCTGCTGTGAGGTTTTGTTGGCTGACAACAGGCAGAAGGACCCGACTTGTGGCCTGACCTTTGCACGATGCAGCTCACAAGTGCTCAGCACCGCTGACCATGCGTGCTGCAGACCATCACCCAAGCTCCTTACCCTTTTTTCCAATACCTCCTTATTTCCAAATAGTTTTTTTGCTGTTCTTTATTTTATTTTATTTTTATTTATTTATTTTTCTACAAGTGGCATACCAGCACCTTTACAAAAGCATTTGTTTTGCCTTGCTCTGGGGTCTTTGAGCTGTCCTTTTTGATCCTCCCGGAGCAGCCACCTGGTTTTTGGCAAATGCTTCGTTGTCTTTTTCAAGAACTGAAAGCACAAATTAAGGCTTTGCACGGGGAGCTGGCCTCTTTCTTCTCTGAGGAAGTGATGAAGTTGCCGTTCCTTTTTCAGTCCATTTGGGCAGGAGAAATGCCCGTTTTTGAGGTGGGTTCCTTTGGTAGACGAAACTGAATCCAGCCCAGAAAGGTTCTCCATTAGAGATGCTTTCCAAGGAGCCTATAAATCTTTCATGTGTCCAAATAAGGCAGGAAAGAAAACCTTTTCTTCTTCTTTTTATTATTATTATTATTATTATTATTATTATTATTATTATTATTAATAATAATATTAATAATAATAATAATACTTTTAATTTTAATTTTTACTCTTGCAGGGATTTTTAGAGTATCAGAGAAAAAGATGTTTGCTCTGGTTGTGGCAAGCTTCAGGCTTTGGAGCAAAATCCACCACTACAGGAATGAGATAAGGAAACCAGCAGGAGGTCTTGAGCAACCTCCTCTTATCTCTCGTAAAAATCACCTGCCTCAACATCACGTGGCAGCGAGCTGCTAAGGAGCTGCTGCAGGATTCACATGGCTAAATTCAGAAAGAGTTTCACTGAAAAAGAAGAAAAGGAAGAAAGGAAGAAAGGAAGGAAGGAAGGAAGAAGGAAAGAAGGAAAGAAGGAAAGAAAGAAGGAAGAAAGGAAGAAAGGAAGAAAGGAAGAAAGGAAGAAAGGAAGAAAAAGAAAGAAAGAAAGAAAGGAAGAAAGGAAGAAAGAAAGGAAGAAAGGAAGAAAGGAAAGGAAGAAAGGAAAGGAAGAAAGGAAGAAAGAACTAAATAATATAGGCATATTTTTTTTGCATTTCTAGGGTTTCAAACCATTATCACACAGGACCAGGGGATGGAAATCAGGTTTTGTTAATAAGTAAAAACCTTGGCTTGGGATAAGAGCAAGTGTGCTTCTCCATGTGGGTTCCTTCTGGGTGTGTGCATCCACATTTTTTTTCTAATTCACCCTAATAGGCCACTTTTAATCACTAATGTTTAACTTCTGAAACAGCACTATAGTATTTTCTTTGAAGATCTTTAATATTCCTGCCCTCACCCCATTCCCTCACATTGCTGTCCTTGACTTTGTGTCACTGCAGCCCTCTTTGAGCATCTTCTGCTGACGGTTCGTCCTCCAAAGCTGACACTGCCCAGCTCAGCACCAGCTTTCCTCTTCCCATCACGGGGCGATGAAGCACCCAGTCTACAAAACGTTGCAGATTACCCAACCCGAGGACTTTGCTGCTCAATAGGAATGAAACAGAAACGTATTTTTGCCTTCAAGTACATGTACCAGGCTTTATTGCTTTCAACTAAGAATTAGCCAGCCTACATCGGTCCCCTGGGTCATTTTAGACAACGTATCTGCGTTTTTCACCTCCAAAAGGACAGGGAAGCCCTGACCCTGCCTGAGAATTGCTGGCTGTAGGAGCTGGACACAGATGCAGCTCTCAGCTTGGTGTGGGAGCTGGGATGCCTGAGCTCAAACCCTCACTCTCGAAGCATGTGGCTTTAAAAAAAAATCAACAAATATGCTGGTTGTCAGCTAATTCTGCTGGGTTTCAGCTTGCCCAGCAGCAGCTCGAGTCCGGGACCTTAACCCCCCCCGAGCCCTTTTTGCTTTACAGCTCCCTGCAAGGCTGAAGGTCCCTGCTGGGGTCATTTCTTGCTTGGGACTCATCCTGCAGCATCCTCCCCCTTCTCCCAGCAGATCCTCACAAACAGGGAACTCCGGTTGTGCAAGCCCTGGTGACTCAGTGAGCTCACGAGGAATCAAGTGACTTTGGCGGATGACATAAGCAAAAAGCAAAAAGCTTCTTCCCACCGTGGCTGGGAAGCAGCAAATCCAGCTCTGGGTGAGCAGAGAGCTGGTGAGAGCAGAGCCCCATGGGGAGGCAATGCCAAGAATATCATTTGTTCCTGGGAGGTTCATGAGGCCTCAAGTTGTGCCATGGGAGGTTCAGGTTGGAAATGAGGAGACATTTCTTCTCAGAAAGAGCAGCCAGGCACTGGGACGGGTTGCCCAGGGAGGTGGTGGAGTCACCGTCCCTGGGGGTGTTCAAGGAAAGGTTGGACGTGGTGCTTAGGGACATGGTTTAGTGGGTGACATTGGTGGTAGGGGGATGGTTGGACCAGGTGATCTTGGAGGGCTTTTCCAACCTTAATGACTCTGGGATTCTGTGTTTCTCTGTCCCTCTGCACGGATCTGGCTATGGGCAGAGGGGAGGATGAAAGCAGAAACCACTCCAGGCTTCTGCTCCTGGTGCCTTCCGGCTCTGCTGCCAGGACTTTGATTTTTGGGCACACTTAATCCTTGGCAAGGCAAAATCCTCATCTAAATTAAACATTAATAGCTTTTTTTTTTTTTTTTTTTTTTTTTTGGCATTTTGTATGTAAAACATGGAAAATATTCTTTTGCTTCATCATCTCCCTTTGGTATCTCCCCTCCTTTGACTTCAAGCAAGCACAACCATCAGCGAGCCTTTGTGTTTAGCAGTCCAGGATGGATTTTGGGGTGAGTTTTAAATCCATGGGAACTGCTTCGCTCTTTTCTGGGGGGGCTGCTGCCCCAGCTTTTTTGGAAAAAAGCCCTCTCTTTGCTCCTGTGGTTGGGGCTTCAGCAGGTGATAGGATCCCAGGCTGACCATGATGTCCCTCTCGGGAAACACCTGCCCTCTGGGGCACCTTTCCCACATGCTCTCCACCCACGTGTCAGGAAGGTTGAAACCCTTTGGGGCAGACACTGTGCTTTCATTTCCCTTTGTGGGACCTGCCTGCCTTTGTTCTTACTCATACCCTACCCCGATCCCCAGAAAACTCAGGAGAGGTGGTTTAGTGTGAGCCAAATGTCAGCTGCTTTCCCCGTGCACCTCTTCCTGACCTCCTCCCTCCAGCACTTGCTGAGCTTGTGCTTTGAAATCTCCGTCCGTCTGTCCCAGCTTGTGATGGGAAGCGAGAGCCGGCTTCCCCTCCTCGTCCTCCTGCGGTCAGCCCCTGCTCAGATGGTGGGCTTGCACAAGAGGCACCAGGGAAGGGACTGCTCTCATGTCTGACAGAAACCTCCAGCTGGCCCCGGAGGAGGAAATCAACTGCAAAAAAGAAGTGAGAGAGCAGCTGAGGCACTGACACACGCTGTGACAATTTGCATGCAGAGCATTTTGCTGTGGGTACTTCAAACATGGACATTGGGATGGATAAAGCAAAATCCCCTCCTGTGTCCTTTGCTCTCCTGCAGGAGCGGCACTCCGGTGTCCTCCATCGAGAGCAGCTCTGCCTGTTCCCCCTCTTCCTTTGGGGGAAGTATTTAATAATTTTAATAATTTTGCCTCTCTCTGCAGGCTCAGAGGTTGGCCACGGCCAAGACAAGACCCTAAGCTAGGTGGGCACCTGGCCTCCTGGCTGATGGGCTTGTTCCTATCACAGAATCATAGAATCGCAAAACAATTTGGGCTGTAAGGGGCCTTAAAAGTCACCTAAGGAAATTTTAATTTTAATTTATTTAGAAAAAAAACTGTGCAGAGGCTGACGGGGAGGTTCCCACGGGTGGAAGGGAGGCTTTGCGGGGACAGAGCCCATGCGCATCCATCCCAGCAGCAGCCCGCTGGGGACCTCAGGGTTTGCAGGATGAGGCCAGACCCGAGGGGAAAGCAAGCTGCTGCGGGCTGGGCTGGGTTTTGGTGCCACCTGGTGGTCCGGAAAGGTTTTAAAAAATGCAGGAGGAATTTGTGCAGAAAACTACAGAAAAAAGTGCTGCAGGGAATCACAAAAGGGCCCATCTTGGAGCAGATCTCATTGCTGGGGGATGATTGCTGTCATTCCAACCCATGGATGCTTGGGAATGGCTCCCCTAGGGAGGTGGGACAGTCTGCTGCTTCTCATCCCATCTCCTGGATGACACAGAGCTGCAGGATCCTTCTCTGTGCCTCCAGGAGGGATTGGATCAAGTCCCAGCCCTGCTGGTGTCACAGCTCCCAGCAAGGATTGACCCCAGCACAAATTGGTGGGAGCATCTCCAATGCCCGCTGGCTGCTAAGCAAGGAGCCCTGCTTCAGCACAGCACAGAAAGGAAAAAAAAATAAATAAAACGCACTAGAAAAAAAAAAAGAGAAAAGAAAAAAAAAAAAGCCAGGAACATGTGCATCAGGAATTAATAGGAAGCTGAGCACCATAAAATCTCTGTAGCGGCAGGGTGACTGAACCCCTGCTGCTGCACACCCAGTTGCCTAACAGGAGCCCGTGTGCTCGAGAAGCTTCCTCAACCCTTGCAGCTACAAACAGAGGTTTGGGCAAGTGCCTCCTGGCTGGGGCTTCCAGCTGGGAAATGGTCTTGCCAAGGGATGCAGAAAAGTGGGGAGCAAACTGCAGCTGCATGCTGTCCTTTCTCACCACCTCGGAAAGGTTTTGTGCGTTATTCTTCTCGTGTCTCACTGTCACAGGTTTCTGTGGAGGTGTCGACATATTTTTAGGTACTTAAATGCACAAGCCTCGCTTTCGTCAGCAAGAACTTGCATTGCCATCCTCGGCTGGATGTCTCTACAGGATTACAGGGACAGCAAGGAGGGGCAGGAGGGCGATGACTTGCTCCAGTCCATCTCCTGTGCAAAGGAATCGTGGCACTGGCTGATCCTGGAAACCTCCAGCTGGAGATGAGGATGGTGAGGGTTTGAGAGGCTTCCTGCATGATGAGCCCAGCTGGCTGTGCACACAAAGGTGCTGAAAAGAAAAGATAGGCAGAGCAGGAGCTAATGAGGAGCAGCTTTACGGTGGGATGACCCGGGGGAGCCAGGAGAGCATCTCGTGACAGCCACAGCGGCACGGGGGAAGCAGGCAGCTGCGGGTTCCTCCCAGGGCTCATTCCCAAGGTCTCGCCACCCCCGCTGCCTCCTGAAGTGCTTTCCAGCCAAATATCTGATAAATTCAGTGAGAGGAGGGCAGCAGGTTCGGCTTGGGAAGAGCAGATGGAAACAGTGAATGTGTTTTGTGCTAATTGCAGTAGAATCAGATGCACGTGTTTAAACTGAGACTTCAGGGTAGAAAGACTCTGTCATGGGGCTTTGGAGAAGTCTTTTTTGGGGAGGAAAGTCAGAAGTCGGGGTGTTTTCTAGCTGACTAGGTAGCAATTCAGCTAGATTGAAATGGGTTGTTAGCCATAGGCCACTGGAACCAGCCCACCGAGGTGTGTGGTGGACAGGGCCTGTGGCACCTTGGCCCCATACATCCACCAAGAGCCTGTAGGCCTCACCCGAGGGGCAAGTGGTGGCCCCATCTCACAGGCCTGAGTCTTTCCAGCATCAAATGAGGTCCTAACCCTGAACTGGCACCCACCCAAGGAACAAACACCAAAAAAAGTGAGGCTCTTCTGCTGGGAATGGCTGCATCGGGGCCTGCCCCCCCTAATGTCATCCCCATGGCTTGGAGCATCTTCCTCCCTCGATGTCAAGCTGCACGTCCCAAGGTGAGCAGAGCCTGAATAAAAATTATCCCCGCTCCGAAAAGGATGCAGGATCCTGTCGGGAAAGCCAGGACCGGTATTTATGTACAAACATCTCAGGCGAACAGCCCTGACCTCCTCCTCTTTCCTCCCTGAAGGAGGCTTATTTTTGCTTATCTCCGCATCCCTGGGGTAGCCCTATGAGGAGATATTCCGGGAGCCCGCTGCTGTTGTTTCCTTCGAGCACCATTTCCTTCAGCATGGGGTCAGCACCACCACCCTCTCCTGATGGGGGCCCCGTGGGTCGCCTGTGGTCCCTGGGGAGGCCTGGGGCTATCTCCAGGAGGACACCGGCTGGAGGAAGAAGCCAATGGTCCAGGAGCCGGGGCGGCTGGAGGGTGCTGGGCAAGGAAGAAAAACAGGAAGGTGGTGGGAGATAAGGAGAAGAAGCTGGAAGAGGAATATAAGGGAATAATGGAGGGAAGGATGGAAATTAAAATTCTCTTACTGCAGACAGAGAGGAAGCCACCAAGACAAAGGCAGGCCAGGAAAGTCTTTTGGACTGCTCGAAAGTCTCATGGTCTGCTGGGAGTGTGTTAGGTCTAAGACCTCTTCACTCCAGGAGAGCTTGTTGTTGGGAATGGTCTCTGGCATGTACTGATGGACAAAATTTGCCCAAGGTTTGTAAGGCTCAGTGCTCCTTGGTTGGGGTTGAGAGCAAGGGCCTAGTCCTTAAGGAGTGTGGAGAAAGACACTTGTTTAATTCCCTCCTTGGTAGGAGGGATGATCTGGGTCCCATCTCTCTGGAGCAGGATGGGACATCATGTGGCGACAACATCTGTGTTATGGTAGCCAAACTACATTTCCAGACATGGCTTGGGCAGCCTTGAGAAGAGGAGAGGAGGGAAGGAAGAGATTGGCCACAGGTCTCCAGTTGGTATCAGCAGAGGTGGGTTGGATCACAAACACGTGGTGGTGAGCCTGGTCAAACCAAGGGGAGAAAGCAGTCAGGGAACCCCAGGGGCTGTGTGATCCCTCGGCATCCATCTGGGTATCTCCAAGCAGTCCCTAGGGACGGGTACTGTGTGTCCTCATCTGATGGGTCTGGAGGTGGACATGAGACCACGTGGTGGGCATGACATGGAATGCAAAGATGAGGTGGAGGTGCCTGGGATGGGGAAGGACAAGCTCCCTCGTGGCCTTCTAGGTGGTAAAATGCCTCCAAAAAGAAAATCTGGGTAACTCCACACATGAAAACAGGCCTCCAGCCTGCCTCAACAGAGACACTGTGGGTCTGGGAGAGAGCTCAGGAACCCGGCAGCCACCAGCTCCAGCACGGACATCTCCACACCCCCATTTCCCTACCTGTAAGGCTGGAGACCCTGAAGTTGAAGGCATGAGAGATGGAGGGAGAAGAGAAGATGGGGAGGAGGGGACGCCGGTGGCCAGGCTGTTCTCCCCAGGGCACTGAGGAGGATGGTTTTGTGAATGGAAATTTTACCGCTGCCTCCCCGCCCGGGGCTGTTATCTCTGCTGCTATTTCAGTCAGCAACAAGCAGGCGAGCCCGTGCCAGACCCGAGAGAGAAGCAACGGGAGAGGGTGGGGAGCTGGGGCAGCTCCTCTGTCGTCAGAAGACGCCGGCTCCAGCCAAGGTCTGCGCCGGTCCGGAGATAGCGGGGTCCTCTGGAGACGGGGCTCACTCCGGGGTCATTGAGCTAAGTGGGATCGGTGACAGGCTGCACATTAGGGCTGATAAGAGCTGGATAACAGTAGCCAAACTCCCACGGCCTCCGCAGGCACGGCCGGGCACCCTGGGGACCGGTGGAGGAGGAGGCTCAGGGTGACAGGGTGACCCCCTCCGATCTGTCTTCTCCAGGGACGGTGGGTGGGGAGGGAAATGAGTTCACATCCCCCCCCAGAGAAGGAAAGTTGCATGGTAAGAGGTGAAAATAGCTTTTTTTAGATTTTTATTTTTTTTTCTTTTCTGGACGGTATATGGAGGGATTTTCATGCTGACTGCTTCCTCTTTTCAACTTACTCAAGGGAAAGAAAATATATCAGGGTCACGGGATGTTTCTGTGGGAGGTTTAATCATGTCAAAAATCACTTTCTTTGGTAGAGATGTCTCCAACAGTCCACATCCCAAGATAGTCTTTACTATTGCAAAGATATTATAAAGATAATATATTAAGGTATTTCTTATAAATCTAATAAATGGCATTTGACACCCTGGGGCATCTTCTTCAGCTTATCCCGGGAGCAAGTGGAAGATCAGAGACACCCTGAGGTCCCATCCAGCCTCAATTCCTCCATCTCTTCATGAGCGTTCAGCTTTGGGACACTGCTTTATCTTTGCTTTAATCTTACAGATAGGTAAACTGAGGCAGGGAAGCCTGCAGAGCCGTTCAGAAGAACGGAGGCCAGCCCTCCATGTGACAGATCACATGCCGTAGGAACAGCTCTACGCCGCAGCTGAACAAGCGCCAAACCTAAAATAAGATTATTTCCCATGGCGAGCCTTTATTGACCTCCTGTTTGCCATGACATGGGCTCAGGGAGGCTCAGCCTGGAATAAAACACAGAGTTTTGATTCAGCAGTTGTGTCGCTGCCTGGAAGATGCATCAGCACTGGGGATGTTTTGGCACCAGCATCGGCTGCACCATGAAAGTTAGATGTTACCGGTAATTGTTTTGCTCCATGTGTTTTTTGATTTTGTGGCTAAAGGAGTCCAAAGATCTAGTTTAGTCCCAGGATGTCTCAAGGAGGACGAGACATTGGGGGATGCCTCCTGTCTGTTCTCCCCATGCCTCATACAAGTGATTTCTACAGCTGATCATGGCTGAATGCTCATTTGGGATCTGTCTGCCTCCAGAAGCATCGGCACACTCAGCAAATGCTTCCCCACGTGCTTATGGCAAAGCCATGTGCAGGCACTTCTGACTCTTATGGCCGCTGCTTATCGAGGGAAGGGAAGCCCAATTTTGGTGGTTTTGCTGACCATGGGATCAAGTCTGCAGCCCCACAACCTTTTGCTGGGTGGTTGCTTGCTGGGCCCACAACGAGTTCCCAAAAGGCTTCGTGCCGCACTGATGCCTTGGCATTTACCATCTGCTACGTCAGGTTTTCCCTGCTAACAAGCACTTTTTTCCCCACATCTCTCAAAAATCAACCCAGTCTTTTTTGATCCTTCCCCATACAGATGTCACAAGCCTGTCTGTGTACTCACTGTCCCATTGCTGTAGGGAAAAGGAGAGGGGAGGGAAGGAAAGGAAAGGAGGAAGGCAGTGCGTGCTCTGCTCCCCGGTGTTTAACCTCGTGAGTGCAAAGGACAGTCCCAGGAACAGGGAGCAGGGCTGCCAGCTAGGGTGGCGTGACCCCTGGGGACAGCTTGCTGCTCACACAGACGCATGTGCACAGCAGGTTGAAAAATATTGTCTTTTCAAGGAAAAAAGGACGGCTTTTTTGCTCCGTGTGAGAGCTGCCTTGTTTCTGTTCCCGATGACGTGTGGCGGTTTGTCCTCTGACACTGAGCCCATATATTTCTGTCCTGTTCCTAATTCTGTGTGCACATGCAAGCTGGCCAGCCTTTATGTTACCCAGTCCATGGCCCTTACCCCAATTTCATCCCCCTTGGTGCACTTACCACCCACCCCGAGCAGGTCACCCTTTGGTGACCACAAGCCACAAGGGCAGAGAACAGCAAAGGGAAGAGCAAGAAGCGCCTGGGCAAGGACACAACGGGACGCGGCTCTGCCCTCTGCCAGGCTGCCAACCCTGCAGCTCAGCTGGACCACTTATCTTTTGGGTGTTTGAGTTTGGAAGACCTTTCATGAGCTAAGTGAAGCTCTCCTCTTCAATCTCCTGGACAGTGGAAGGACAAGGTGGCAAGTGTCTTCTGTTCTCAAGAGCTGGACATGGATGCATTGTCCTTATGTACAGAAAGGAGAGAATTTCCAGAAAAACGAGTCACCCGCCCTGCCAAGGGTATTTATTGGTTTTATAACACCACTTTCCTTTACAAACTTCATTTATTGAGCTAAGGATGACCACAGCCATCATGAGAGCGTTGCTGTTGCAGGCTCGTCCATGCAAAACCCACTCGCCTCTCCCACGCTCGAGGCACAGGATGTGTCCCCACACATTTTGGGGTTTGTTTTTGTCTCAGGGTGGTCCAGCTGGTGGCCTGGGGGCTGGCAGTGGCTGGTGGGATGGCTCTGCCTGGCCTCAGAAGGCATTTTGAAGATTTTTCCATACGTGACCCTGGTGGTGCCGACTCTGATCGGAGGCTGGCGATGGACTGAAGAGCTGTGCTGGATTTCTGCTCCCCCTGTCTTCTCCAAAGACTGGGAAAACCAGGTTTCAGGCTCTGCTCTGCAAAACAGGGTTGTGGGCCAAGACCCTGCCTTCCCAGGGCTTGAAAAAACTCAACGAGATGCAGTTGACGACTGGGATCATACCCCGTGGGGTCTTGCTAGCCCAGCCAATATCCTTGCAGAAGGTCTTTCCATTAGTACATACACCCATATGAATTGAGAGAGATGTTTTCAGGAAGCAGGTTTTAGGATCTTACCCAAGGAATTCAGGATGGTCCCCAGTGGGCCAGCAGGCTGCAGATCCAACACAACTACGTTGTGAACGCATTCCTCCCCCCCAAAAAATATTTTTCTCTCCTTTCATAGGGCACAGGGTGGGCGAAGGACAGGGTGGTTGGGCTTTCATACCCACGCACCTCCCCTCCATCCCCCCTCTCCTCCCCATCACCTTCCCCAGCCCCTTCCCCTCTTCTCGGCCCCGATAAGCCGGCATGTGGAAAAAATGTTGTCACGCATATCTCACTTCCAGCGCGTGGGAGTCGCTGATAGCGGCCCGAAGATCTGGACAATAACGCCTCCTGACAGCTCCCGCGTCCCTCCCAGGCCTGGGGAAGGGTCCTGCTCCACTGAACACTGCGGGTTGGAGGAGCGATGTTTGGTGGAGCTGACGGCCCATTTCCACGGGGAAATGAGGATGGAGAGGAGAACAGGCTCACCCAGCACCCCTCCTCAGGGGGCTTTCCCCAAATTCAGCCCTGCATTTCATCCCAGGACGTCTCCAGGCCAAGAGCCACAAGCTTTCAGCGGTGTTTGTCTTGGAGCCCTCCACCGGCTCCATCCCTGCAGAGAGCGGGGCTGTGTGGCCCCCGCGCTGTCGTTCCTCCACGTGGCGCTCCCGAAAGAGCCCCGAGCGCCTCGCCAAGAGGATGAAGTCATTTATTTATGCCTGGACAATGTGCTTCGGTACACGCCGAGCCATCGGCGCTGACCAACAGACACGCTTCTGCGCTGACGTGGATGAGGAGAGGTCAGCACGGAGCAGCCTCCATGGCCGTACCCTTTCCCACAGGGGCATCCAAATAGGACATCCATTTATTCACATTAAAAAGGTGCCGGGGCATTGCTGGCAGGGTTCATTTAACAGACACAAGTGTCTCCATGGTGCCTGGTCGGCTTGGCTCCCTTCTCCTTCTGCAGAGATAAGAAAACTTTTGTAAGACGTGATTCTTGGTGCTCAGAGCCCATTCCTTTGGCTCTCAGGGGAGCCAGGGAGGCCAGAGGAAATGGAGGCCTTTGTGCTGTAGGTATTTGGATCGCTCACCCCGCATGAGGCTCGGCTCTGCTGGGATGGGAAAGGCTATCCCGAAACAGCAGCTAGGTGTGGAGGAGCCCCTGAAGGTGACCCAGATTTTAAAGCATTCCTAATTTTTCAAGATCTATTTGATTTTTACTCAAAACGCTATTCTTTTTTTCCAAGTGGAAAAATCAATTTTAAAAATTTCCAGCTGGAAAGAGAACCACTCAGTGTTTACATTACTGCCCCATGCCTTGAGGGCTGTAGTCCCAAATCCCCTTTTTCCTCTAGAGCAGGGTCTCCAAAGTGGGTCATAGACAAGATAACCTGTTGGGGTGCAGGAAGAAAATATTTTCACACCACCAATAAATAAAATACTATAATAAAATTAATGCTTATTTCATCTCATCCTTTTTTAATTTATATTTTCATGTATGTTTGATAATGTATTCAATATGGTAGTACAGTATTATATGTAGATAATGTCATAAATCCAGAAACATATGCATATTGGAGGTTCACGCTGAAAAATATTTTACCAATTGGGTGCACGGCTAGAAACATTTAGAGATTATGGCTCTCTGGGGCTGCCTCTCTCCTTGGGCTGCAGCTCGCACGTCCCAAAGACTATTCTCTCCCCATGGCAGTATTGTAGGAGAGAGGAAGCACAGACTGATTTGGGGTTTATCTAAAAATATTGATTTATTTTCTGATCAAACCCTAATTTTGGGGAGAGAAGAAGAATGAGTGGCGTTAGGGGTTATTGCTGTTTTATGGAGGATGAAGGTTTTCTGTCCCAAGATGGAAAAGAATTGCCAAGATCTTTTGGAGGAGGACCTGATGCTCCATCTCAAAACCATTTCCATGGTAAATCTGCAGCCAGCCCTGCCTGAGAGCACCTCCAGCCCCACTTTGAGCAGGGAACCACCTCCCTCCCTCCACCCGCAGGGCTTGGCCTCCTCCTTTGATGGCAAGGGGTCCTTCTGAACCCTTCGCAGATAGTCCCGTAGGATTTTCCAGGTTGCCTGCCTGGAACGGGAGAGGTTAAACTCAGCAGAAGCAGGGCGACAGGGCACAGAGGCGCTTTCTTCTCGGCTGATAGCTGGCTCCATCCTGCTGGGAGCAATTTCCCGGCGCAGCTCCTGCCAGGAGCGGCTTCCAGCAGCAAGCACACACACACACTCACATGCACGCGTCCGTCCGGGTGTGCTTCTCACAAGGCTCACATTCAGGCTCTCCCCACCTCCTTCCCCTCACAGCCCCGGCACCGGCACGGTCCCCAAGATCTCATCCTGCCCCTGATAAGGCGCGGAGGCGGCTGCGAAAGGAAGGCTCCCAGTTGCTCCCGGCGCCAGGCTGGGTAGAGACAGACGTGTCCAACCCTCACCTCCTCCTGCAGCTCCTTCTCCTCCTCAGAGCCAAAAACAAATGACATCAGCCCCTCGTGTCCCCCCCCCCCCAGCATCCCTATCAGCCCCATGGAGAGGCGGGCGCTTGGAGGAGCGAGGAGGAAGAGGGGGGAAAAAGAGGGAAGAAGAAGGCTGGAGCTGGAAGTTGGTTACTTTGGCAAACGGACAAAGTTCTGCAAAACCTCACCGGCCAGACTTCAAAAAGGTGGAAAACTGGAGGCTTGCTGCCGGCAGGTCCCATTATCGGGGGAGCCTTATCTGCTTGATGGGGCTGATGGCTCGAGCGAGCCGGGGCGGCTGTTAACCTCTGGCTGAGCTTTGCGAGGTCCCCGAGGAGCTGCACTGTCACTCAGAGGAGAGCAGCAGCGTCCAGGAGATGGGACCACGTGAAGGCACTGGTTGTGCAGCCCGTGGGGTGAGAGGAGCCAGGCTGCGGATACTGAGAGCCCCGGAGCTCGTGGGCACCCCGTCCCTCGTTGATTTAATTCGTGGTGATAGGAGGAGCTCAGCTCTGGAGCTTCAAGCATGCAGTTTAGATGGAGGGGAAGGTGGGGCAGATCTCCCCGGGTGTCAACCAGTGCAGCCCAGTCACTGGTTTCACTGTTTTCCCTCTGTTTCCTCCAGGACAGGACTGGTCCCTCGGGCAGACTGCAGAGTGGGTTGGCCACTCTGGGTCTCTGCTGTGGGTAGCTGGGGGTCTCGCAGCCCCAGGAAGCTTTTGGGTGAGAATTTTGGCCACCCCCAGATACTACACGCGGTGTTTCCAGGAGATGAGCCTTCCAGCTTCTCTCTTGAGGAGACTTTCGTATCCCTTGGTGCCCTCTCCCCTCACACTTCCAAGACATTTCTGTTCTTGCTCACCCTGTGTCACCTCTCCTAGGTAATGTCCTGTTCCTGGGAGTCCTGCGCCAGAGCACATCATAGTGGGCAGCTCCCCATCCTTCTTAGCACCACGGTTGACCACATTTACTCCCTGGTGTAAAGGGTGTAAAGCGTGGACCACCTGGCCATAGCCCATTCCTACTCATACGTCCACCCACCAGCTCAGCATATGCAGGAGAAGAGGCAGCCCCTCATGTGGTGCTAGGATATGGTCTGAAATGCAAAAATATATTCTTTTTCACTTCCTAAAACTCCCTGCATGGATGAGGGGTGAAACTCTACCCGTGCTTCCAGCCCGTGCCAGCTGTCCCTCCTCCAGACACAACCCTGCCACAGTGTGGAACCAAAGCTCCTCCACCAGGCAGTTTCCATGCAGACATCATGTTTCAGGGTGGAAAAGGGAAAGTTTAGCCTCCTTTTCCCTTCCCTTCCCTTCCTGCTGCAGAAACAGAGGAGCAGGCTGGGGCTGCCACCTGCTGTCACCAAGCCTGACCTAACCCTGCCTGGGCTCCCTGGCTGAGACTGTGGTTTGCTGGCCCCGAGGTCTCCTTCTCCTTCACAAGCACATCCATCATTTCTCCTCTGGCAGGAGTTTTCTCCATTATTTTTTTTCCTTCTAAGCAAACAGCATTTCTTCAGCTATTTAACTACCCTCAAAAACTGAGTGCTTCCTAAATGTCATCATCCAGAGCCCATCCAAAGCCCTGCTGGTGGCTTTGGTCCTCTTTTTCTGCCCCTGTGCACACAACCAGGCTCAGCCCAGAGTGTCTCCTGCCAGCAAATGAAGGCAAAAAAAACCTCTTTTTGACTCCTTTTGTTTTTATCATCACCCTCACGGGGAGTTTCTCTTTTGATGTAAACCTCCCGCTGTGCAAGCAAGATCTCACATGAGAGTTGCTCCATGCAGAAACAAAATCGTGGATTCCCAGAATTGTAGATAGAGCAGGAGAAGTGGTTGACAAAGGCTGTGACAAGCAGTGGCATGGTCTAGGAGAGAGGATGCACGGCTGGTTTGGGCAAGGCCCATGGAAGGACACCGACCTCCCCGTGGTCCTCTGCCACATCTGCAGACGCTTTGGCCACCCCGGTGCATCCCATCCTCCCTCCATGACTCCGTGTGGGCAAAGGAACCAAACCCCAAGCGTGGGGCAGGACAATCCTTCTCAGGGGGGAACGCAGCTGCACTCCAGACGCAGGAGGATATAGAAGACCAAGAGGTTTATTGGTGATGGACCAACCCAGCTGTGGATGTGGATGGCAGTGTCTGACAGCAGCTCCTACGGACAGTTTTGGTGCCCAGGGTGCCGGATCTGTCCCACTATGGTCGCTCTCACCTGCAGCAGCGCAGGCGGCCGTTGCTGCAGCTCCCAGCCCAGCGCTCCATGTGGAAGCAGAGCCTCCGGCAGTGCCCGTGGTTGTTCCTGCACTGCTGGCTGTCCGAAAGGCCTCTTGCTGCAGGGGGAAAAGAGGATGGAGACACACGCTTAGCGGACCTGGGAACCCACCTAGAGCTCCCCATGGTGTCACCGGCTGAGCAACCAGTGCTTGAGGCTGGAACCAGGAGCTTCAGCTGGCTTCGTGGTGAAGGGCAGATGTGTTTGGGAGGAAAACCTCCTTACACCAAGCCCAGCAAGTCTCCTAACAGCCAGCCCAGGAGAAATGCCCGGCTTTGAGCTGGATGAGTCAGGGGAGGCAGAACCCTTGGGCAACACCAACAGTCAGAGATGTATTTTTTGGAGCTGGTGTTTTATCAGCTGGTGGTTTTGGAGCTGGAATTATTATTATTATTATTATTGTTATTGTTATTGTTATTATTATTATTATTTTAAGTCATCATATTTTGATAAAGAAGGTGTATGCTGCTTTTCTTTACACATAGCAAGAATACCAAGTTTGGGGGTTCTGGAGGGATGCCCTGATGGGTATGCACCACCAGAGTGGGCAAGCCCTTCCCTCTCCTTCTTTTATCCCTAGGACTTAAGTTAATTAAATGAGAGTGTAAATACACAGAGGAAGGAATTCTCCTCTTCTTGATTATCTGGGTTGATTTCCACAGCAGCTACACCATTATAGCCCTAGTGATAACATAGTGACCTCAGAGCTGAGTGAGACCTGAAGTCCTAACACAGATATACAAGAAACCAGTCGAAAAGCTCAAAAAGCCCAGCCAAAGCTTCTCTATTCAAACAGAATCCCATAAGAAAAGAGGCAAACAAACAAACAAACAAGATCTTTCAGATTTTCCCCCCACTTACCTTCCCTAGAAAGATGCCTTTTGATTTCATAGGGTTCTCCTTGTTTTGTAGGGAATCAGGCTTGTGCCCTGGTCAGGAGCAGAGCTCAAGCTCCTGGCTTAGGCTCAACATTTCGGGGAGGGATGTGAGAGGATGGAGAGGAGAAGACATAAAGCCCATGAATTTGGGACACCTGCATCCAGGAATTTCGTGGAGATAATTTCTGAAGAAATTTGTTCCTGGGAAGCAAGAGTCAGGTCAGCCTTGACTTGGTTAGACTTGAGGGCTCTGTCATGTCCTTTTCTACCTGGGGGTAGGGAGCTGCCTTTCCTCTTCTCTCAGACCTGCAGAAACCCCTGCAAATATTTTGTCCTTACCGGGAACATCCTGGAGGAGGAGAATGACAATGATTGCAAAGAGCAGCTGGAGGATCCGCATGGCTGAGCGTGGGTGGGTGTTCCCCGTGGGAAGGAGTGAAGGGCCGTAAAGAGATAGAGAAGAGGGAAAATCCGGGATTTATAGGGCTGGGGGGTTGTGTAATGCTGCTGGACGGGAGGGAACTTTGTCAATCTCATGTGCATTTCAACACGATGGCAAACAGTTGCACTGGGATGTGCCCACTCCCGGACACATCATTTTACAGGGGGGGAAGAAGAAGGAAAAAAAAAAAAAGAAGGGTTTTGTCAACAAACTGCACCGAGCACTGGGGAGGCTGCTTCTGGTTGCTGCTGGAGCCAGGATGTTGGGGCTGACTGAGTCTGGCTCTTCTCGTGTTTGTAGGCTCAAGCATGAGATGTTGAAAACACATCCAAACATTTTCAGGATCAAAGTTTTGTGCCTTTTTATTTTATTTTATTTTATTTTATTTTATTTTATTTTATTTTTAATTTCCAGCTCCCAATCTCTGTCCTTAGCACTGACAGAATCGATCGTGAAAAAATCCAGAGTCCCCTCCCCAGCACTCCCCGGCAGCACAAGGTTAGCTTGAAAAGCATGGGATCCTTAAAAATCAAAGGTCTGTTTGCATTTCCCAAGTTCTGGGCTGCAAAGTGATCATTGGCAAAGCTTTTGTTTACAGCTGTCAAGAAAAATAGCAATTCCACATATTCCTTTACGGATTTATTAAATAGGAAAGCTGGAGCACATCTCTGCAATTAGCAGGAGCAGGAGCTTTAGGAAAAGCCTGTATATCACAGATCACCCTTGGTTTGTTTTAGTTCTCCAGGTCAGTTCCAGGAAATTAGTAGACATGGGACCTGAATTTCAACTTCAGTAAACAACACAAAGCAAATAGAAAGCAGAAATCTCCCATAAACAGAAAAGAACAACAAAAAAAAAAAAAAAAGTGGAAGAAGAAATAGAAACCTTACAAAGGATTCTTTTTACAGCAGTGAAGCAGCAGAGGGCATCACTAGCTCCTCCGTTTTCCCTCTGCAAGTCACTTCGATGGCCTTTTATTTGCAGGTTGGGTGCAAACTGTAAAACTCAGGCTGCTTGAGGGGAACAAGGATCACCTTCATCAAACAGTGCAGTAAGGGGCCCTTTGCCAGCTGGACTTTGGGTCATGGGACACCAAATGTTTAAACAACATGCGATGTCAACTGGCCATGTGCAACCTGGAACAAGATTTGGGAAAAGGGAAAGGGGCCCTGGAAATCTGGGGGTGCTTTGCACGTCTGGTGGCACTGCTTGGTGCCTGCAGCTGCGGTGAGCATGCTTTGGGAAAAGGAGCCAAACCCAGCCGATACCAAAAAAAGCAGATTTCCCCCAGAAATTGGGGGCAGGAAGTCTCTGTCCCCCAGGCAATGGCTCTGATGGCAGCTGGGCTTGCTCCTTCCTGCGTGGTCCTTGCGTCGTGCTGAACTCAGCCTCTGTCGAGCCTCTCCACCTCTTCCTCACTCCCAAACCTGCCAACAGATGTGTTTTTTTCTCAGAGCCCGGAACACACAAAGGATGGTTTATGCTCAGTAACAGAACTTCGCTCCTGGGTGTCTCAGGGGCTGGGGGGCTGGGGAGGAGTCAGGTCAATCCCCATCCTCCCCAGGACCCCAAATGGGAGGGAGTCCCCACCATCAGGACCTGGAGAGCCCAGGCTTTAAAATTCAGCCTGGGATATATTTACAGCAGTGCAGATGACCACAGCAGTAAATCTGCAGGGGCAAACGCTTCGGCAATTGGAAGGTCTCCTGGAGCCCAACACAATCTTGTGATGCCTCCCCATCCTCCTTTTTCATCAAACCCTGAGAAAAACAAGCACAAGTACAGAACCTCAGAAAAAGTGACCACAGGCTCAGCTTGGGATCAGATCTGGCCCACAAACTCCCCATGGCCGTGGGCAGGTTTTCATTACAGACCGCAATGACATCCATCCTCACCAAACCAAGGGACCATCTGTCTCCTGCCATAACCGCGGCCATGAGGGAAGGCCTCAGGTACAGTAAGAACAACACATCTGTGACATTTATCCTAGCTTTCCTTCAACTCAGACTTTTCTTCTCTGGGGAGAGAAGTTTTATATGGTAAATTATCATGCCATCATAAAATCAATTGCTAAATTTGGCTCCCCCTGGTTTCCCCACAGTTATTGTTCATGACTAGGCCATGAGCAGTAAGGCCTCAGCACATTTCAGGAGACTTTCCTGATCCTCCAAACTTCTCCTAAATAACCCTGTGCCAGTCCTGCTTTGCAAGAGAAGCTTCTGGTGTGAACCTCTGCCCAGCAGGCTGTCATGCCTCCTGTCCACCATGAGCCTGCTGGAGATTTTGGGGGATAATGCCAAAATCCTATGCGTGCTCAGGCCTACAAACATCTGGTGAGTCATAGCCACCCAAAACTGAATGGTTTGGGTTGGAAGAGACCTTAAAGACCATCTAGTCCCAAATCCCTGCCTCGTGCAGGGATGCCACCCACTAGATCATGTTGCCCAGGGCCTCATCCAGCCTGGTCTTGAACACCTCCAGGGACTGGGCATCCACTACATACATCCAGAACACATAGGTCTTCAAGTCCTTGAGATGTCTTAGTTCTCAGTGAAGTTGGTGGAGATCTAGCTTTCATTCCAGTTGCCTAAACAGACATTTACCATTTGGGATGCTCTGGGGCACCTGAGACGTCTGTACTGGGCTGGTAGATGTGGTGCCAGACCTGTGTCCCCAGGACGTGAGGGACTTGCCCACAAGTATGAAGCTCACCTTGCCCACACAGAACTCTGTTTGACCATCGTCGTGGTGCTGATTACACAGCTCTTTTTAACAATGGCATTTTAAAAGCAGGATTTATTTTCTCTGCTAAACAAACACTGCCGTGTTGCCTGGGAACAGCAAACAAATTCCAGTGAGTGGGTTGTTCAGCCATGTGTTGGGAGCTAACATCTCCAGTTATTCGGGAGGCTCGTGCTGGTCAACACACCAGGCATGAGGGTAAGGCTCTACCCTGGCTGTCCGCATGGCTGCAGGTGCCTTTTTCTTCCCTTGGGTTACAGAATACACCATCCTGAGGGTAATCAGTTGGAGTAGCATCCCATACACTCACACCAAAGCACCTTATACTGATGATTAAGCAGCTCCTCATGGGCTGGTGACTGGGTGCAGTGACTCAGGAGAATTAATGGGTCTTCAAGAAACCACGGGGTAGGGTTTTGTGGAGTCCCTGGACTGCAGCTTGCTGTTCTCCACACTCCATCTCTGTCCTTGGTCCTTCCTCTCCCTGCCTGTATGTCCATTCATCTTATTTATCATGCAGAAATAGCAACAAATCTTTGGCTTTTTTTTTTTTTTTTTTTTTTTTTTTTTCCTGGGGTTTGTTTTGGATCATTTCTGGCCAGATCAGTGAGCAAAGGAGCACACAACTCGGGGAGAGTGGGATCGTGCCTTTTAGCAGCAGCTTGCATTTATTGTCACATTACTGCCAGAGGTGTAATGCTGCCTATAAGCTGCCTGAGCATTTCCACCTTACCTTAATTGAAGTTTGGCTGGCTGATTGCTTCAAAACCTATTGGGGGCAGGCGGCCTAGCATCTGGCAGGGAGATTCACAGGATGAGCTGCATGAGCTCATCTGCTGCACTTTCTTAGGAAAACAGGCTATAAATATGGTGGCTAGCAGTCCCTAGATAAGAGGCGTGAACCACAAACTTTGTGGACAAAGCTGAGAACAGAGCTGTTTGATTTGGAAGGGCGCCTCGATTTAAACTCCTGCCTGTGCCGTGTCCATACAGCAGCGCGTGCTGGCGAGCCGGGCTGGAGTCGGTCGGAGCTGGGGAGGAATTTGGCTCCGGGCTCAGCCCCATCTGTTTTCAGTGGCGGTTCCCAAGCCAACAGCCGGCGCTCCTGTCCATCTGTCCAGCCGCTGGGAGCACCGGGGAAGCGCTGGCGTCTCCCCGCGTGCCTCGGTGTCCAGGACCGTGCTCTGCCTGCGCTGGGATGACCCCGGGAGAGGATCTGGGCTGCTCGTGAATTCATCCTCAAGTCGGATGAATTCATTGTTGGACCTCTAGCGATGGGTCCTGACCCTGGTGAGGTCAATGGGAATTTTCCTGTTTGATTCATCCCAGCAAGAATTTCATCTCCCAGGGAGGACTTTTCCCTGGCTCTGGCCAATGCCTCAGCTAACTGGCATAGCTCCCTCATTACATCACTGTTTGCTTGCTTTCACAGAACTGATCGACCCAGAGGGAAGTGTTTTTACCTGGAAAGAGAGACCAAGAGCAATCTGGCAAACGGGGGGATCAAAATTTCACGCCACAAAAACACAGAAGGGCCAAGAGTGGAACTGGACAGCTAATGGATTTTGGCTGATGCAGCTTACGTGCAGAAAGCTGCATAAAATCTAATTTTTTTTTTTTTAATGATTGCATGAGGTGCAAACATTCTAATTGCTTTGAGATGTTGCTGGGTGACTACAGAGAAAGGGAGGAGCACCAGAAATGCAGCCTACAGGTGAGGAGACCAGCCAAGGGCAACACTGCATCACTTTCGTATCTCTTCCTCCACTTAAAGCACGCAAGCCTGGTGTCTTCCTTCCTCTTGCTGCTTCATGGAAGAGGGATGAACCCAGGACACCCCTGCTATATCTGTTGCACTGAAAGTGATGGAGAAGAAGGATGCATCCCCTCCTGGAGAGTGGCAGAGCATGTCCCTAGCAGCGGCTGTGCTGGGTGCCAGCCGCAGTCACAGACGGGCACTCATTCTGCTAAACCTCAGGTTTATTGTTTCGGGGTAAGGAGAAAGGCAGTTCCGCACCTGGGCATGACAGGTAACAACCAGACGACAAAAGGGGCAGATATATAACCTGGGTGGCATTAAAAAGTCACAGTGAAAGGAAAAAAAGATGTGTTGAGAAGTCCACAAGCGAATGCACAGCCTCAGGGAGCTGGAGCAGGGAAGCCACAGCCATAGAAAGGCACAGGATTTCCTCCCCAGCCGCAGCCTGTTCCTCACCAGCAGAGCCTGCAGCTCTCCACGTGCTGCAGCTTGCTCTTTTGGCCACCTTCAGCTCTTCACGGTGGTCAGTGGCAGACTTTTACAGCAGAGAATGATGGGCTCGAAGCAGTACTTGGCCAGGTATTCGCCAGGGATGCAGTTCCCCACGCGGCACAAGCCCCCTTCGTGGTTACAGCTGTCTGGCCC